>NW_003852490.1:3803208-3807402 GCF_000181295.1 Otolemur garnettii
GGGATGAAGTGATTGATGGTGGTGGCTTTACCAAGTGAGTCATCACTAAGTCCTCTCCAGGTTGGAAACAAAGCAAGCCCAGGGGACAGAACAAAGGGGGCCAGGGAAGGGATGTCCAATAAAATTGGAGTTGAGAAGAGACCCAGATGAAATGTATCCAAACACACCACAAATACCTGGGAAAACCATCCCAGATAGAAGAAACAGCAAATATAAAGACCTTGATTCGGGACTATGTTCAGGGAGAAGAAGAGAATGGGGGGACAAGAGACCAGAAAGATAGAGAAGCCTGATCCCATGGGGTTTCACCAGCCATGGGGATGGCACTAGATCCTACTCAGAGAGAAATGAGAAGCCATTGGACAGTCTTGAGCAGAACAGTGATATGACCTGTGATATGACCAGATGGGAGCAGTGCTCAAAAGTGGACAGTGCTCAACAGTGATATGACCAGATAGGAGCGGTGCTCAAAAGTGGACAGATTCAGGATATAGTACAAAGGAGAGCCAATAGGATCAGCTGGTGTCCTGAACGGAGAAGGAGGAGTTGACATCTTGGCCAGAAATTTCCATTTATTGGCCAGGTGCAATGCTTCGTGCCTGTAATCTTTGTACTTTGGGAGGCTAAGGCAGGATCACTTGAGCTCAGGAGTTTGAGACCAGCCTGAGCAAGGGCAAGATACCCATTTCTAAGAAAAGAAATAGGAAAAATAGCTGGGTGTGGTAGCACACGCCTATAGTCCCAGCTGTTTAGAAGGCTGAGGCAGGAGGATGCTTGAGCTCAGGAGTTTGAGGTTGCAGTGAGCTGTCATGATGCCACCGTACTCTCGCTGGGGCAACAGAGTAATACTTAGTCAAATGACACACACAAAAAAAAAAACCTGAGATGAGAAGGAGAAGATCTGGGGGTGTGTGGAATGAATAGAACCATGACATGAATTCAGTTTTGCATTTCTTCATTCAAGGTGGCTTGGGGACACCCCAGTGGTGTTATCTGCTATTTAAGAAGAGATTGGAACTTCAGATACAAGTTTGGAAATCATCTGCATATAATTTTAGAGCTGTGGGGCTAGCTGAGATTACAAGGGAAATGAGTATAGCTGGAGAAGAGGTCCAAGAACTGAGTTCCAGAATATTCTGTTGTTTAAGAGGCAGGAAGGAACAGAAGGTGCAGAAAAAGAGACAGGAGAGATTGGTGAGGTAGGAGAACCAAGAGAAAGTGGTGACTTAGAGGCCGAGGAGTGAGTGATCGCTGAATCACTACCTCTGAGAACTGAGGAATTAAGTCAGAGTTCCAAGCCTCAGTCTGCAGAGCCCCAGGTCTCAGGAAGGGACTGAGGGGTCCCTGCGGGAGTGGGTGGGGGTGAATGTGTGGAAGTTTGGACAGGGCTTAGCCAGTAAGGGTCCAGTCCTCTCTCTGTTTCTATTATATGTACTCTACTTTTATCTTTGGGGGGTTCCGTGTGAGATTTCCTTTGAAGAAAAGATTCTCCTATTTCAGCCCCAAAACTCTGAAAACTGTTAGAGTACATTCTATGCTGGGAAGGGTGGAAAATGTGGAGAGGGACCCTCTTTGCTGGGCAGCCCCAGGAAAAGTTTAAAGCTGAAGGGGAAAGCCACACATTAGAGATTTCTAAGGCCTGTTTCAACTCTAAAGCACTTGGATTCTACTCTCTAGGATCCAGCCCCTGAACAGCATTCTCCATCCATTTCATGCTGTGGTCTGATAATGAACTTCACAGAGATCTACGGCCTGGCCAGCCCTCACACATTGACCTGATAACATGTATAGGCCTCAGAGAAGTGGTGTAAGCAGCTTATATTTGATCAAAGGGCTGTCTTGAACTCTCTGACTTTGAAGAGAACCACTGGACTAAAACATTCACGGTGGGTGAGTCAGCAAGCCCTTCCTTCCTCTGCCAGCAGACCAGCAGCTTCACAGCCGCAAGCAGTGTCTGGACAAGGTCCTGTTCATGACTGCCAGCCTCCTGTAGCAGAGACATTTACTTCTCTTGGTCAATTCCTAAGTATCCCAAATTTTTCTTGGTTTCTTATACACTGTAATCCCTCTGACTTCTGTCAAAGTAAAAACGTTAAGTTTACCGGGGGTCTTCCTCCCTTAGATCAGTGGTTCTCAACCTTCCTAATGCCATGAACTTTTAAAACAGTTCCTGTGGGTCACGACTCACAGGTTGAGAACCACTGCCTTAGATGAAACTTTTTAAGCTTCATCTACTTATGTATAGGTCTGGGGAAGAAATACAATGATCTGAAGAACATCTGAGCTTATGATGGTGGCCACTGTAATCCTAAATAATGATCACAGACAGGGCACCACTGGATGGGTCCCGGCAGGGCCAGATGAGCCCATGTGCCCCCATTTAGAGTTGTTTATTCACATACAAGGCCCTCTGTTATAAAGTTAAAAGACCAGATGCTCCAAGGACAATAGTGCTGGGGTGACCTCCCAGGAGAATGGGAGGCTGAGAGACTGAGGACAGGGCTCTGTGTTCTGGGAGGATCATGGAGGTTCTGCCAAGACTTGGATCAGCTGCTGGGGCCCCCATCCTACATGCCTGTGGAGCAGCAAGACACTCTGCTCTTCTGATAACTCCAACACTATATCCACACACACCCCATGCCAGACACTAGTACTAAGTAACTATAACTTTAGTCTCGAGTAGGAATACTTGGAAGAGATAACCACTTTACAATAGATATTATATAACCTTATAACCTATGAAGAAAAGATATTTAATATATACTAGGATAATTAATAACATTACTAATGCTTACCTTTACTGTTAAGAATATAAAAATAACAAAGGGAGGCCAGGCACGGTGGCTCACACCTGTAATCCTAGCACTCTTGGAGGCTGAGGAAGGCAGATTGCCTGAGCTCAGAAGTTTGAGACCAGCCTGAACAAGAGTGAGACCCCATCTCTACTGAAAATAGAAAAGCTATCCCAGCATGGTGGCAGGCACCTGTGGTCCCAGCTATTCAGGAGGCTGATGCAAGAGTTTTGCTTGAGCCTAAGAGTTTGAGGTTGCTGTTAGCAATGAAACCACAGGACTCTACCCTGGGCACAGAGTGAGGCTCTGTCTCAAAAAGTAAATAAATAACAAAGGGAAATAGGAGAGCAGAACAGTTCTTTGAAGAGATATCCCTGTTGCTCTCCGGAATTGCTAGCTTTTCTGTATAATAAAGTAAAATTGTTGATCTCTTATCCACTTCTCTGTTGCTTGACGTGAGTGAATGGCAGACAGACCCACTGGTCTGGTAACGCTTAGGTGGAGCAACTTTGTTGTCCATTAACAAACTCTTATTTCCCACAGAGGATACAACCTCAAGGAAATGAAGCACAAGCAGCTGAATTTAGAAATCTGATCTCAATTTCTAAAGCCTGACACATAGTCTATAATCCTGAGTTCTTCCAGGACTTTGACCCTATAATTTATGACCTGTGATGAAGAACCAAATGTATCTCCATTCGAAGAGAACATTGTAACTCTTACACAGTATATAAGAGAACAGACAGGCAGTGTGGTTCCATGCTTTAAGCTATCATGCATAAGCACCCAGCTGGCCTTCCTACCGCAGTAGATGTTTATTGCTCTTGTTTGTACAGCATCCTTTGTCTAGACCTTCCTTTGAGAAGTCACCTTTGTCCCACTTTCATTCCTATGGTTTGGTAAGGTTGACCCTTCCCCCAGCTACAAGGATGAGCATGAGCCACAGGTCAAAGCCAATTAGAGCATTCCATCCGCCAACCAGAGATGAATCACCAAAGGTCCCAAAACCAATGGCAAACGGGCTGGGGGACTTTTTACACAGAGGAAACAGGAGTTATGGGTTATGAACCTGAGGCTACTAGCACCCACCGTGTCCACAGGAGAAAGTGTGTAACTAATCTTAGAACCTTCCCAGAAGAAGGCAGAACAGATGGATAAGGAGAGATGGGGTTCTGGTGCCAGCTGTCCCTGAAACCAGAAACATGAAATAAATTTACTTATTTGCTTGGGTAAATTTAAATTGGGTTTTCTGTCACTTATACCCAAATGAATTTTAAATGATTGATCTTCTCTGGATCTTGACAGCTGAACATTTAAAATGAGGATGTTAAAAACAGTGAGTGTTGGCTCGGCACCTATAGCTCAACCGGCTAAGGCGCCAGCCACGTACACCTAAGGTGGC
>NW_003852490.1:3807581-3837093 GCF_000181295.1 Otolemur garnettii
GAGCTGTAATGCCACGGCACTCTACCCAGGGGGACAGCTTGAGGCTCTGTCTCAAAAAAAAAAAAAAAACAGTGAGTGTTGGCTCGGCGTCTATAGCTCAGTGAGTAGGGCACCAGCTGCATACACCAAAGGTGATGGGTTCAAGCCTGGCCCGGCCTGCTAAACAACAAATACTACTGCAACCAAAAAGAAAAAAAAAATGGCTGGGCATTGTGGTGGGTGTTGTGGCAGGCACCTGTGGTCCCAGCTACTTGGGAGGCTGAGGCAAGAGAACCACTTGAGCCCAAGAGTTTGAGGTTGCTATGAGCTGTGATGGCACGACACTCTATCCCCATATACTGGAGGTGGCGGGTTGAAACACAGCCCCGGCCAAAAGCTGCAAAAAAAACCCCAAAACACTAGTGAGTGTTTTTCAGTGGAGGCACTATTGGCATTTGGGGTAGAATAATTCATTATGGTGCAAACTGTGCTAACCCTTCATTTTCACCCCTCCCTTCTAAATGCCAAAGCACCGTTGGGTCTTTTTTTTTTTTTTTCAAAACTGAGTTTCACTCTGTCACCCTAGGTAAAGTGCTACCAGGGTATCATCATAGCTCACAGCAACCTCCAACTCTTGGGTTTGAGTGATACTCCTGCCTTACCCTTCCAAGTAACCAGACTTTAGGCCTGAACCATCATGCCTGGCTAGTTTTTCTATTTTGGGTAGAAACTGTATCTAGCTCTTGCTCAGGCTGGTCTGGAACTCCTGAGCCCAAGCAATCCTCCTGCCTTGGCCTCGCAGAGTACTTGAAATAATTTAAACATAACCTAAAGTGGATCCTTAACATTCCCAGGGAAAATAAGCTACATGCTTCTGAATACCATTGTTGCATATAATTTGCCCCATTAAATAAATAGTAAAAAAAAAAACCCAAAAAACTGAAATTCTAAATTGATCCTTTCATACCCTTAATTCATCTATTAGTAAAGGATTAAAATCATTTATAAAACTACTCCCTAAAGCTGTCACTTTTCTAAATCTCTTTAATTACATCTCCAGCAAGAGCAGTTGGCTTCAGGAGGGGGTGATCATTTTTACACAGAAATACGTTTGTCACATTTCAAGTGTCGCTGCAAGGATGACTAGAAAACAATAGTGAAATTGATGGCTGAGAGTCAGCCATGCCCATTCCCTTCTCCACACCAATCTCTAAGCTCACGTAATTTACTATATGTCATTCTTTGTTAGCCAAAACCACAAATGTTGAGTCCACGAATGCCAAGGACCTCCTGTACCATACAGTGCTAAGCAAGAGAAGGGAATAAAGTTTCCAGCACTGTTTTTTAATTTTAAATTGGGATTTGGGATTTTCTTATTTTATGTTTTTATTTTTGCTTTAAGGCATGTTGTCTTCCCTTCTTGGCAATTCTGTGATCTTAATGTTAATTCTCAAACAAATGGTGTAAACTCTCCACTGGCAAATTTAGATGTGTCGAGAGAGTGGGCCATGTTCCATGTGCTGCCTTTGAAATATGAGCACAATAAGATGACTTCACTTTGCGTGAGTACACCAACCCAATTCAGGCTGAGGAATACAGCCACGACACAGACAGTCCTTTCATCCCAGCTTTCTTCGAAACTGTCATGAATTATTGCTGTTGGATGTGTTGCCAGGAGCCTGGGGCCAATTTTCACATTCAGGAGGATTTAAGGAATATCCTACACCACCCTGCAGACTCAACTAGCTAACAACCTCCCCTCTCCACCTGAGCCCTTCCCGGGCACCCAGCAGTCGCTTTCCACAGTGGTCTGCCCCTGGAAACAAAGCAGTGATTTCACTATCTGAAGGCTGATAAAGATGGACCCAAGAGGTCAGAGAAGTGACACAGAGAGGGAAGGAAGGGGAGGCAGTTAAACCACTTCAAAACTACTTTTAGAATTTCAGGCTATATAGAAAGAGGCCCTGAAACTGAGAGTGAAACCTCAAACTTTGGCATATTCATCTCTGAAGCCAAAAGTTGATGGGCAGGCTGGCTCTGAAAGCAGAGCCCCATGGCTTTATGAATAGCAAATTTAAGTACTTTCCCCAAATTTCCTGCATTAGCTTTGCTTTCAATTACTGCAGCTGCCCTGAATAGGGTCCCTCATCTTCTCTTTATTTCTTTTATCCCCCCCCCCACCTCGTTCCTAAGGTTTACAAAGAAACTGAGATTTTATTTTCAGCAAAATGTAGTCACCAAGGCTCATGTGGGGCTCTCTGTACATTAAAGGAACGAAAGTGACTTGAATCTTGTCTGTCCCTCCTTTATACAAAGCAATCACCTCCAGCTGGGCCAAGTTCGTTGAGCAAATGTTCGGTTTTCACGTGGTTTTGCTGCAGCACCATAATGAATGTATTTCTTTGATAGAAGAAAGACGCTTCATGAAATAAACTGCTTAAGGATTTGGAGCTGGAGCTGAAACATGGGCTGCTTTGTTCTTATGACAACTGCTTCACCATCTAAAATATTTCTCCATTTTGAGGGATCTGTCTTTTCTCTTCCAGCCACAACCCTCAAGCTACAATAACAGGCTCATGATTTTTTCTTTAGATGCCAAGGTTATGAATACTCTTTTATGAATATTTTCCTTTGAACTCATTTCTCTCAAGGAAAAAAAAAAATACCCCTATGTGTTGCAGGGTTGACAGTAATAGACAAAATGTACAAATTGTTCTCTTAGGGGCAGTAAAATGCTCTGAAATGCACATAGAAAAATTCCAAATGCTATATAATGTTTATGGAGTGTTGCTTTTGCAGCTATAATTTTTAAAAACTAACATTTCTGACTGGTGTGAATTATGTGGAACATATTTCTGAGATTAATATCAAAGTTAATACCTTAAAATGTCTCCTTTATGATGTCATGATGGCTTTTCCCATAATAATACAACCTCTTTAGCAAATAGAATTTTAGGATGTGCCTTTTCAAGGGAAGAAAACCTTTCTCGAATTAAGCTGCTTATGTTTTCATTTTTCCTTTGATCCCATTTCAACATATCCATCAGCCTCCTCTTAAAAATAATTTAACTAATGTCAACCCAACAGATTATATGAGATCGCCCATTGATTTCATTCTATCTCAAAAAGAGCTTATCATTTAGGTTCATAATTACATGTGCAGTACTGTCAACTAACATTTAGGCTCCTTATTAAAACTTCTTTTCATTATTTTAATATCATTTTACTCCAGTAAGAAGAAAATGTGCTTTCCATGAACTACTTTCAAATGTTTTCTCTTATCCAAAAATTAATCCAGAACACTCAGCTCCCTTTAATCCTGCTTTATGGCTTAGATTCTTTAGCCTAGAACCAGTCATGCTGATTCCTGTTACACCCATGCTAATGCAAAAAAGCCCTCATTATGCTAGAGAAGCCTAGTGTATGTGCCTCTGAAGCCTATGTTGGTAGGTGAATCACAGCAGCAGTGATTTAAGAATGCATCCCCAGATGGAAGGAATGACCTATAAAAAGTTCAAGATAAGACTATTGTTTTGAATTTGGCGTTAAGAATATTCTGCAAAGTTCTTTTATGTACAGAAGCAATTCTCTATAATGGTTCCAACCATAAGCTTTAAAGCCAGACTGCTTGAGGTCAAATACTACTGTTTACCTTTACTATGTGATCTTGGAGAACATACTTAAGTACTTTGAGCATTGTAAAATAAGGTTATTAATACCACCTACCTCATAGAATTATTGTGAGGATTAAATTGGTAAAAACATCTAAAGCATTTTTGACTCTATCTGGTATATAGTTAGCACTCAGTAAGTGTTAGCTCTTAATATTATAAACTTACAAAGGCACAATATCCTTTGTATAACTTTAGAAACATATCTATAAGATACAAAGAAATCCTAGAAAAATCTAATTCGATAAAACTTACCAACATGGAAAAAAAAAAAAAAAAAGGCTCGGCGCCTATAGCTCAACCAGCTAAGGCACCAGCCATGTACACCTAAGGTGGCAGGTTCGAATCCCCAGCCCGGACCCACCAAACAACAATGACGGCTGCAACCAAAAAATAGCCGGGCGTTGTGGCGGGCGCCTGTGGTCCCAGCTACTTGGGAGGTGGAGGCAGGAGACTCGCTTGAGCCCAGGAGTTGGAGGTTGCTGTGAGCTGTAATGCCACGGCACTCTACCCAGGGGGACAGCTTGAGGCTCTGTCTCAAAAAAAAAAAAAAACTTACCAACATGAAATTATAGAAAATGTTATATGTATAACATGTAATATATATAATTCCAGCTATATTCTTTTATGTATAGTAGAACTTCTGTAAGTTGACCACCCAAGGGACTGTAACAAACTGGTCAACATAGGGAGGCAGTCAACATAAGGAACTACTGTACAGATACGTACATGTGGTGCATGTCCCGTCTACGAAAGTTAGGTCAACGTAAGCAGGTCGTCAGTGTAGGGAGTGGTCAACTATGGAAGCTCTACTGTAATTATAAACAGTTACATAAATAAAATTATATTTACCCTTGTCTTACCTGAGAAAGCTAGTAATTTACTTTCCTGATGACTTTCATGACTTCAATGACTCAATGAACTTAAAGCTGCCACTGCTTCCCCACCCCGCTTCTCTATCTCACTCTCTACCCAGCTGTACATTAGTTCAGTAAATATTTAGTAAATATCTGCTCAGAGAAGGGAACACACAGAGAACGGTGGTCCCAACTACCTTCATCCACACGACAGGATCAATTTCCTAATTGTTTAATGGATCGAGTCTGTATTTCTAAGTATTGTTTCTTATTGCCAATCTATGAATGCCTTAAGTGATTCCAGAAAAAAATGCTATAAGTAATTAACCAAACTTGAACATCATATAATTTACCTACACAAAAATTGTTATGCTATGTAACTGTCATGCTACGACTGTGTTACCTTAATATAGATTCTAGAGACAGTCGTTTTCTGTCTTCATCTCACTGGAGATTAAAATAGCAAATACATGTCTGGTAATTACATAGTTTAACAGGGAAAAAAAGGCCAAAAAAGTAACACAGTTTGGTTATACCATACAAGAAAAATCTGTATTTAAAAAAGTGAGGAGCTAATGGTGATTCTGTTAGTATAATGGGAGTATAGTTTCTTCTTTTAATTAATTACCTAGTGGAGCTAATGGAGCTAATTAAGTAAAAGAAGCACAGAGCTAATTAATTAAAGAGCTGATGGTGATTCCATTAGTATAATGGGATTATAATTTCTATAGTTAGTATAATGGGATTACAGTTTCTTCTTTATCAATTTCTCAATGTTTTTGTTTTAGACTATATTATTTTTATAATAAAATGCTAAATTTTTAAAGCTCTATACAAATTGGACAAGGCATTAAATTAGATAATTCTTTTATATATACAGAAAAGAAATTCACAACACGGCATTTAATTCTGATTTTAATTTCCATGAAATTAACCCTACAAAGATTTCTCAAAGAAATTTGAGAATCTTCAAACTACACCTCTATTTTGCATTATAGGTAATAGAGTCTCACATGGGGAAAATCATAAAACTAAGGCTACATTTGCCACAGCCATTGAAGTACTATTTAGAAGACTATGATGTTGAATAACATCAACAAGTGAATCTGATTTCACTTCCTGGTTTTCATCTAGAGAACTTTTAAACAGATATTTATTTTCTGTTTTCATTACCTGTTCCCTTTTTACCAGTGGATAAAACTTAATAAGCAACTTGGAACACAAAATAATTATCGGTATCATTGATCTCATATTCAAAGACATCCACAGACTGAATCTATAAGATAGAAGTTTCCACACAGCATTTGTCTAGAATCAGATTATTTTAAATGATGCCTTGACTTTTGAATTTGATGCTATCAGCAAGTACCATCAACTAAGAATGTTACAGATGAAGATATTCCAACACGAAGACTTGTATGATTTTGTTTAGATTGTCAATGGCTGATTCATCCAAATTCTCTTCATTGTCATCCATGGTGTGCCAGACTTCAGGGAATGGAAATGGCATCAGATACAGAACTGGAACACCTAATAAGAAAGAACTGACTTGTAATTATGTGCATATTTCCAGGGAGCAAACTAGAAAGTGTCATTCTTGAAGCTGAGGGAGCACTGTACCATGCAAAGACAGCTGATAATTCATTATCTTCTGTGTACTTCTTTATATCTTACCCTTGTACTCCAAAATCATTTTCTTTTAACAAATATTAACTCAGTAAATAATCATAAAGCATCTACTATGTACCAGTTCTTGTTCTAGAAGTTGAGGTTTCATTAGTGAAAAGGCAAAGTCCTATCCATATCCAATGGAGAAAGAATTAAGTAAACAAATATAAAACATAATTATTAAAGGTGATAAGGTTTATTGAGAATAATAAAACAAGGTAAAGGAGTAGAGAATGAGGGGCAGGCAAGCAGTGGAACCAAGAGAGGAAGTATTTAAAATCAGGGAAGAGGCTCGGCGCCTGTGGCTCAAGTGGCTAAGGCGCCAGCCACATACACCTAGGGTGGCGGGTTCAAATCCAGCCTGGGCCTGCCAAACAACAATGATGGCTGCAACCAAAAAATAGCCAGGCATTGTGGCAGGTGACTATGGTCCTAGCTACTTGGGAGGTGGAGGCAGGAGACTCGCTTGAGCCCAGGAGTTAGAGGTTGCTGTGAGCTGTGATGCCATAGCACTCTACCCAGGAGGACAGCTTGAGGCTCTGTCTCAAAAAAATAAAAAAATAAAATCAGGGAAGAGCTTCCTTTTTTAGTTTTTCTTTCTTTTACTTTTTTTTTTCTTTTCAAAGACGAGGTCTCACTTTGTTGCCCAGATGTGAAGGCAGTAGCATGATCCAAGCTCACAGCAACCCCAAACTCCTGGGCTAATGCAACCCTCCTGTGTCAGTCTTCTGAGTAGCTGGGACTACAGGCACATGCCACTACACCTAGCTAATTTTTCTATTTTTTGTAGCAATGACATCTCACTATGTTGCTCAAACTGGTCTTGAACTCTTTCCCTCAAGAAATCCTCTTGCCTCAGCCCCCCAAAAGGGCTAGGACTATAGGCGTGAGCCATCACACCCAGTTGGAGAAGCTAACACTTAAATAGAGACACACGCCAAAGGGAAAGAAGGCCATGTGGAGATCGAGGGATGAGCATTTCCGGCATTAGCACTATCACATGCAGAGGTCGTGAGATAGTGTGCTTGGCCTGCTTAAAGAACATCAAGAAGGCCAGTGTGGATGGATCAGAACAGCAGTAAGGTAAGAGGTGATACTGAGGAGGGACAAGAGTCAAAAAATGGGACCCCTTATAGGTCATGGTAAAGATTTGGGTCTTATTCTATATGATGGCTTTAAAGCCATCACTGAAGCTTGGTGGGTTCTCACCTAATGAGCACAATGTGAGGGTGTTCGTCCTGCCCCCAGGGTGAAGGGCTCAACTACAACTTAAACTTTACCTTAGAAAGGAAACAAAGTAACCTAAACATTTGTACCCTCATATCAATCTGAAACAAAAATAAAGTAGAACAGAGAAAAAAATGAAGCCACAAAAGCATTAATACAGGAAAGTAGCTTTTGATTCACATCTTGAAAAGGTAACTTTAGCTCCTTTGCAGAGAACTGGGAAGCAACAGCAGATGCTGGAGATCAACTGGGACGTTACTGCAGGGGTCCTCGGGTTGATTTAGACACCTACCATCTCTACACCAAGGATATCAATCCCTTACTGACCAGGAAATGCCAGTGTTACATAAAGCCTATGAATACAATCTAACATTCTGAAAGGGAATGTCAGTGGGGTGTAACCTTTCACAAATATTCTAGGTGTAGGGAAAAAAATAAAGGAGCCCTCAAGGATTTGGAATGACTTTTATGAGAAAATAGAAACCATGATAAATGCCTTCATATGATCAATTAATTAAATCTGATGGTTCCTCAAACTTCTAGATCAGTGATTTTCAACCACTGTGCTATGAGAGGACCTTAGGTGTGCCATAAAAATTTTTTAAAATCATTAATTAAGTTATTTTCAAAAGACATTCAAAGCACCATTAGTATATCCTTTGTTTTACTCTTTACTTTGATCAACATGATTTAAGTGTGCTGTGGAAGTTTAACAGGTTCAAGTACGCTGTGAGATAAAAAAAAAAAAAAGTTGAAAAACATTGGTATAGGATTGTTGCAAAACAAGGGGAATAGGAATTACCATTACAGGCCAGTGCTGCATCTCAGTACTAAGATGGCACCTTCAAAATCTAAAACCAAATGTGCTTAAGATGTGGATGTGGGGTGCAGGGAAAGGGCAGAATTAAGGACAACTCCTAGGAGTGTGGCCTGAACAACTGGATAAACGTAGACCCGTTTCCTGGGAAGGGCAAGACTGGAGGAAGAGCACTCACTGTCCAGGCCATCATTCCTCCATAACAATGAACAATGGTGAGCTCTCACTTCATTTGATAACCTGAAGGAATGGCCTGGTAAAGAGATGGTAAAGTTTAAAATGTTGCATCCGAATTGTACCTGGTGTCAATAAAGATCAGGCCAGAGAGTGTCAGCCTTCTTCCCTCTCATTCAATTTGGTTTAAGTATCTGACTTCTATTAATAGTTTCCAGGCATATAATCAAAAGACATATATTAGTGAAAGCTTATTTATAGCACAACAGTCATTCTGTTTTAAAGAAAGGCATTCAAATTAATTTTATTGTCTGTTTTCAATCATTTAAAATCGTTTTAGATTGGTTCAGATCATTAATATCTAAATTTAGCACAATCTTTAAAGAATGATGGTCGTAGTGATTCAAAGTGCACCAATTATTTATTATTCATGTTTAATTTCCTTCTTAAACGTATGCAGCAATTAGAGACCTGGAGAATTTCAGTGCTGAAGTGAGGTATCTGATGGCACCAGAAAGCTAAATAAGGTTTAGAAACGAGCTGAGCCTGGAAAAAGTGATCTACTCTTGAGAGTAGATAGGTGGGCTGGGCACAGTGGCTCACACCTATAATCTTGGCACCCTGGAAGGCCAAGGCAGGAGGATTGCTTGAGCTCAGGAGTTTGAGATCAATCTGAACAAGAGTGAAACCCCTGTATCTACTAAAAATAGAAAAATTAGCTGGGTGTGGTGGTATGCACCTATAGTCCCAGCTACTCAGGAGACTAAGGCAGGATAATCTCTTGAATCCAAGAGTTTGAGGTTACAGTGAGCTATGATAATGCCACTACACTCTATGCAAGGTGACAGAGGAAGACACTCTCAAATAAAAAAGAGAGAGAGAAAGAGAAAGAGTAGATCGGTGACTTGTAGTCCTGGAATTTCAAAATGCACTTAAAATACAGTAAATGTTATGGTTTTAAAAAATGGACATGCACACACACACAATACCTCTTCTTAAAAATGGAATATGGTCATCCTGTATTGCACCTCTATAGCCGTAATTCTGGAAATATTGCCTCTGTGAAGAATGATCCTTGAGCAGACCCAATCCATGAAGTTCACGTTCTGTAGATGACAATTAGACAGTGGATGAACATCTATATTTATCTGATCAAGACACAGAATGTGTCCCTCTTTAAGGAGTTCAAAATCTTAGTATATTTGGCATTATTCTTAAAAGATTACACAACAGTGAGCACGGCTACACCTATGACAATAAACATCTGGGCTGAACCTGGGTGTGTACATTTTGGAGTAGGAGGAAAGAAAAGCCACACACGGCTCTAGAAGTAGAAACTCAGCAGAACAATGGAGAGACAGAGAACGGTAAAACCAGAGGAAAAGGGGGGTGGGAGACACAGGTGTGTGTACATGCTTCTAAGTCCAAGATGCTGCATGAAGAAAGCCTTAAGATGAGACGAGGGGGAGACAGAACAGGGGTGAAGTATATCAAGTGGTGACTCTATGGGGAAGGGATACCTAGTGACCCACATCAGTGGTTCTCAAAGTGTGATCCTGACTGACAACATCAGCATCACCTGGGACTGTGTTAGAAATGCACATTATGTGGTCCCACTTCAGACTTCTGGAGGTCAAGTTCAGCAGCCGTCTGTGTGGTAACAAGCCTTCCAGGTGATTCTGAGGCTCACTGAAGTCTGAGAACCACTGGCCTGCATAACCCATGTGTTATGCGTTACAAAATGACAAGTGACATATGAATATTATAATACAACCAAATGAAACTAGGACAGCTGTTTATTTTTTTTAATTGCTAAATTTAAAGGGTGAAACTGGATGAGCTGATAAATGAGCCTATGTTTTTTGTTTTTGTTTTTTTGAGACAGAGCCTCAAGCTGTCACCCTGGGTAGAGTGCTGTGGCAGCACAGCTCACAGCAACCTCCAACTCCTGGGCTCAAGCGATTCTCTTGCCTCCACCACCCAAGTAGCTGGGGCTACAGGCACCTGCCACAACACCCAGCTATTTTTTGGTTGTAGCCGTCATTGATTGGCAGGCCCGGGCTGGATTCGAACCCGCCAGCTCACGTGTATGTGGCTGGCGCCTTAGCCGCTTGAGCCACAGGCGCCAAGCCTAAACAAGCCTATGTAATATGACTAGGAACACTGAGAAACCCCTAACCACCACCAAAAACACTAGTCCCATCTGTTCATTGATACCTATGATTCCTTTACCATAGGATACAACTTTTTCTTATACGACTATAAATACGATTTGAAATGTAAATGCCAGTAGGCAGAGTAGCAAAATCAGTTTTTAAAATTGCATTAAAATTGCAATTAATGTAGGTTCATTCTGGTACAGGAAATAAGTGCACAAAATCCTTGAACAAAAGCTGAACCCTGTTTCTTGAGGCTACCAGCAAAGTAAGGGAAACAAGCTGCAAGGAAGAGGCCCAGGAAACTTATTAACTTTATTAACACACACAATACCATAATAGCAATTCTTTCAAACTGGAAACTTAAATTTCCCAAAGATAAGCATCTGAAGTTCAGATAGAAGCTTCTTTCATAAGATTCTAGATCTGAATGTTGTGCTTCTCTGACTGCTTAGAAATAATATAATTCTATCTTGCTGCAAGAAGTTTGTGTGGTTAATAAGGAATTTCTAGCAAGAAGTTCTTGCCTTGAAAGCAGCCCTCTGGCCTGGATTCTATAATAAAGGTCGATCTCATTTTCCTCTTTCCCTGATACCTGAAGGGTTTGTTCTGTTTTGTTTGGGATAGGGTAGAAGTATGAAAGGAGGAAGTCATTCTCTTTTTCTTTCTTTAAGCCTCAAACCTCTGTCTCTGGAGCCACAGATATCTCTGTTTCTTGGCCTGGCCTGGCTTGCCCTCACTCCCATTCATTTTCCCAGTTTTCTTTTAAACACCTCTTGAAGGATCTGACTTTCTCTTCACTCTGATTTCTTTGGAAAACTGACAAAAATTATACTAGAATTAAAAGACAATGATGTCTGGATAAGGTAGAAAGTAGAAGATGACAGAGACAGATTTGGAAAAGAAAGAAAAATTAAAGAATATCGTTTGGTATCATTATAAGCACATAACATTCATCATTAGCCAACATGCTTTGCTAAGTAAAGTTTTCCCTAGAAATGCCTTCCATATGCTTCAAACAGAACTCTAGGAAACTATTTTCAAACCATTTCTAAGGATGTGGAAACTGAAATGTAGTATTGTATGTCTCCATTTCAAAATATAGTTTCATGAAGGAAAACAAACTGGGCCTTCTAAAAGAAAATGCATAGGAACCAATACAGCAAGTAAAAAAGCCAGTATATTATATATTTAAGTCAAACATTTTAATTATGAATTTTGAATTTTAAAATGTTGTGTTTATCAATGGGAAAAAACCATCTTTGATTCTTTAAAAACAGTGGTACTTACCAATCTCTTGAAGTCTATAAAACCATCTAGCAGAATTTAGGAAATAATTGGGAAATGCTGGATTTGGAGCTCCAATTAAATCCAATAAGACAAATAAGTCCTAAGGGAGGAAAAAATATTGTTGAATCATTATCACCAGAGTGTATTTCATACTCATCAACAGGGAAAAGCAATCAGTGAGATCAACCGCCTTTCAGAACTTGAGACTCATATGGGGAGTTGCCTAAATAAACAGAAGGTTTAAAAACATTCTTTGCTAATTATTTTGGAGAACTTTTAAATCGAATGCAATATGGACAAATGGCAAAGTGTTGATTCTTTGTGTATGTAATTCCAAAAGTGTATCATTAAGCATAGTTTAGAAAGAGGATATCTGGATAAATATTTCACAGGTTTAAAAAGGCTACATTTACTTTACTTTCAGATGGGAGTCCTAGCCTATCTGAATTTCTATTTTAATTAGCCATTTTTTTCCTTAATCTGTATAATACAGCTCCCCTAAACAGAGTACTTGGATAGTAACTATGTCTTGATCAAGCAACATCTAAGAGAAATTCCTTGTATGGGATCTACGTGACATTGCATCTGTGGATCTCTGTTTTCTTATATATCACAAGCTCAAACCACTGATCTCTAAAAGGTTCCTTCTGGTTATAACCCTCTATAAATAAACCCGTGCTTCTCGACTTTTTGAGCCATAAAACAGCAGGTTTGAGGCTGCCACGAAGACTGTGCCCAGGTTAGGGACTTCCTGATTTATATAAGTGAAATAATGTAGGGGTTAGTATCTAGCATAAATCCAGACACGTATTAGATAAATATTTCAGAGTCAGCGATTCTAAAGACATAGTGTGTATAAATTCATGAATGGTAATTAAATACATTCATTTTAAGAAAATTGGGTTTATTTGAAATAGGAACCTGTACACGAGGTTGGATAAGTTACTAAGAGTTTGTTTCTGAGGAGAAAAATGGTCTTAACTATCACTGTAGATTCATATATTTGTACTGATCAATAAATGACTTTATTCTGCTCCTGAGCACCCAGATTCTCTGAACCTTTTGGCCCCTTGGGCACATGTAAATGAACAAATATCTCCTGACATTGCGAGCTGCCACAGAGCAACAGGAAGGAGAGAGGGCCAGCGTGAGGTCCATTAGGGTCATAGAAGACTCAGGACGTGGCCATCTGGCCTTACAGGGTGAAGGGAGTGACAGGCAAAAAACAGGAGAGAGTACAGGGATTGGGAATACGCAGTCAGGTCACACATGGGGAAGTCAGGGATGGAGGAGGCACTGGGAAAAATGAAGTTCCAAGGGTAGCATGAGATTCCCAGCTGGGGTTAATGAGGACTCAAGGACTGAGTAAAGATCAAATAAGGGAAGACAGTCAGAGCAGGGAGAGGATCCAAGGGTGGGTACGGAGTGTGTTTTCTTCCCGGAATACGGAAAAAAATGAGGCTGTGTGTTGCACCTGTTACTTAGTAGTGACAGCAGGGTTTAAAGCAGTATCAAAGTGTCTCCACCCACGTCAAAAATGCCACATCAAAACCAACACATCAAAATGTCATATAGACTCTGGGGACATTGTAATGCTGTGAAGCCACTGAGGAACTCCTTCACTGCCACCCTCCTCTTACAGACTTCCCAGGACCGGCGCCCCTCTGATTTTATAACCCCCTCCAAGGAGTCTGCTCTCTCTCTACTCTATTCAGCGCTGGGGGAACGCGCTCTCACTGAGCCTAACTGCATCTGATGTTTCCGTAATCTGATTGCTTACATCATTTTAATTAAGCTCAGTCCAACATGGCTTCTAACCCAGAATCATTCTTTTTAGCTCTGGGATTCCTCAAAAATTCAAAGCCTGCCAAGGAATGCTCTATTATAAACACTCTGTTTCAAAAATGCCATGGCATTTTTAGGTCTTTACTTGGCTTTAGAAACCTCTTCCCTGGAGGGCGAGGGATCACAGCCGCAGCATCATAGAAATGACCCAGACTGACCATGCCATGCAGCTGATTGGTGTTTGTCGCTCCGGGTGGATGTGGGGTGGATGCCATCTTTGCAGCTAAGTGTCGAGACCCATAAAGAGAATCTTCGGAAGACCAGTGAAGAAAAGCCTCTTCTCCATCAAAGAAAATGAGCTGGAGTGAGAGATCTGGCCTGGAGTCTGAAACATTCTGGTACAAAGAACAATAAAAAGACAACAAAGAATACCACGATGATTAAACAATAGCATGCATTCCTATTAACTGGGCAAAAAGAAAGATGTGCCACGGAGAAGACACCCCAAGCAAGTGAAACTGTGTCAAAATTTATTTCACACCACTTCCTTGCCAAAAATCATCACACCTCCCACTATCTTCACCCATATAAATAAATCACCTTCTCCCACTCCCTCTGAAAATAGAAGTCTTGTAATTTTTTTCTTACTCGTCAGAGAGCTTTGAAACTACAAAATTGCTATGGTGTGATGAACAATGTGATAAGCCACCCAGTTCCTGTGTGGGAGGGCGCGTTGCCCCAGCTGCGGAGAGCTGTTAGCCACTTTAGGGATCGTGCTGGCTGCATCTCCTGGGAGTGTACTGCACCCAATGGCTGCAGGTACTGCAGAGTCCTGGGGACTCTCCAAAGGGCCACTGTACCTCCACAGCTCCCCAGGGGTTGGCTGCACTTGTTGTTGATCATGCATTGCAGCTCAACTTCTCCCTCTGCCCAACCCCGTTTCTCTCCCCTCCCTGTCACCAATGTTGATCCAAGGCTACTCCCTAATAACTGACCTGGATGCTACGCTCCACATCTGAACGCACTTCCTTGAGAATCCACCCTGAAATGACTGTAACTCTTTCTTGCTTCCCACCTTATTTACATCTGCAATTCATACTTAAATCTCCCCCTAGGAATGCTACAGAGGCCCAAAGAATAATAACTGTAGCCTTTCCCTTGAAAGAGTCTGCACTTCAGTTGGGTTAGGGAGAAATCAAACAATACATTAGCATGGCAAAAACATGCCAAGGGTCACTAAGGTAACATAAAAGTTCTCTGGAAATTGGATGGAATAAGTTGTTCAGTCCTGGAGGTGTCAAGAAAGGCTTTAGGAAAGAGACACTGTCGGAGCAGAACCAAGAAGGGTGAGTCGGATTCTGGTTGACTTTATACTTTCCACTCACAACTTTAACATTTCATATTAGTCCTGTACTCTAACCCCACACCCCAGTCCTTCAATCCCATTGGAAACCAGAATCTTTTGAAATGTTTACTTTTCACAGTCCTTCACTCTCAATGTCCTCACTTCTCTCCACGTTTAGCTTAAATTCCAGTCAATCCTGCTAATCGCTCCTTGTATACACCCTCAACTCCCTCACCTCTCTCAGCCTTGGTCAAACTGTCCTGGCAAAAATGTAACATTAAGTCCATCTTTGTGCCTGTTTCTGTGCCTGCACTCATGCAGCTAAATCTAACTAGAGATTTAAAAAAAATTGATACATATTTTCTAGTCTTGCCTAAAACACAAGACCACAAACCTCGAATTACCCTTTCGAGTTGACTGGCAAGTATTAGGTCATTCACGCTTGCACTCTTCCTGTTCCCCTTCCTCCCCTCTCTAACACCTCACCCAGCCTCAGTCCTAGTGAATCACCTTCATTTCTTCTTGCCATGTTCATATTAGCTACCAGCCTCTCCACCTGTGCACAAAATCCTACTCCATCTGCTCTGCTCAAGGTCGTCACTAGCAAATACCATTTCCTTCTGACATCTTCAGAGTTTCTCTCTGCCAAATAATTCCCATCCACCTACAAACACAGCTCTTGCTTCTCTCACCTTAAAACGTTTGACTCTCCTACCTCCACCAACAACTGCCCTACTTTTATGGTCCCATCTATAGCCAAACTCCTTGAGGGGCTTGTTTATCCACGTTGTTTTCAATTCCTCTCCTTAAACCTGCACCAGTCAGGCTTTATCTTAGCCTTCTTCGGCTCTTATCAAGGACGCCCACAACCTCTACATTGCTAAGTCCAGTGGTCAATCTTCATCTTTCCTGCCTTATCGGCAACATTTGACATAGTGGCTCACTCCCTCCTGGCTGCAGTTTCTTCCTTTGGTTTCTAGGACTTCCTCCCTCCTTGCTCAGCATGGACTGACTTCCCTTCCTCACCCTTTCCTCCTAATGCTGGAGAGGGGCCCAGGACTTGTTCCGTGCTTCTCTTGTCTGTACACACTTGCCCCTTTGATATCTATTTTTGAGATTTTAAATTATATATATATATATATACACACACACACTATATATACATACATATATACAAATATGTATATATATCTACAAAAATTCAAAAAAAATGTATGTCCAGCCCTGACCTCGTTCCTGATCTCTAGGCCTATAGATTCAATTGCCAAATGAACATCTCCAAACAAATGTTTAATAGGTATCTCAAGCATAAAGTGTCAAAACTCAAGTCCTGATATTCTTTCTGAAATCTGCATGACTAACAGCCCCTGTCCCCCAGCTAAATGAATGGCAACACCACCCCGCAGTTACTCAAACCAAAAACTATTGGGTCTCTCTCTCCATACACACCGCCCCCCAATCCAGCTCATCCTGCCTCTGCAAACCTATTGCTCACCCTAACGCACCACATACCTTTTTTTCATTTGCTTTGTTTTCTTTGAGCCTAACTTATCTCCACAATTATGTGGCCAAACTCTCAGATACAATAACACCTTTGTCTCTCTTGAGTCTGTCTGGTTTTGTTTTTATGGACCTGCTCCTCCTGGAGCCCTCTCCTGCTGCCTCCAGCCCAGGCAGGCTCCTAGACCTGCTACCCACTGCTCTCTTAGGTCTCCCCTTACCGTCACCCTAGGGATGACCCAAACCCCGTGATTTCCTCTTCCATGATTTATTGCTTGATTTTGCTACAGCATACCTTTAAGCAACTTCTAAAAAGGAATCAGCATATGGCAGTGAAAATTGTTGAGACTTATGTCTGAAAATGTCTTCACTCTATTCTCCTATTTGATTTGACTGGGTATGAGGATTCTAAGTTGCCAATTATTTTTATTTAAAATATTTAAGGTTATTGAAGGTATAATTTCATTGTTTCTAGCTCCCAAGTTTCCTACTGAGAAGTCCAATGTCATTCTCATTCCCAATAGTTTGTTTTTGTTTGTTTGTTTATTTGTTGAGATGGGTCTTACCTCACCGCCCAGGCTAGAGTGCAGTGGCGTCACCATAGCTCCCTGCAACCTTAACTCCTGGGCTCAAGCGATTCTCCTGCCTCAGTCTAGGACTATAGATATGTGCCACGCCTGGGTAATTTTTTTCTATTTTTTGCAGAGGCAGGGCCTCCTCTTGCCTACGTGGTCTCAAACTCCTGTTCTCAAGTAGTCCTAGGCCTCTCAAAGTACAAGGATTACAGGTGTGAGCCACTGCACCAGGGGAATTCTTGGAATGAATATTTAGAAGTAACAATCATCTCTATTCTATCATTGTTTCTCTTTCAAAAAAACTTATTCTACTTTAGTATCCAACTATTTTACTGATTTTTTTAAATTATGAAAACAAGAATTTTTAATTTCCAAGGGCTTTTTCGTATTCCATGATTATTCTGTCATTGTAGCATTCTGGTTTTGTTTCATTGATACAACTTCTCTTATCTCTATGCGGATATTAAAACTTATGTCCTTTAAGTTATTTTCTGTTCCTTGTGCTTTAATATTTCCAACTTCATTTTTCAGTATGTACTATTTGTTTTGCTTTCTTCCAGTCAGTGTTTTCACTGAGGATCACCAAATGTCACCGTCTGGAATTTTTCTGTGATTCACATTCTCTGGAGAGGCATCCTCCAGTTTCCTATCTCATGGGTATATGAGGTTGGACTATTAAGTTCAAGAACTCATACTAGAAAAAGTGCTATATACTTCCTTGCTGGATATCACTACAGTCACTTTGAAGAACTCCCCTTGGTCATCCGGTGATGGCCGTGATATTCAGCAAGGAGGGGGTATGTAGTACTTTTTCTAGGATGAGTTCACAAACTTAATTGTCCGACCTTGTACAGTGGTAGTTGGCTTTCTGGTACTGGAAGTGGGATAAGGACTGGAGAGCTCACTGTTAAATGTGTAGACTTCCAGCTACTTGCCCCAGTTTTAATGGGGCATCTCTGTATTGTCCTCTGTACCTGGTATCCCCAAGTCCACTATCTCCCTGGTTCAATTTCTCTGCAAAAACATTCTCTCAGCTCCTGCAAAGGCACAGGTGGTGGACTTGCTTATCTAACTGGCGTAGGTTGGGACTCTCTCATCTATATCCAGGTATCTACCCCTTATACAGATGTATAATCACTCTCTAGTCCAGCCCCTGCCTTACCTCTACCTTCCGGAGTATATCACATCTACAATTCTTGAACCCTTCCAAGATTCTCTCAGGGGACCAGCTGGCTTTCCCATTTCCTCCCCTCTCCCAGAGAGCACGACTTGTCTCCACTCTGATATGGCATTTGTCGTTTCTCCATCCACTTTCTATCTTCATTTTGTGGTTCCATTAATACACGTTCTCTGGTATCTTCAGAAATGGAATTTCCCTGTTTCTTTTAAGGGTTATTTCATGAAAAAGAGACAATGTCTTTATCATCTGAAAACTAAGTAGTTTTCGTATGCTAATTATTTCAACGGCCTTCATATCACTCCTTTAGTATACCACAAGAAAAGAACAGTTTGCTTTGCTTTGACTCTCCCATAACCCCTGTCAGCATTAAGCAGAGGATGTTTTTGTGCAATATATACACACTCAGAGTTTAATACACATGAAGTAATTAAATAGATTTTCTCCTTGGCCAAAGGTATAGGTGCATACTTCAGCAGAAACCTTGTACACTTTCAGTTCTTTAAAGGGCCTTTATTAGTTCCAAAGTTCTAGCTCCAAGTCAAACAGCATACTCACAGAACACCAGGGCAGAATAAGACTGCCTGGGACGAGAGGCATTCTGCTCATGGCCACGGCAGGGGCAAAAGGAGGTCATTTTCACCTGCAGGATTGCTGGTTTAGGGGCTGCATTGAAATTTCAGCAGCCAGGTGACTCCAATGCTCTTTCTGTTTTCTTAGCATCAGTTTACTCAGTAGTAGTAGTAGACTGTTGTGGGTACTGATCCTGAGTCCTGTGAGGCACTACATTTATTTAATTACTTCATGATTACTAAACCTTGAGTGCATGCATATTGCACAAACACATTCTCTGCTAAATGGTGGCAGGAGTTACGGGAAATTCAAAGCAAAACCTGCTGTTTTGCTTCATTTCAGGGTTAGCAGGAAAATAACCATGGTCTTCAGTTTCTATCATAGTAACTCAGCCTAGTTACCTGAGCAGCCCGATGTGTGAAGGTCTTCATGATGATACTACAGATGCCTAGTTACCAGTGTTCACAAAGTCATTAAATTATCTGCAGTCTTTCCCCATCCAGTGCTGTATCAATTAGCCAGTGCCACTATAATATCATGTAACAAATCACCCCAAACTCAGTGGCTTAAAGCAATAATTACGTATCCTCCCAGGACACGTAACCTCTGCAGGTCAGCTGGGGAATGACTGTGCTGGGCTGGGTATGCCTGGAGCAGCTCTGCTTCCCCCTGCAGCCAGCAAGGCAGGCTCTGTGCCCTGTGTCTCTCATCTTCCTGCTAGACTGGCAGGCCAGCTAGGGCGTGTCCCTCTCCTCGTGATTGCAAAGACACCGGAGGGCAAGCCTGTGCTTGTGTCACATCTGCTAACCTCCCATCAGCCAGGGCACCACATCCAGAGTGAAAGAGTGAGGAAACACAACTGGCTACAATGGGAAGGCATAGAAAGTTACAAGAGAAGATGTGGATGCGTTATTACAGTCCTAGTACTGGAGAGAGGCAGAATGGCAAAGAGCTAGAATTAATCCAGTCTACCATCCAGCCCCTTTCCAAGTCCTCTTCTACCACCACCTACCCAATCCATGACAACAGAAGAACTGAAAATAACTCCTTAATACAAATTTAGTCAAAGCATAACTGGAAGAAAAAAGTCTGATACTCTCAAGGTATCAAAAGCAACTCTTTTTAAAATTCTCCACTTCATTGTTTACCTCTAATAGAAAGGATAATTAAGAGAATGTGTGTGCTGACTGAAATATTCTGAATGGTGATCCCCATCCAGCAACTTAATCAGGCCTTTCTATTTCTGGCCACCAAAAGCAGGTCTAAGCTAGGTGGGAAAAGCTGGTGGAGCTGACCAGGAGAAGACACATTCACAACAAGAACTGTCATTGGTCAAAGCCAGGCAAGTCACCAGGACCAGAGTAAAGGGGTGAGGAAACACAACTGACTACGGCAGGAAGCCTCGGCAAGTCACTTGTACCTCGTTTCATGTCCTTACACTGGACATGACATATGAAAAGTTTAACGTTCATTAATACATCAGCTTTCAAACACCCAACTACTAGGCACGGGTGCTCATTAAAAGCAGGGCAGATTATGGTAGAAAGGCATTACAGAAGGTTCAAAAACAAAACAAAACAAAGAAAAAACAGTGAAAAGGAGCCTGAGAGGGTGTAACAATTCTTGCTTTCTTCAAGCATATCCAGCAAAAATAGAACCAAATATCTCTATTACTTCCATTACAAGATAAACTTTTTACTTCTTTACCCCCATTATACCGAAGGCTGGGCCCTTTATAAAGCTCTGAAGGGAAAAAAGGCACCTGTTGCCTGCGAACAAAGCTTTTTGTTTTTGCTTTGTTGTGTTTACTTGGTTATGAGTGGTATCAGAACCAAATGTCTTCATCTACTTTAGCACTTTTTTCCAATATACCCTTAAGAACAGAGGGACTGAAATAACATCTGAGAGTCCCAGAAGTATTTTGAGCTGAGGGCACAACAAAAGCTCTCCTATGCTACATAAAATGGGGCCGAGATTCGCAGATAATAACAATAATGCATTTCTGCTCCATGCTTTTCATCTTGATAGGTCTGAATTACCCACTCTCTGAAGTCACAGGGTGCTGTGACGCCCTCCCCCCTACTCAACAGCCACCATGTCTCAGATCAGAAGACTGTGATGTTTCATAGCTTCATAAACAAGAAGAAATAAAGGTAGTTCTCATGCCTGAACCAACCTTCCTCTCTCATTTTTGGCAAAGAAGTGCTGCATTTAATTGAATGTGTATTCAAGGCTGGGAAGTCAGGTGCCAATTAATGAATGCACTGCCTTGTACCTTAGCTTTATTGCCCCTGGATGACTTTCCAAATCATGTAATCTTCCAATTTTGCATTCAACCTCATATCATTTTGTAACAAGTTAGAATAAAAAAGTACTATGTACCAAAAGTCTCCACTTCTAAATGGCCTCCTCACTCCCCCAAGGACTCTAGAATTTACTCTGAGTTACTGTTAAATGTGTCTTATCCTAAGAACCAATAAGCAGAAAACAAATACCGTCAAGGAAAGGAGCTGCTGGTCTAAGGCACGGGCGAGTTCCAACATCATTGCGCATGGCACGGCTGAATCTGTGGCTCCCACAAACACTCTGTTGTCCCACTGGTGAAAATACTTGGAGTCGTAATGGCAGGCCAGGACCAGGTGTCGTTTCGCAGTGGGATTGAGAGTACTGATGATATTTGAGAAAGACCGGTACCCAAAAGGTGTCTGACTCAAGAAGGTGTCTACTTCCAAGACCCAGGCGGCCTTAAGCCTCTGGATTCGCTGCATGATGTGCTGATGGAAACAGAAACCAAAATGTTAGATCTAAACAGCTTTCATTTATTAACTATGTTTTTTAAATTTTATGTGATGTCTTTCAAGTTAAATTTGCAGTGCATGCTTATTCTATTACTAACAATATTGCTATAATTGCTACTGCATATAATAGCATTTTTCCTGTTTAAAGGAAAAGCTAATCCTCTTCCTCTCTCAACTTTTCCCCCTTTCCAATCAATCCTAGCCAACTGTTAATATTAGCCAATGTTAATAGTCCTGGGTAGACCTTTCCACATATCTTCTCTTTGCTTGTATAAAATCATACTAGCATATAAACATATATGTTTGGTGAAGGGGTGGGTATATGTTTTTATAGGAAAAGAACCTACTTACACATTATTCTGTCCCTTGCTTCTCACACCTAATAATATATTTCAGCCAGGCTCAGTAGCTCATGCCCATAATCCTAACACTCTGGAAGGCGGAAGCAGGTGGATTGCTTGAGCTCAGGAGTTCGAGACCAGCCTGAGCAAAAGCAAGACCCCCATCTCTAAAAATAGCTGGGCATTGTAGTGGGCACCTGTAGTCCCACTACTTGAGAGGCTGAGGCAAGTAGATTGCTTAAGCGCAAGAGTTTGAGGTTGCTGTGAGTTATGACACCATGGCACTCTACTGAAAGGGTCAAAGTGAGACTCTGTCTCAAAAAAAAAAAAAAATACAGGGTGCCCATAAAGTTCATGTGCAATTTAAATTAGTTTACCATAGTAAACTGCACATGAACTTTATGGACACCCAGTATTATAGACACATTCATAATTTAAGAGATAGAGATGTAATTCAGAAGTATTGAAGTCCACTTTTAATATTTCTAGGAGGCTATGAAGGGATATTTGAGAAATCACAGAGACCAAGGTCCCACAGGTCTCTCCCTCTACCCTAAATTCTTTGAAGGCAAGAACTGCAAATGTATGCCAAGTATATGGCGTATGCCCAGGTTCACCAAATGTTTCATATGTAATGACCACTAACAGAAGATAGTAATGCCCACCTGCTGAGGACAATGTAGAAAGCTCCCATCACAGGGGTGGTTGGAGGATCCTGAGATCACTGTAAGAATCACTAAGCAACCC
Source organism: Otolemur garnettii (assembly GCF_000181295.1). Classification (NCBI taxonomy): domain Eukaryota; kingdom Metazoa; phylum Chordata; class Mammalia; order Primates; family Galagidae; genus Otolemur; species Otolemur garnettii. Next base: position 3,830,262 of record NW_003852490.1, read on the forward strand.
TGAACCAAAATGACAAGCAGCAAGCAGCTTTCTCGCTACACCCAAAGCAGGTCCAGACCCACTGAAAACGCTGGCAGAAATAGCAACCAATTTCTTTCCCATCTTTCCTGGTCACCTTGGGCCTTAATAGGCAGCACAGTGGGCTGAAGGAAGAAAGCAACAGGGAAAGTAAGTGGCAGGATGCACAACGGCAGGAACTAAAGGTGACTTCTTTAGGAACAAACCCAGGGGAATTTTCAAAAGGGAGGACACTGATTCTACAGTCAATTTCTGTGAAAGCTGAAGAAACAAGGGATTCCCCAGCTGTTCATTCCTTGTTGTTTGGGGTAGATGCACTTTGCCCTAAACAGTATTGCATATACTGAACCTTACCCTTTCTGTTACAAGTTTACATGTCTTCTCAAATTATCAAAAGATGTGTTTATAACCTTCTTGAGATCAGCAGTCAGAACTCACTTATTTTATTATTCTCTACAAATTTTAGTATTGTGCTTTGCTCACAGTACCCTATCAGTAAATATGACTTCATTGTAATGGGAAATAAAAGTTAATTCAATGATAATATATAAAATTATATGACATGAAACATGAAACATTAATAGTCTGAACAGAGAGAAATTACTGGACATCTGAGATACTTTTTAAAATTAATATGAAAATGAGTTATTCCTAGAGTTTGTAAAAACAAAAAATTTCCATAAAAGGGTCATCTTAAAAAAAAAAAAAAAAGCGTATACTCCACACATCTGGTATCCAGATGATGAGCTGCTCCATAAAATGCCTTTTTCAAAACCACTAGCAGCTTGCAAGTTTACAAAATAGGGATTTTTTCAAAAAAGATATCTGTTGGCATTGCTCAAAAGTCTCACACACAAACTCATTTCTCAACTAGTAACCAGGTCTCAGGCACAATTTCTAATGTCTAAGTTGATACTAAAATACACAAAAGAAGCAGCACATGCCCCCAGGAGTTTTCCCTGAAATAATAATCTTTTTTTAATGAGTATATGTTTTGTTTGTCTTAGCAACAAAATAAATCATCTTTATAAACAATCAAATTGTGCGCATAATCTATTTAGGTCACCAGTATCCCTTGTTGTGCTTTTTGGCTTTCAGATTTAGTCTGCAAGTTCCCACCACAAGTTTCTACAAGAGGCTCTTAAGGACTGCTTTATCACTAGACTGCTCATAAGCGGGGCGTGCTTGGCTGTGGCAGGGCATCTAATGCAGCTGCCTTCTCCTAACTCCAAAGCAGCAAAAGGCTGGGTCCTCCAGGCGTGCTACATCTGTGTTTTAAAATCAGATGGGAACAGAGACTGAGATGAAGTCAGATGGAGATTGTGCAGAGAAAGAAGAAAATACAGAGGTAGAACTGGAGATGAGGGGAGAGGGGTAGAAAGGATCTTATGTGATGTTCCACTGGCCAACAGGGTGACGGGGGAGATTCATTCCAGGTTAACATTAGTGAATGATCCTGGGACTCATTTAATTAAACTTAAATTCTAATTTCCAGGTTGTGAGAAAGAATGTCAATAGACTGGGTTTGTTTGAAGGAAGCAGATTGTCCAGTATTTGCACTAAATCTGCAAACTGGTCATTGTGAGAGGGCTGCCTCTGAGAACTTCAGGTGCCTTTATTTTCTCGGGTGTGCCACATACAAGTCCCTCAGGGACGGCTGGCCTGAGGGTGCCCCCAGGATACACATAGTTTTCTCTGAAGTTCAGTTTCAGCTTCTCAGAGACATTGTGTTTATCTATGGGGTATTTTAACCCCTGAAGTTTCTAATTTGCCTCTTTTATTTATTTATTTACCTCCTTATTTATGGTTGGGATAGGCTCTCGTTTTGTCACCCAGGCTGGAGTGCAGTGGACTAATCATAACTCACTGCAACTACTAATTCATGGGCTCAAGTAATCCTCCTGCCTCAGCCTCACCAGAAGCTGGGACTAGGCTAATACCGCCATGTCCCACTAACTTTCGTTATTTTTTACAAGGGTCTCAATATGTTATCCAGACTGGTCTCAAGCTTCTGACCTCAAGCAATCCTCTCCCCTCAGCCACCCAAAGTGCTGCGATTACAGGCGTGAACCACAGTGCCCAGACTAGTTTGCCTCTTTTAGACAAAGGACATTGTTTGGCCCTTTGCTAGCGACTTTATCATCCTAATTTTTAAATTTATTTTTATTCCTATCTTTGATAGAAATCAATGAAACACTCTAAATATTAACCCCTTTAAATCATTTACTTTACAAATTACCTCCTCAAAATAAAAATATTCCAATAATCCAATAGGCAACTTTGGGCTTATTGATCACAGACCATGAAAACACAGAATGTGGGATATGGGGCCCCCAAAATATTCTCTTTGTCTAAAAGAGAATCTATAACAATGTGCATCTTTGTTGATAACTACGGAAGTTAATTCACTAACCAATGTTCTATCAACAGCCTTAGATAGTCCTTCCTTTTGAGTTCTGGGCTAAGAGTGTCACTGTACTATCAGGCCCTCATTACCCGTAGGGAAGCGGTTCTCAACCTGTGGGTCGCAACCCACAGGAACTGTATTAAAGGGCTGCAGCATTAGGAAGGTTGAGAACCACTACCTTAGGGAAATTGTCTTCTCCCTGGAGGGAGAATAAAGCCAGTGACAATCTATTTCCTCCAGGGCAGTGCTTCTCAAACTACAGAGTCTGGCTCAGAGTCTGGCCCACAGTCATAATATATTTTTCATTTTATACACACAAACATACTGATATATTTAACTGAAACAAAAGTCCTATGGAAGATACTCCTGTTACCTGCATTTCACTCTGATATTGTTAATTCATAATCACCAAGACATGGAAGCAACCCAAGTGCCCGTCAACTCATGAATGGATTAACAAACTGTGGCATATGTATACCATGGAGTACTATTCAGCCATAAAAGTTATGGAGACTTTACATCTTTTGTATTAACCTGGATGCAGTTGAAGAACATTTTTCTTAGTAAAGTATCACAAGAATGGAAAAGCAAGTAGCCAATGTGCTCAATACTAATATGAAACCAGTAGATAAACAACTACATACCCATACAAGAGAAGAACACAATTATATTCACATGGTGGGGAGGAGAGGAAGAGGGAAAAAGAAAAGAAAGGAGGGAGGAGGACTGGCCAATTCTCACCTAAGATGCACAGTGTAAGGGTATACAGCATACCCCCTGGGAGAAGGGCCCAACGACAACTTAAACTTTACCTTAGAAATGATAACAATGTAATGTAAACATTTGTACCCTCATACTAATCTGAATTTTAAAAAAAGAAGAAGAAAAAGTAAGGACTCAGTACTTCCTCTGATGTTGTACTCCAGACGGAGATCTCACGTATAAACTCATTTAGATTGACACGTGTCACTGAATTCAGATCATTTATTCTCGATCGTTTGATTTTCTTGGTTGTTTATTGGATAAGTAATAATGACAGATCTGAATGTTAGACAACTTAGAATAGCCATAACATTTTTCATGTGAAAGCCAAGTATTCAACAACTTTTGGGTTTGTGTCCTGTATTCTCACCTGACGAGCAGCAAAGCTTCCGGGGGACCCTGGGTATCTCTCTATCAACAATGGCCGCAGATCATTTTGCCACATTTCAGCAATAGAGGTGCCTTCTGCGACTCGCTGAAGAGACGATGAATTCAAAATGGCAGGTTGGTGGTGATTCTGAGGATTAAATACAATTGTTTAACTGGCTATCATTGCATAATATGTTTAAGATCCTCACACATTTGCAATTAACTGCTCTAAACTGCAAAATACAGGATGACTTTTATGTCATATGAGGTAAAGTAAATTCAACTTTAAAATTGGCCCCGTACATCCACTGCACCCAGCCAAGAAATGTCCTTAAAGTTAATTTTACCTATTGCTGTTATAATGTAGCTACTAGAAAATTTAGAATTACATATGTACCTTTCTTTATCTTATTTCTACTGGACAGCACTGACACAGATGAATGTTGCAGTTCTTTTCAGCCTGAGCTAGATGATTCTATAACCCGCTAAATAGTAAATTTTTTATCTTCAGTTAAAATTATTTTACTTATTTTGTATATAATTGTATTTATTTATAAATAAAAAGTTGCCTCCCAAGTCACTGAGGTTACAAGTGACTTGGGAGGCAACCCTTTGCCTCCCAATTTTAGAGCCACCTCACCTCTAAATTTAAACTTATTTTACTTATTTATTTTGTATATAATTGTATTTATTTATAAATAAAAAGTTGCCTCCCAATTTTAGAGCCACCTCACCAGGCTCTAAAATTATTTTAACATGCTAATAATACTCATACTTCTAGGTATATTAGTTCAGTCAAACTTAAGATGCTAAATAATGGCTAAAGCAGTGGCTCATGCCTGTAATCCTAGCACTTTGGGAGGCTCTAGTGGAAGGATAGCTTGAGACCAAGAACTCAGACCTGCTTGGGCAATATAGCAAGACCCCATCTCTACAAAAATAAAAAAAGATAGCTGGGCATGTAGTCTCAACTACTCAGGAGGCTGAGATGGATGGATCCCTTGAACCCAGGAGTTGGAGGCTATTGTAGCTATAATCATACCACTGCACTCCAGCCTGGGCAACAGCAAGACTTGTTCTCTAAAAACAATGAAATAAAATTAAAGTTAAATAAATATAATCTTTAAACTTGTATTTTGGGTATGACCTTATACATTCTGTATTTTCCTATGATACTATTAATGATGAATCATTCATTCATTCATTCATTACGTATTTTTCAGGCACTGAATAATGAAATGTGTTATTTCTCCTCAAAGGAAAGAGAGCGATTGACCAGAAGACTTCTTCCCTATGGGGAATGATGAGGGTAATATAAGGATATTGAGTTATTTGGAATGCAAAACAGAAATTAGGGGAGTCTCACTCCCTGTGAACCACTTCATGTGGCCAGTGAGAAAGAAATTGGGATTAGAGAATGCTTAGTGCCAAATTACTTATTATACTCACCTACACTTTGAGATGGTTCAGTGTTACTCTGCGGTATTTATCATGCAAAGAGACTGAGCAGTAGGATCAGACAGACCCTCTCAACTCAGAACCCCACCACTTACTAGTTGTAACTCTGGCCAGGTGATTAAACCTCATTAAAGCTCAATTTCATTATCTGTATAAGTAGATGTAATAACACCTACAATCATAGGCATCATTAGGATTAAGTGAACTACTATATGTAAACTGCTATAGTAAATATAGAATATGTTAGTGCTATTATTCCCTTCTATCAAACTCTAAATGCATTTTAGAGCCAGAAGAGCCCCTTGGAGATGGCCCAGCAGCTAGATCAGTGGGCTAGTCTAGCCCAAGCTCCTTGATTGGTATCAGTGGAAACTGAGATTCATAGAGACCAGAGAACTTCCCAGGGTCACAGGAAAGTCACAAGTAAGTCCATGAAAAGATCCTGCCTGCGCCTTCCCTGTCCCGTGCTACTCCCAGTCTGCCTCCTGCCTCATCTTCACCTTGCACCTCCAGTTTACTCCTGAATGCGGGTGTTATACTTGAATGTTAGAAGGTTTGTGTCTGTTTACTGGTGATACATTTAAAAAATATATTTCCTTGGTGCCTCCAGGATCTAAGTCTTCATGTTAGCTCTCAAATAGCACTTTGAGAAGAAAGCTAAAGCTCAAAGACAAAGTTACATAAATGTGCAAACAGAAAAAAAAGAAAATGGAAGACTTCTATGGTTAATTATCACTTAATTCAGCCAACAGGAGCTGGTCTGATCTCTCCCCCTCTCCCCTTCACCATGCTTCAGTCACCCTGGCATTCCCTGGCATTCGTCCAGGCACTAACATGCACCGAAGTCAGCGCCTTCTGACTTGTGGGCTGGTCCTTTCCTCTTCACCTGGTTAATTCCTGCTCACTTCAGGCTGTAGCTTGGAAACGGCTTCCTAGTGTGTTTACTGGTTGCATATCTGCATTTCATATGAGCCGCCAGCTCCATGAGGGCGTAAACTCTTACCACTCTCCCCCACATAGGATCCACAGGGCCTGGTTCACAATGAGCATTCAGTAACAATTGGGCAAACTCATCAAATAAGCAATCAACAGATGAACTATGTTTCTAGAACTATCTTTGCTAAGACTGTGTTTACATAATAAGGAAGTAAGCTGGGCGTTTTGCCATCATAAACAAATCAGTTGAATATGCAAGCAAGCATAAAAACAGAGACAGGTGGCCACCTGCTACGATGGTCTGGTGACCCCTGTGGTTCAACGTCAGGGAGCTTTGCTCTTTTTGAATTTCTAGAGTTGATGCTTCTGAGCTGAGTTAACCCAGATAGTCACTATGATAATCAAGAACTATTGTGTCAAAGGCAGTTTGAGCAGTGGCTTCTTAGCTATTTATTGTCCATTAACCTACATAATACTTCACTCCATGTCCACGGTGAAAGGAAAGCAGGCTCATATTTAAAAGGGTAATTAGGGCTTGTCGCAGTGGCTTATGCCTGTAATCCTAGCACTCTGGGATGCCAAAGCCAGTGGATTACTTTGAGCTCACAGGTTCAAGAGCAGCCTAAGCAAGAGTGAGACCCCCCACCTCTAAAAATAGCCCAGCTGAGACTGTAGTCCCAGCTACTCGGGAGGTGGAGGCAAGAGAATCGCTTGAGCCTAAGAGTCTGAGGTTGCTGTGGCATCACAGCATTCTACCAGCGGTGACAAAGTGAGAGTCTGTCTCAAAAGAAATAAAAAAAAATAAATGGGTGATTTATAGAGACTTGAAAAAGCTCTTTCAAGAAGAGATGTTTGGCTCAGCGCCTGTGGCTCAAGTGGCTA
>NW_003852490.1:3837697-3855635 GCF_000181295.1 Otolemur garnettii
GCTTGAGGCTCTGTCTCAAAAAAAAAAAAAAAAAAAGTTAATCAATAAAGGATAATTCAAAAGACAGGCTCACTGATGCTCATGAATTTAGAGACTTACATGCGTTTGTTCCCCCCAGTCTCCTGGACTCTCTTATTTGATTAACAAAATCTGTCTCCCCTCGCCTCTCTGACGGCAAAGATGTCCCTGTGAAATCACAGAGAAAAAAGGTTCCCTGTCAATGAAGGATAGAGAAGAGGAAACACCACCCTCGGTTAATTACGTAAGCCCTTTTTGGTTCATTAAAGCCCTGTATGGAAAAGCACATATTCAATTTTTAAGGTGTATTACTCTGAGAACTCACTAAATATAAAAACTTACATGGAGATGAGAAGAATAAGTAAGAGAAGAAACCTGGGAAGAAAGTGTGGGCTCAGCAGGAAGAAAGTATGAGGCACAAACAATTTTGAGGCCAGTGGTAAGTACAAACCCAGCTTAGTGGAGGTTCATCTCAGTTAAAAGGAACTCGGACCATTTTCTATTGGTGCAGGTGTTATCAGAGGTATGAGGCTCTGTTACAGCCCCTGCCTTGTCTTCATCCAGGCAGAAAGCACAATAAGTCTGCTCTGGGTGACAAGAATCTTTCAGCTAAAACAATGTGTCAACAAGATATCCAGAAGAATCTCCTCATCTAATCACATGGTACAAGGCCAGAAACGGTTTTAATTTCATAATTTGTAGAACTGGCCCAGTTTGCAGAGGAATTTGAGGTTCCAACCAATGAATTTAAGGGAGATTATTACAGAAGTGCTGCCGGTTCAAGTCCAGTTTCCATCCCATATGACTGTTTCCCAGGCAGCCCTCAGACTAACACCGCTGCCTGCCTGCAAAGTCAACTCAACCGGCATTTACTGAAATTCTGTGTGTCACATGCCACTGACCTTACAAATGCAGTTGGGAAGGAGTTGGAAATTGAATAAGACGACATCTGTCTTTTTTTTTTTACATACAAGCAGCCCTCTACTTAAAAACAGAGCAATTTAGGCTTTAAACACAATTTAGGATCAAATCCCATCTCCCTCATTTACCGGCTGTGACTAGGAAGATTTCTTATCTATAAATAGATATTATAGTGTTTACCTACCCGATGATAGAAACTCCAAAGGGACATTTGGTCTTTCTCTCCCTACCAACCCCTAGCCTCCCACTGACCATCCTGCTCCTGCCTTGGCACCTCTATCACTGCTTTCATAAGAACCATGCAGCTTGGGGGAATAGATGGCTAAGAACACTTAGACCCATGGAGGAGGGGAACCCTAGGACTTTCAGAACTCCAGGTACTTTAGAATATATGTGGCTTTCAGAAGCAGAAAAATTTGACATACTAAAGACAACAGTTAATAGTTTACCAGAGCCGACCCTGGAGGAGGGTAAAGCCAAATCTCCCGTATTTGGCTCCTCTCCTCAAAAAATCTACCGCTCCACCCCCAATATAACTTGAATGTTTCTACTTTGCCTTTGTTATAATGAAGGAAAATTCTACCAGTTAAAATATACTAGGTCCCAGGTTTATAATATAGAAAATTTGAAAATAATCTAAATATTTAAGAGTAAAGAAAATAGTTGAATTGTGGAATGATAATGATTTTAGAATCATCAACTGATGCTTTCAGTGAATTTTCTTGGCTTAAGAAAATACTCATAATATACTATTAAGCAACATCACAAGATATAAAACTGTATATGCAGCACAATTGCTAGTATGAAATAAATATTGATGTGTGTTTATTTTTTAAATAATTAACCTTTATTGACTATTTATTACGTGCCAGCCACTATTCTAAGTAAGTGCTTTACGTGAGTTAGTTCATTCATTCCTAAAAAAGCACCTATAAAATCGGTATAATTATAATCTATCTGCATAAATGTAAACATATGTGTATATATATGAATATACAGAGAGAAAGAAATAGAAATAAAGCAATTATCTATGAATAGCGACATTATGGGTGACATTACTTTTCTTTTTAGTATACTTTTCTGTATTTTCCAAGTTTTCTAAAATAAGCACATGTTAACCTTATAATTAAAAGACTTCAAGAGAAGCCATACTTTTTAGTTTATTAAAGCTAACATCTGTTTAAAAACATGAAGCCTGGCTGGGCATGGTGGCTCACACCTGTAATATTAGCACTTTGGGAGGCCAATGCAGGAGGATTGCTTGAGCCCAGGGGTTTAAGACCAGGCCAGGCAACATAGTAAGACCCCATCTCTACAAAAAAATATAAAAAATTCTCCAAGGGTGATGCCATGCCTGTAGTCCCAGAAAGCTGAAGCAAGAGGATTGCTTGAGCCCAAAGAGTTCAAGGCTACAGCGAGATATGATCCTGCCACTGCACTCCAGCCTGGAAAACAGAGTGAGATCCTGTCTCTAAAAAATATTAAAATTTAAAAAATTTTTTTAAATAAAGCATATGAATCTCTTTCAACAGACATCAGTCATTTGCACCTGAGTGACAGCTGATTTAATGAGATTCCTTTCAATACCTTGCTGACAATGGTGTACTAAAGGAATGGGTCTCTACCAAAAGAATTAGGCTGGGGATCAAAGGAGGAGGGAAGGAGTCAGGCGAGGTAACACTGGAATATGGGTCAACCCCTAGAATAATGGTGACCTTTGAGCTTCATGAGGGACATCAAGAAAAGAGGAAAATAGGGAGTAAAAGAAGAGAAGGTACCAAAAACAAATTGCCTCTTTTGGAACTTCATTTAGGGTCTGCCCTGACCCAGAAGGGGAGAATAAGCTCTTCTTCTGGCCTCCAACCTCCCACCTCACCCACATCCCTGCGCTACCTGGGCACTGTTCCATGTACATCAGCCAGGACTCACCTACCTTTAGAGAAGAGAGTAGAAGAGGAAAGGAAAGATCAGGGCTTCGGCCAACCCTTAGCTCTTCAATTTGCTAGTATCATAGTGGTCAAGTTTCCTCATCTGTAAATTGAGGGTGAATGTACCCTCCTCACAGGGGTACTGTGAAATTCAAGTGAGATAGTTATATTTATACCAGATACCTTGTACCCGGACACCAATGCCCCTAAATATATATCTGTGTGCCCACCTGAGAGCCTAATAATTATAATATGATTACTATGGAAAAATTATTTCCAGGTTTCAAATAACCAAATCATAATCTCTAAATAGAACCATTAACCAGGATTGGCCTGATTTTCCATATTTGATGACACTGAAAGAGACACACGCCTTTATTTCAAAACAAAGGAAATGGATTTCAAAACGGATGCTTTCGTCACCACTCTGCACCTATGGGCAAACCAGGGTACCGAAAGCATACCTCATATAGTTTAAAAAAAAAAAAAAGTGGAAGGCCATAAAAAGCAGGAAGGCATGTATTTTAGCGCACTGATTCATCTCCCAGGCTGCAAGACTTTATGAAGGCCTTGCCAAAGGGAAAAGAGAACAGAAATTGGGAAACGTCATGGGTGATTGCCATTTGCTTCATTCACTGAATATTATTTGAAAGCAGTTTCTCCATGGAGAAGCTTCTTAAGTAGAAAAGGGATTCATGCTTTACAAGAGACTTATCAAAAGTTAAATCCTCATTAGCTTTAAACATTTTAAAACTCACAGTACCTTCTCTCACACACACCTACAAATGATCTTTTCAGAGCAGTTCATTGAAGTCCCTTCTCTTGAGATGTATCATAGGGATACATTTAGTGTGGCTCCACATTCTGGTTTTTAATAGCCCCTTCCCAATTTCCTACCAGGAAAGTGTTCAAGGTGAAGTAAAGAAGGAGAGGATTTGTTTGTGTAACTCAATGCTCTTCTTCATGGGGCTGCTTCTACTGAACCCCCATGGGAAGTTGTTTTTCTTATAATGAAGTTCTTGCATTGACTTCCTTCACTCCCACCAAGTTCCCTGTGGCCAGGGGTCTCCATGCGTGAGTGAGGCTTGTAGTGACCCTTAAATCGTGCAGCTAAGCAAGCATGATCCAGAACTGAAGTGAGCTATTCATATACATATGCCCGTGGCTGGCCAGGAGTGAGCATTCACTAGAGTGTCCGGTATTTTAAACATTTGAGTAAATACAGACATACTGTAAGCATTGGAAAAAGCTGTTCAATCACCTTGTCAAAGTCTAGTTCTCTTTATGTTGCTGCTTTTCTTAGAATCTTTATAAGCATTCCATTTTGCTCTAGCAAAAAGCCCTTAGCAATTTCATGATTTAAAAACCATAACACAAGAAAAGGAAGTAACTGTAAACCGATTTGCTTCACACAGGGGGAACTTGCAAATCACTTTTACCTAAGTTCCTTATATGACATGTTCACCCACCAACTAGACAAATTTCTCTGAAAATAATATGCATCCTCTTTCAAGAAAAAAAAATGATTTTAAAGTAAATGGATCTCCAGTTGGGTCCTTTATTCCAAGTTGCTCCACTTAAAATTCTACACTTGATCTTAAACAAAAGGCTGAGAAGCGATCGCTTAAAAATATAAAACAAATACACGCCTGCCCTGCGACTGCGAGACACCGCGCCCCGACAGCATCCCTGGATGCGGCAGAGCTGAGCAGCCGGCACACCCCCAGGCGCGCCCGCACCCTGGCGGCTGCGGAGCGCAGGGACCGCCGGCCTCACAGTCCCGAGTGGGCGGCGATGCGCCCTCACCTCCCTGCTCAGCCACCGCTGGCGAGACACACTTCCTGTGCCTATCAGCATCCCCGCCAGACCGCAGCCGAAGGGAGGCTGGTGACATCACCCAGCCCCCCTGACGTATCCAAAGCAGCCCCGAGGCCAGCCGAGGCACGCTGGCGAGGATGCAGAGCCCCTAGTACTCGGGCGCCCATCAGATGGGACCATGTGTGCCCGGGCTGGGGACAGCGGCCCTGCCCCGCCTCCGGTTCTGCCTAGGTAGGTCTGGCCGAGCCAATTGTCCCTGCACCCGCCAAGAGCCACCCTGGTACAATTACGCCGAAACAGCCCCTCACCTTCTCGTCGGTCCAGGTTGAGACTCCACCACTGATCTCTCTCGCTGCCAAGGGCAGAGCAGCCACCAGCAACAGCAGGTGGAGGGTGCCCACGACCTGCCGGTCGCTGACTCCTGCCATCTCTCCCAGGCTGTCTGGGAGCCAGTTCCCTCGGCTGCCGGCGGTCACGAGCCCGGGAACGCGCGTCCTTCGCCTTCCCCCTTCTCCACCCTTGGGTCTACTGCGCCCGCCTCCCGGTCGCCTCTGGCTGCGCAGCGCAGGCTGCAGCCACAGCCCTCCTCCCCCGGACCTTAGCAAACCCGGAGCTGAGCTGCTTTGGGTGACACAAGCTTCCGAGTCCAAGCGGACAAAGACGGCCACTTCCTTACCTTGGAGAGGATGGAAGGAAGGAAGGAAAGGGCATGGAAAAGCCTTTCTAAGATCTCCAATGCCAAAACAGGGAACAGACAGGGGTGGAAGGGTTCATCACCAGCTACGGCGGGGGTGGGGTGACTGGGGAGTTATGTTGCACACTTGCTCAGCGCTTTACCAGGCTCCGAAGTTTCCTTATTCACCCCCCCCCCACCATCCCATTTTACAGATAAGGAAACGGAGACCCTCTATAGAAATTCTGTACTGGAATCCTCGAGAAAAAGTATTCCCTCTGTAACAGTGCACCTTTACCTTTTCTCTGGAGACAGACCTTCATACTCTCAAATTGGCCTCATAGGAGAGACAGATCATTATACTCCCAAATTAAGAATATGTTTGAAGTAATTATCTGCAATAAATGAAATCTAAAATAGTCACAGTGGCTCTGAAGGCCACCATCTTCTCCAGTGCATGCCCCCCAAAAGGAATACTCAAAAACAATTTTAATGACTTTGTAACATCAAAGATCATTGTTACCCAGATAATCCTAGAAGGGGGGGGAAACATTTCATTTTTGTCTGTAAATTTCTGATCTAAATCGTCAGGACAATCATTTCACTATCCTCCTGTTCTTCCACAGTGAGAATCAGGGCACCTGCTCTGAGCCACCTACAGTCTACAGGTAACATACAGTGCTTTCCCACCCCCCAATCATAACAAAGACACTGAAACAGAACTATTTCCTGGAGAGCAAAGGTTTGAAAGTAATGAAGGCTGCCAGAAGGCCCATCCATCCCGTTTTCCTAAGCTTGGCTGTAAGGGTGAGATTTTTAAGAGAGAAAGGGCTTATCTGGGAATACACTGTTCTGCCCCCTCTGGAGCTCAGGAGAAGACAGAATTGAAGTGTGTATCTCCTTTTCTGATGTCCAAAATCGCTGACCCTACTCTTGTCTGAAAAATTTAAGTGACAATTTAAATCTCCAGACTTAAATAAAATTAGTTTCTTTTTGACATCCATGGACAGATCGGATCATCAAACCACTTCAGAACTTCCTATAGATTGCTTTGATATTCAGAACAAAACCACTATTACATTTTCCAATACAGACCGTATTTCCTCTCTTGTTGCCTAGGCCAACCTTGACATAGTGGGTTTCCTGTGTGGCTGGGTAATGATGAACCTATTTGTTTTTCTTACCCTATTAACTTTATACCTTTACACAGTATGATTCCTATATGAAAGGGGAAGTGGATGTGGCAAACCTATATGAAATAAAATGTGAAAGATATCATGCTAAGTATAAGCAATTCAGAATAAGAAATACGGAAATACTTAAAGTGTTAACACATAATTTGACGATAATTTCTATTCTCGAGGGTTCTCCAGTCTTGGTTATAGGTAAGTCAATAAGATGCTGTTGCAGTTTTGTGTCTACAGGAAGCAGATTACAAGACAGAGTTTAGCGCTCAGGATAAGTGTTAGAGAGTGCCCTTGGGACAAAGTCCTGTGGGAGGAAGGAAGAACAGGACAGGGCAGAGGTAGAAATTAGCAGCAAAATGGGCCAACAGCTGCACCCAACCCCATGGGGAAACTTGAAGCTGAAATAGCCTGTCATAGGTATTCTTTGGTGGGCCAAAGTGGCTGTAACTCTATGTCCATACCATGATGGGGTGATTTCCTGCAAGCTGCTCTACAGACAATCCAGCTGTCCACTACAGGCTGTCAACAGGTCCCCTACAGCATGAGCAGGGTGATATGAGCTCTGCTTCTCTGTATCCACCAGAAATGTGTCCATATGATGTAGCTGATACAAATCTAAAACATTTCACATAATGAGGCTGATTTCAATAAATTGTCTTACATGCATGTGGGCTATTCTGACAACTTTCCACAAATCTACAAATCCAAAACAACTATTTATATATCCCTACATTCCTTATTTGTATCTTTTCTTATATTTTACATGCTAAATATCCATCTTCTCCTTTCTTTCACTCCTTTTTTTCTATTTCCCATCATTTAGAAAATGTTAGAAATCCCTTATATCTGCTATTTTTCCCCTAAGTCAAATTTTCCTTTCTGCAAGCTCTTCCTGTGGAAGATGAACAATGACTTATATTTAATTAAAATTCCAGGCCTTGTTTTTCTTTCTTTTCCTTTTTTTTTTTTTTTAGACAGAGTCTTGCTCTGTTACCCCAGGCTAGAGCCCAGTGCTGTGGCATCATGGCTCACATCAACCTCAAACTCCTGGACTCAAGCCATCCTCTTACCTCAGCCTCCCAAGTAGCTGGGGGCACAAGTGCCTACCACAACACCAGGCTAATTTTTCTATTTTTAGTAGGGACAGGGTCTTGCCTTGCAGGCCGGTCTCAGACTCCTGAGCTCAAGAGATTCTCCCACCTCAGCCTCCCAGAATGTTGGAATTGTAGGTATGAGCCACTATACCTGGCTCAAACCTTGTTTTTCATTATGGAAAAAAATTTAGTTGTCTATACAGTGATAACAGTCTGTTCACAGGTAAAGAGATTTCACCTCCAGTATAGTATAGGACTGCTCCCTCAATTCCTTACGCAAAAGAGAGGTCAAACCTGGAGGCTGAATCATGCAATACCCCCTTTCCAATGAAGAGCTGTTACTAACATTACACATTAGCCACATCTCCAGGGAAAGGCAAAAGTCCTCTTTCATCTACAAGGACTATTGTCCTCATGGATAATTCATAGCAAATTCCTTGCTGGCTTTCCCATAAACAAGGACATGCAAATTGTAACTTTAGGTCTGCAGGCTTAGTCCAGTTTCTAAAACTAAGATCTGTTGGATTCCACACTTGAGTACAAGTTTATCTCTGTGCAGAACAGAGACAAGACCAGATCAATCATTCTTCCACCTACCCAGAGACATCTACACAACCGATTCTTCCATTATTCCCCCTTTTCTCTTCAAACATTCGCTTTATCTTATGTAAAATGCAGATTTCCTAGGCCTCACAAGAATGGACCCATTATCTCACTACACACCTCCTCTTTTTTCTTTCTGAATACCTTATCCCCAATAAATACTGAGTTTCCAAACTCCTTTTCAGGAAAAACAGTCATCCTTAGCTTGTGTGTTTCCTGGGAGTGTCTTCAAACTTTGACTTAATAAACCTCCATTGATTGAGATTTTTGCCTCGGTTCCCTATTTTTGGTGGTCAGTAATGTTAAAACTCATCACATTGTATACCTTAAGCGTGTATAGTTTAATGTATTTCAGTTATATCTCAATAAAGCTGTTAAAAAGATATGTATTCAGAGGTTGAGATTTAATAAAAACAATTTCTATTGTTTCATCAAACACATTAAGAAGATTGACTCTTTTTCTTTTATTGTTTTCCCCTCTGTGCATTGCAGTAAAAAATATTATGACTGTATGTATAGTCTTTTGTTTAATAGTATAGTTTTGTGTCCAGTCTTGATAGATGCCAAGGTACCAGCAGTTGTACCCACCTATGCTTCTGTAGCATCTATTTAAAATCAAGGTAGTAGAAGAGGCAAATTTTGGTTTGATGTTATTATAAAATTTGATTTGACTTTGGAGATATCCAAAAGGATCCCTGGGAATTCCCAGGATCTAGAGACCACACTTCTGTGGTTTAATAGAATCTTCTGGTCATTACTGCTTTGATCTAATGGGTCATTTAAAGGTGAGACTGGGTATGGGAACATCCCGCCATGGCAGGTTTATGGAAAAGATTTGTTTTGGCAATTGGGTCCTTTATGCTTTTCATGTCTGCCCTTATTTTTGCCTGTGTTCCTATGCATGTAATGTGTCTTTTTTTCTCAGTCTGCTCTTAAGATTTTCTGTGTAATCACAGGTTTTAAGAAACTTGGGACACAATGCCTCATGTTTATAATCCCAATGATGTAGGAGGATCCCTAGAGCCCAGGAGTTCAAGACCAGCCTGGGCAACATAGGAGATCCCATCTCTAAAAAAATGAAAAACATCAGGTAGACATGGTGGCACAGGCCTATAATTCTAGTTATTCAAGAGGCCAAGACAGGATGATCACTTAAGACCAGGAGTTTGAGGCTGCAGTGAACTATGATTGCACCACTGACTTCCAGCTTAGGTGAAAGAGCAAAACTCAGTCTCTGAACAAAAGAAAGGAAGAAAGGAAGGGAGAGAGGGAAGGAAAGGGAAAGGAGAGAAGGGAAGGGAAGGGGAGGGGAGGGGAGGGGAGGGAAGGGAATGGGGGCAAGAGAGGGGAGGGAAGGGAAGGAGATGATAGGGGAGGGGAGGGGAGGGGAGGGAAGGAATGGAAGGGAAGGGGGATTGTGATACGTCTTGGTGAAATTTTCTTTACATTCTTGTGCTTGGAGTTCACTGAATTTCTTGGATCAGGAAATTTTAAAATTTAACATATTTGGAAAACACATTAGCCATTATTTCTTCAAATATTTTTATTGTTTCTTCCTTCTTCCTTTAGCTCCTCAGGAGACTTCAATTATACACATTATATGTATAATACTCTTTAATTTTTTCTATCTTTTTTTCAGTCTTTTCTATTTGTATAATTTCTATATCTTCGAGTTCACTAATTTTTTGCAGTGCTTAATCTGTTAATCCCATTTATGTACTTTTCATCTTAGATGCTGCTTTTTTCCATCTTTGGATGTTTGATTTAGGTCTTCTTTATATCACCATGTCTCTCCTTGCATGTTCTTCCTTCCCTCTACCTTCTTAAACATATGGAATGGAAGTTATGGCAACTATTTTAATAACCTTATGTGTTGATTTATTATCTGTGTTATTTCTGTGTCTGTTCCTACAGATTGCTTTTGCTTCTTTGTATGCCTAATAATTTTTTAGTAGACACCACATATCATAAATTTTGCCTTTTGGGGTGGTGGGCATTTTTGTATTTCTTTAAATATTCTTGATCTTTGTTTGCAGGTATAATTGAATCAGAAACAGTTTGATCCTTTGAAGACTTGCTTATAACTTTTGTTAAGCTGCGGCAGAGCAAAACAATCCAGGGCTAATTTGACCTACTGCTGTTTGCCTAAGTAGTCTATTGGTTCCTTGTACTTTTAGTTTTTTCCACACAGACTGGTAAAAACATGAAATATTCCCAAACCTGTCTGCACTGCAGGGGTCATATGCCTGTGCATTCTTGGTGTTTCTTTCCTCATCCTTGAGCACGTACTGATCAGTACTCAGTGGAAAGAGCCACGGAGAGATCTCTGTTGATCTCTGAAGCTCTCACTCCATGAAGCTCTCTCTCCTCCCATCCTCTGTCCTGCAAAACTCTAGCTACTGGACCTTCCCATGTTCTCAACTCTGTCTTTTCAGCTCATGGAGCTCTCCCAGCTCAGTTTGGATTTCCCCACCTGTACCACATCCTGGAGACTTTCTCATGGCATGTTTTCAAGTGATCTGGAGAAAATATTAGGCTCATCTCATTTCTTTCTCCTTTTTCATTCCTCTCCTATGATGCCTGTTTTCCATCCAATATTTGAACATTATTTTTACAAAATATATTTTTTCAAGATGGAAAATGCTTCCAGTTCCATGTTGACTGGAAGCATGAATTGAAAGTATGCTGCTTTTTTATTACCTGCCCAAAATAGAAGGAACAAATCAAGCACTTCTGCTGCATACCAAAAGACAATTGTTTTCTCAGGGGAAAGCACCTGCACCATTATTTTATTTATTTATTTTAAATTTCAGATTAATATGAGGGTACAAATGATGAGCTTACAATGTTCGCATCTGTTAGGTAAAGTTCCTGTTGTACTTGTGTCCTGCACCCAGGAGGTGTGCCATATACCCTCACACTGTGCCCATTAGGTTTGAGCACACTAATCCTCCCTCCTTCTCCCCTCTTCCCTTTCTCCCCCTTCTTCCAATGTGAATTGAGTATTTCTCTTGTGTGGGTATGTTAGTTTGTCTACTGGCTTTATACTACTATTGAGTACATTGGATATTTATTTTTCCATTCTTGTAATACTTTGCTAAGAAGAATGTGATTCACCTCCATCCAGGTTAATACCAAAGATGTAAAGTCTAAGTCTCCATCTTTTTATGGCTGAATAGTATTCCATGGAAACAACCTAAGTGCCCATCAACCTGTGAAGGCACTATTTTTGATGCAGGGCAAACTATCAGCTTTTTTTCATGAAATTTCATTTTAAATGGAAAGAAACATAGCTGATAAATTATGGTTTTTCAGACTTGGATATTTAGCAGACATTTGCTTGAAAATGAATAGTATACATGTGCATTCAAGGGAAGACAACTGACAGTATTTGCTAAATAATTTCAAGTGAAAACTGGAATTTTGGAAGACTTGTGTCTGTTACCATAAGTTTGAGTATTTCCTGACATACAACAAATTTTCTGTCAAAATTGGTGATTTTAACAAATGTGATTATTTATTATATATAATGAAGTATTTAACATTTGAAATATCTGCTGAACTCAGTAAGGCAATATTTTCCAAATGCAGCATTCACTATTTTACAAAATCACAAAGAAAAGACACATTCAAACTATAAGAAAGATCAGGGGAGAGTAAAGAAGTTTATTTATATAGTTTTAGATTCTAAATTGCAACTAATGTTTACAACACTACTATTTGTCATGTTTTAATAAAAAAGATTATACAAATTTATCTGAAAGGACTATTAAATTATTGCTCCTTTTTCCTATTACATATCTGTGTGGGGTCAAATTTTCTTCCTATCCTTCAACCAAAATAAAAGGTAATAACAGATGGAAAGCATGAGTAAATATGGAAATCCAGTTGTCTTCTAAGAAGTCAAACATTAAAGACATTTTTTCATTTCAACAATCCCAGTCTTCTCCATAAATTCTTTTTAACTTAGGAAGGTTATTTTTTAAAAAGCATTATTTATCATGTAATTATTTTATTAATAAATTCATAATTACATGTTTATAAAATGCCTGCTTTAACTTCCAATATAATAAATATTGATAGACATAATCCACATAAAGAAAAGCTATTTGTGGTCCTTAGTAATTGTTGCTAATGAAAGCGGTACGGAAACAAAACATTCAAGAACCATGTAGTAAAACTACACCTGAGAAAGCGAATACATTAAGCCAATGGTTCTAATGGCTGTTCCACATTAAAATAATCCAGAAAACTTTTTTAAAGAAACAGTGATGTCTGGGGTTCCAGCCCCAGAGATTCTGATGTGTTTAGTCTCGGCATCAGACTTCTGAAAGCTCCCCAAGTAATTTTAATGTGCAGCCAGGGCTGAGAATCATTGCATTAAGCCATACAATTTGAGAAACAGATTAGCAAAAATCATATAATCAGATTAATGATAACATTAGTAATCATGTTGGTGTAGTAATTATTTTGTAAGGCCCCAGGGGAAACAATTTTAAAAAGATTGGGTAAGTGGGCCAGCTTTAGAAAAATTATAAAGTGGGCAGCTCAAATTTAAAACCTCCAACTCTGCATCCCCACTTTTTACCCCTGCATAAACCTCATACTGGAACATCCTGTCATTTGTTATATCCCTATCTGAATTTCTTCACCTCTACTTTCAAAAACAGAGTGAAAAATTAAAATATTTGCTTCTGTAAACCAGAGTCAGATTTGTGCTATTCCTTAAAGTCTTAGGAATCCAGATTTCCTATAAATCTCCCCAACTTCTTTCATGAGATCAGAGGTCAGGTCAGGTCAGGTCAAGATAGCTATAAAAGTTAGACGAAAAGGCTCCTTCTCTCTGGTTTTCTGGCCCTCTCCTCTCCCAGCCCTTTTGAATAATATTCTTTCTCCTCTCAAAGAAGAGGAGAAAAGCAGTCCCCACATGCCCTGATCCTTTTCATCAACATTAATCTTGCTCTTCAATGAAAATTCCTCTCCCTTCTTTACAAATTTTGTCACATTTCTTATCAGTTTCTCTCTGAGGGCTCTGAAAGCCAGAGTGTTCAAGATCCAAAGAAATGAATCTCTAGTAAAGAATTTCAATGCACCCAAAGAGATGTGAGCAGAGAAAATCAAAGATAAAGAACTAAAAGGAAAGTTTACTCTTCACAGCTCACTCATCTACACCATACCAAAACTGACTATGATGTGAACTTACAGTCAACTTATTATGGGAAGTCTACATACAGTATATACATGCCTATTTATAGATCTGATTCTATAAATAAATAAGATTAGAGATATTATTATCCTTATTGTTAATGACCAAAAAATTAAGGTACAAGGAGGTTAATTCATCTGTCGCAGACCATACGAAGCAGATTCAGCTACTGTCAGTACACTTTATCCTTCAGGCTATTATGGTTTCAAAGGAGAAAATGTTAAGCAGCCAGTAAGATCTAGCTTTTAATATGTTGAAGATTTTATTGAGGGTAAAATCAGACACTATTGAAATTATTTTATTTCCAGGCTTTAAACAGAATATTTTTTGTATTTCCTTTTCTCCTTTAATGAGATATCTACTATCATATCTATTTGAAGGGGGAAAAGGAAATATTTAAATACCAAAATGTAAATTAATATAATCTAAAATCAACACTGAGATACTTGGTTGTCTTTTGCTTTGAGGTCCTTTGTGGATGTTCTCAGGTGTTATATTCTATTTGTCCATATTTTAGTAGTGTCAAATTGTGAAATTTTCTACTAATCTATCTATCCAAACTATAATCAGACTTAACTGAAAAAGTAACCTTCCTCTCAATCTTGTAATGTTGGAAAAATATGAATTGCGCTTGCCAATTAGTCCCTTTCTGATTTTTTACAAAAGAATAATCATACCTAGAGTAATTTTCAAGTCACACCAAAAAAAAATGCTTGTTTTAAAGATTCACATAAGGGCCAACAGTCTCAAAAATGAAGAAAAACTCCTAAAATACCTTTCCACCACATCCAAAAATAGAACTTTTAGACAGCAAATAAAAATGACACAAATTCACAAAAAATAGCAACATTAAAAATAAAGTTGGCTATGCCACATATAACTATTAATAATAGTTACAACATAATACCATAACTCAAATTCTGCCTTTAAACCACATATATTCCTATAAATATCTTGACATTACCTACATTTAGGATGAATTTATACTACTTGTTTCATTTAAATATTTGAAAACATTAGCAAAGTATTTTTGATGTTTTAGTGATACTAAGTACAGATAAGGTCACTAAAAATCATTTCAGCCCTATGGTTTATATATACTCCATTGTTCAGATTATAATTTATTAGATGAACTAATCCATCTTCAATTTCAATGTTTGAAAAAGCATTTTAGTAGGGCTCATGATTAGCACCAGGCCAAGAGCATCCTAAATTTCCCTAAAAAAGAAGCTTAAATTATTCAGCATAGAATTTTACTAAGACTAATCCCCTTCTGTTGCTGTTACAAACCTTGATCTTTGAAGATCCTCATTCAGTAACTCACATATCTATTTTGGGGAGCACTAAAGTTTGAATTTAGGGATCTGTGAGAAAGCAAGAGAGATTGATTGACTGCCTTTCATAATATATTTGCTCAGTCTTTCAAGAAAATCCTTCTGACAGGATTAGATTTCTATTACAAATTATTAAGAAGCAAAGTAGTAATTTTAGAAAGGGGACCAAGAGGAAATTTCGTAAGCAAAAGGGAAGGGCCTTAAAAGAACTGTGCACCTTCATTCTTCAATCGGCAAAATGATCTCTTTTTTCTGATTCTACTCTTGGAGAAAATGACTATCAATTGGAAAATAAACTTTCTTTTTCTGAGGCCAGGCATAGTGGCTCATTCCTATAATCCTAGCACTCTGGAAGGCTGAGACTGGTGAATTGCTCGAGCTCAGACCAGCTTGAGCAAGAGCAAGACCCCTTCTTTAAAAATAGCCAAGCATTGTGGTGGGCTTCTGTAATCCCAGCTACTCAGGCTGGGGCAAGAAGACTGCTTGAACCCAAGAGTTAGAAGTTGCCGTAAGCTATGACACCACGGCACTCTACCCAGGGTGACATGGTGAGACTCTGTCTCAAAAACAAACAAACAAACTAATGGCTCAGAAAGGAAACAAATGATATTCAGGATTAAGCCATAAATAAAGGATGCAGGAAAAATTGTTATTCAGGATTTTTAGAGACTGAAAATAGCAGAGGAACCTGGTATAGTGGGTAGAAAATCACCCTGATTGTACACATCTCCGTGTGCTACAAGTGCACGTGTTTATCTTCATTAAATAATACAGCTGCTTACAGAATACTATTTTATAAGACACACAGTTATATCTTCAGCACATACTTAGTGCTAAAGAAGATTGTATCACAGATTATGGTAATACCATGTATAATTCTTATAAGGGCAGAGACATAGCAGTTTAGTAAATTCTCAATAAAATAATATCTAGACTATATATATATATATATGTTGCCTCTTGCCTTGGCCTGAGTAGGTGGGATTACAGGCACCTGCCACAATGCCTGGCTATTTTTAGAGAAGGGATCTCACTCTTGCTCAGGCTGGTCTGAGCTCAAGCAATCCACCAACCTCGGCCTTGCAGAGTGCTAGGATTACAGGAGTGAGCCACCATGCCCGCCCTCAGAAAAAAAAAGTTTATTTCCCAACTGATAGTCATATAGGCTAATGCCTATAATCCCAGCACTTTGGGAGCCTAGGCAGGAGGATCAACAGAGGCAAGTTTGAGACTACCCTGCACAACACAGCAAACTATCATCTCTATAAAAATTTTTTGAAAAATAAGCTGGGTGTGATGGTGCTCTCCTCAAGTCTTACCTACTTGGGAGGCAGGAGGATTACTTCAGCCCAGGAATTCAAGGTTGCAATGAACTTCAATAATGCCACTCACTGCAGTGGCCACTGTTTTTCTAAACAGTAGCCATCCTGATAGGTGTGAGATAATATCTCACTATGGTTCTGATTTGCATTTCCTTAATGGTTATAGTGATGTTGAGGTCTCACTTTGTTTTAATGTTCCTAACAGGTAAAACAAGAAATTGGCAACTTGGTTAGTCTCCTAATTTTTATAACTGTATTTGTCCTTGATACCTGAAAATCCAAGAACAACCAGTGTACTCTCTATGTCCTCTTCCCATCTACCATTTACCTCCTCAATTCATTGCAGTCTGGCTTGGCCCTAAATCTCCTCCTGACATCTCTCTCCCCAGAGTTAAGTTATGAATTTATAATTGCTAAGTAGAACGAACCTTCTTCAGTCTTTGTATGATTAGCAGAAAGCCTAGAGGCCCTTGCGTCAAACCTAAAATCCTACTCCCTTCAGTGCAGCAAGACATCAGTAAATATAATTCTTGCTGTGGGACTTCCCACAGGGCAATTTCATCCCATCCTATGGTTTCATTCCCCACCCTATGCAATGACTCCCAAAGCTCTAGTGTTCAACCATGTCCGTGGGGGAATAAAATCATTCAAAGTACTCTGCAAGAAATTTGAATTAGATATGACCCCTGCTCTCAAGGAGCTTGCATTTAATAAGACAGATAGTTGTACAATAAAGTATCACAAGTGCCATGCAGGAATGTGCCTGGAACATGAAGACAAGAATAACCATTTCCATATGACAAGGCCTCAAGGAAAAGCAGCCTGAACTGAATGATCTTGGAAGGGTTTACCAGGTAGAAGAGGGTAGATAGGTATCACCTCAGCAAAAGAACACTGGGGAACTGGCAGCAGTCCACCGCCATTTGAGGAGCTAGATATGTGGACAATGGAGAGTAGCAATACGAAAAAGTAGGAGGGGGCTTGTTGAGTGGGTCACCTTACATATCATTGCAAAAATTTTGCACATAAAGTCATTAATTAATGAGAGATTTTAAGGCTCAGGGAATTATATGATCAATTCTGCATTTTAGAACTATCAATTTGATGGCAGAGTGATGGGGGAGATAAGAAGAAAAGATTCCATGAGATGTTATGGAGATGGAGAGTAGAATAATGGTAAAAGCTGGGAAGGGTAGGGGGAGGTGTGGTTAAAGAGAGGTTGGTTAGGGTGCACCTGTGGCTCAGTGGGTAGGGCGCCAGCCCCATATACCAAGGGTGGCAGGTTTGAACCTGGCCCTAGCCAAACTACAACAAAAAAAAATAGCCAGGTGTCATGGCAGGCGCCTATAGTCCCAGCTACTTGGGAGGCTGAGGCAAGAAAATCGCCTAAGCCCAGGAGTTGGAAGTTGCTGTGAGCTATTACACCACAGCACTCTACCAAGGGTGATAAAGTGAGACTCTGTGTTTCTTAAAAAAAAAAAAAAGAGAGAGAGGTTGGTTAATGTATCCTACTAATTTTTTTACTCTCTTTGTTACCAGCTACTGTTAATCTGAACAGCCATTTCTTGCTGATCAGGCCCTACATGAATGAGCCTACATGCTGACAGCTGGAGATTGTTTACTCACTTCTAAGGCCTACTGTCATAGATAAATTGGGGAACTGGACTCCACGATATTGGTCAAGAACACAGGGCACTCTGTGTACCCAGTGAAGTGCCCTCTGTCAACTTGTATAGTGACTAACTATAAATTCAGTCTAGAGTAAAAATGCTTTGATGATATAACCACTTTAAGACAGGAAGATACTGTGTAACTTTATCATCTAGGAGAAGGA
>NW_003852490.1:3855838-3859229 GCF_000181295.1 Otolemur garnettii
AATTGACGTGGGTGACAGGTGGATGAACTCCTTGGTCTGGAAATATCTCTATTGAAGATTTTCCATATATTTTAGCCAATAATCTTTAGACTCCTGAGAATAGCTGTTTTACCTGTAGATCCGATCAAACGTCTTGCACAATGTAGCCTCTTAATAATGTTTAGAGAATCAATTCATCAAAGACTGTAAAGTCTCAAGGGGACTCTAGGAAAAAAGACAAACAAGCTAAATTAAAATCAATTAGCCTTCAGCTAAGTTAGGCACCACCATTTAAAGAGCATTTAAGGAGACAAAGTCTAAGGTCTAGAGTCAGAATTTTTTCTGGAGATCCTGAGGTAGTGAAATTGATCATAAGGTGTCATGATCAGAGTACAAATTATAGCAAAATGTTCAGGTCATTATGGTCTAACTAACTATTAAAATTAACTACTAAATTTATTTATTTATTTATTTTTATTAAATCATAGCTGTGTACATTAATACTATCATGGGGTACAGTGTGTTGTTTCTATATACAGTTTGAAGTACTTTCATCCAACTGGTTAACATAGCCTTCATGTCATTTTCTTAGTTATTGTATTAAGACATTTATATTCTGCATTTAGAAAGACTCAGATGTACTCCCATAGGATAAACCTAGCTACTAAAATTATTTAGTGGTTTTATGTTGTACTAGAACACTTCAAGCTTTTACTATAGAAAATGTTGCAGTGACAACTTCTGGTTACTTGAGGACCTATGCAGGAAGATCTTGGGATGAAGTAGAAAGGAATTCATTCTATGGCCATAGGGATTCTTGTTCCTTTTCAGCTTTGTTATCTTTTTAACTTTCCCTACGTAGAATCAAGCTTAGCATCTTTTCTTTCCCTGTGCTGTTAAAGGAAAGGAGATGGGGAGATATAAAAAGCTCTAACTTTCTAACATGAAAAATAACAGTTAAGCATTCATTGAGCATTCTCTGTGCAGTAGGCATTTTAAAAAGTGCTTTCTTTTTCTGTATTATCTCATTTAATCTTTATAAAATTCACTGTAACTATGAGAGACTAAAGCACACAGAAGCTAATTTGCCCATGGTCACACAGCATGTTAAATGATGAAATCCTAATGCATACCAAGACAGACTACCTTATAATGTAGGGTGCGATATGCATTTGCTCTTCATTTAATTGTCACAACAACCTAATGAGGCAAATAATTATTTCCCCTCATCTTACATTTAAGTAAATTGATTCTTAGTGAGATTAAGTAGCTTAAAACGACCAAATCAATTAGCCTTCAGCTAAGTTAGGCTGGTACTCTATCTTCTGTTTGACTCCTCTGAGCTGGAATACTTGGAGGGAGCTCCAACTCTTCTGTTTTGGACAGTCCCGGTATGGTAATTTCTTTAGCATTTTTTTTTTTTTTTTTGAGGCAGTCTTGCTCTGTTACCCTGGCTAGAGTGCAATGGTGTTATCATAGCTCACAGCAATCTCAAACTCCTGAGCTCAAGGTCCTCTCACCTCAGCCTCCCAAGCAGCTGGCACTATAGGCACATACCATGCTAATTTTTCCCATTGCACCCAGCCAATAATTAATTTTAATACTGCTCTCTATTTGGGTCTGTAGCACCTTCGCTCTTTTTCTCAGTTGGCTTTTTAAATATATTATACCCAGCTTACAGTACTTTAAAAGAGAGCTTTTTAATTAATACTCAATTGAATGAAATGCAGAATTTAAAAAAGACTGTATGACCTAAGAGAATTCAACGTTAATTCTAT
Source organism: Otolemur garnettii (assembly GCF_000181295.1). Taxonomy (NCBI): domain Eukaryota; kingdom Metazoa; phylum Chordata; class Mammalia; order Primates; family Galagidae; genus Otolemur; species Otolemur garnettii. The sequence continues at coordinate 3,857,596 of NW_003852490.1, forward strand.
TTTAAAATCCATGCACACATTTATACATTGCCTGCTCTTTCCTGGAGAAATTTATTTGGCAACCACAGAGATGAACAGGAATCATCGCAGGTGGGCAAGGTAATCGGTTTTTTATTGCAAATTATCTGAATATTCATTTTAAGAAAACCATATGAAATCATAGATGGAACATATGCAGTAACCTCCCCCTCTAGTTAACAGACTTTATCTTACACTTAGTCAAATCATTTTTACCACACCTGATTCTGATTATATACATACAGATATACTTACAACAGAGAATATATAATTAAATGTAAATTACATAAAGCTAAATATAAGTGCAAATAAAGAAAAGGGAGGGATTATGTGGAATAAACAGATGAATGTGCTTGGCCCAGAGCTGGTGTTCAAAAAACGCTTGATATTATTGAAAGCCTTTATATGCAAGCAGAAGAATTTGGACCTGGTGAGGTAGGCAGTAGGAACAATAGCAAAGCCTATCATGTGATTTTTAATAATGCTAGGCTAACTACTACATTATCAAGCTATATTAAAAAAAATTCACCAACTTAATCAAAATTTACTGAGCACCATCCTACGTGATGAGTAACTGACAATAAGACATGGTCTTCTACAAGTTCTGGAGGAAGAAAGCCCAGGAGGATCAGACTCAATCCACAATAAAAAGTGAAAAGTGACATGAGAATTATCTATTAAGGGCTATCAGAGTACACAATAATTACAATAATTACTTCTCTGAAAATCAGAGAAGACAGTTCCAAAGATGGAACCATGTGAGCTCTCCTAGCAGGAGACCAGAAAGTCTGTTGAAGTTATACATGCGTGAAATACTGACTAGGATGATGGAAGCGGAAATTGAAGAAGGACATTTTGAAGGCTATGTCAAGTTTGTCTCTGCTGATAACGAAAGAGATCCTAAACTATTTTCTCCCATCACTATTTTACCAACTCTATATTGACACTCAAATCCTTTCTGAACTTTTCAGCTATGTTTCAAGGTCATGGGAAAAAACACCACAAGAAACCACATTCTATAAATCAAACCCAGCTGAAATTTTAAAATAATGACTATTTCCTCTAGCTGGGGCTTAGCAAATCTTTTTTCCTGTTTTTTGTTTTATTTATTTGCATTTAGGCTTCTGAATTAGGTAGTTCTGCTATCTCAAGTCACGACAGTATTGACACACTTTGCTTGCCTTACACAATACATGTGAACAGCTATGTCGTGTGGCATTAAGTACAAGGGGAGCCCTTACCGTGAAACAGGAACATGTTCAAGTACAGCTTTAGAAGAAGAGCTAACGCTGTGAAACTCCTGTTTTCATAGACCACCACCAAGAAGAAAACTCCTTTCCGTCTCAGTCACTCAGATTATATTTTCTCTAAAGGATATTTTCTCTTAAGGATAAAACATTTAGCATGGCAATACACTTACTTATTAAACCAAAAACTTTATCTCTGTAATGTTGTTAGAACTGGAATGGAACACCTTGAGGAAACCCTAGTTCACAGTAAGCAAAAAAGTACAGGTACAAGTTAGTTCAGTGCTTAAGTGTGTTGTTCAAAGATTCATCTAAAGTGGAAGGGACAATTTTATTTTATTTATTTATTTTTTTAGAGACAGAGTCTCA
>NW_003852490.1:3859384-3861648 GCF_000181295.1 Otolemur garnettii
GTTTGGCCGGGGCGGGGTTTCAACCTGCCACTCTCGGTTTATGGGGCCTGCACCCTACCCCCTGAGCCACAGGCACCGCCTGAGACAATTTTATTTTTAAAAAGAGAAGCAGAATAGATACGAAATGATACATGTATCTTACATACAAGATACATATATTTTCACACAAGTACACAAATTCTTAAATTTCTGTGTAATAGCAGTTTGATTCGCTGGAAAAAGTTACTTTTAGGAAGAATAACTTCTGTCTATTTAAGGACCACAACAGAAAATGGAAGTCAATAGTGAGATGGGACTGGCTGAAAACTGCTCCAATGAGGTCCCGGGAATCTTGCTGAGAGGGGACATTTGGGGATGGACTAAAACATGTGTGGGCAACTTGGGGGAGGGGGAAGTAAAGTTAACCAATAGAATTCTTTTTTTGTTGTTGTTGCAGTTCAGCTGGGGTCAAATTTGAACCCACCACCATCAGTATATGGGGCTGATGCCCTACCCACTAAGCCACAGGCACCAGCCTGCCAACAGACTTCTTTAAAAAGAAGATAAACTTGAGTCAATCTACTTTCAACTTCAAAGTAAAAGAATAGTAGGTTAAGTACAAAAATATAATTAAATTGAATCAGGTACAACTGGATGTAAGATATTCAACAGCTTCCAATTCCTGAGCATTTAGCTTCAGAGTACGTCAGGGTGATACGTAGACAATTTGATGTAACCCATCTTTAATATGAATTATTTTACTATTCACATTTCGTAAATTTAAATCCAGGGACATCTAATGAGATTGAAGGTTTGGTATCAGAAAGTAAGGGCCCATTTAAGTTCCTTTTCTCAAAAACGCCCACTTAACTGTAGCCTCTCAATATAGTTTATTTAAGGACAATACTTTTGGGATAAAATGTTGACATACAAAGAACTATGTCGTTTCTGTGGCAATGGCTGTCAGCTACTCAAGCTTTTCTCTCACATAAGACGTCTGTAACTTAACACTGCTTGCCTTTTCCTTCTGTCAGGAGTGTCCAACCTGTAGCCCCCAGGCGGCACGCTGATTTTTGGTGTTAGATATCACCAAAAGGATGCACAGAGCTTTCCTTTTTGGCTTATCAGCTACTGTCAATGTTTTGTGTATTCACTGTGTGGCACAAGAAAGCGCTTCTTCTTCCAATGTTCAGCAGCGGAATTAAAAGATTGGACACCCCTACTAGATCCTTATACCGACTCCCCACCCCTACTAGATCCTTATACCGACTCCCCACCCTCGTCCCAATCGCTCTACATAGATTGTCACACTTTGTTTTGGAACAAAACAAGCAGTAATACGTTGTGTTTCCACGTGTGTGGAAGCCTAGGTTTGGGAATTCTTGACTGCACTTCACTTTGGTGGCAGGGATCACATTCAAGTTTAAAGATGGATAGGGGAACGCAAAACACCTGGAAAACCACTCCAGCTTACTGCGCTGTAGGTGAAGGCTCTGTATCCATCGTGTGGGCGCGGGAAGCGCGGGACAGCGGGGCCAGGCGGCCACCCCGAGGGCAGGCGGGAGGGAGGAAAACGTGAGCAGGAGTGAGCCGCTGTCTCGGGGTGGAAACTGCCCTGCGCTCTGGAGTCTCTCCGCCTTACAAGTCCCCAGCTCAAACTGTCACCTCTTGCCCCTTGTTGCCATCGTCTCTGTCAGAGCGCACGGTAAAAAATGAAAAAGGCAGTTCAGCAGCAATAGCGGGTATCAAGTACGACGAGGAACTGATGCAAACACACGGTCGCGTCTCCAGCAGCGCTCGTGGCACGCTCGCGCCCCACTCTGCAGCGTTCACCGGGACGCCCCGACCTCGAGGGGGGCGCAGGAGAGCCCGGGAGAGCCCAGGACTCCCACGGCCCCTTCGCGGCGCAGACGGAGCCACTGACCTTTCCGCACCGCCGCCACCCAGCCGGGGCCGCAGGGGACTACAGCTCCCGGCAGGCCCCGCGCCGGCCGCGCGCCCCCGCCCCGCGCGCCCCGGCCCCCCGCCCTCGGCCTCAGGACGGGACGGGGAGGGAGCGAGGGAGGAAGGGGCGCCGGCGGCGGGCGGGATCCTGCGAGGCGCGCGAAGCCTGGCTGGCGCCTCGTCCGGGACCCAGACGCTGGCGGGCGCGGAGTTTCTCGCGACCGGCCGAGCCCGCCACTGTAAGTAGTCGCCTCAGGGAGCGCGGAGCAGACACCGAAAAAGTTCGCGCTGCCGCCGCCGCCGCTTTGTTCTCGCAGCCCGTCGGGCTGAGGCGGCGGCGG
>NW_003852490.1:3861907-3870607 GCF_000181295.1 Otolemur garnettii
GCGTTTATGGGTCCGGCGAACTAGTCCCCGACGCCAGACCCGCGGCACTCCAAGTGCCGAATTTTGGGTGCGCCTTTTCCGTTTCTTTTCATCATTTAGCGTTGTACTCGCCTCCAAGGGGCGAGTAAATGATGTTTGGAGGACTTAAGTCCCCCCACCCCACTTCTCCGACTGCGTTTAGATCTGCAGGGGCAGCGTTGCCCTGAGTTCTCACTCCCGGCGTGGCGGGTGCTAAAGATGAAACGCAGGAGTGCGACAGTTTGTGTAAGCAATGGAATTAACCTGGTACTGCTGGATTGCCTGTTGAGTATTTTGTTTCAAGTGATCGCAGTCGGGGGCATAGGCCTTGTAGTCTGCAAGCCCCGATGTAAATCCAGCGACAAGTGTGTGCACGACCCGAAGATTTTTCCACACACAGATTGATGGCTTGGACGTAACTGTCTCTTCAACCACACCCATCCCCACAGGAAATAAGACTATCACTGTCGTCTTAGATTAGGAAGGATAAGTTACACCCTGAAATACTACTTTGTACGGCATGGCCTTTATGAACTGTTGCCACAAATAAAACAAAAACTTCTAAAACGCCTTAATTTGTATTGTAGAAAATGTTATTTTATTACGCTTAAACTGCTTTTACTTTGTACCTACGTGTTGGCAGTTCTTATATTTTTACAGATTTTGATTTTGGTTAGATCAAGCGTGCTTATAAACTTCTAATGTAATGAGAGCGGGGAATACTTATGGATTTGCTGGCAGAAGTTTCCCCATTGAGATCTTGGCCGGTTTTACTCTGTAAAGGAGTCCTACGCTCCTCCTCTGTCAGAATATGGGGTTGAGATCAAGTGTGGAAATTCAGCCAAAACCTAGTTAGAAGTTTTAGTAAAAGGAATATTTAAAACGTGTCACAGAAACCACAGTAGGCTTTGCTTCAGTAGGTAATACAAACGTGGTGGGCCTGATCTCATGAACTTGGGAGTACACAATTTGGATTTGACAAGCCAGTTTTCATCCTAGCTTCCATAATTTAGTATATGGTATTTCACATTTCAGGATGAATCAGATTCAAGAATGTTGACTAACTTATATCTTGAAACTAATTTTTCAAGCATTCCATTGTAGTGAGGAGTTTTTTGCAAATTTTATAAGCTTTCAGTTTCATCAGAAACTGAAATTTCTGATGAAATAGAAATTTCTTACTGTAAGTGGATTACTTTTAATTTAAACACTGTCACGCACCAAAAAAGAAATTAAATTAGGAAATTAACTTATAAAAATTACATAAGATTTAAAACACCTCATGCAGGAAAAAAGTAGATGTTGGTTTAAATGCACTTCAGGGATATTTTGTTCACATTTTTAAGAAGACATTCTAAAGTTGTCATTTTTAAGAAGACATTCTAAAGTTGATGAAAATGCATTTTTAAGAAGGCATTCTAAAGTTGATGAAAATACTACCATAATAGAATTAGTTGTTTATTTTGAAAAGAAACTACTTGTACAGAATTTGATAATATGGCAAAATTATTTGCTGGTGGGAGTTTTAATTTGACTTAACAATCTTGTTTATGATTCACAGTATCCTGTGCTGATTACACTTTGAGTCTCTCTGATTATGTAATTTATATTGAACTTGTTATATAGGTGTGCCTCTTTGGAGCAGTCATCTAAAGAAAAACTTGAGATAGTGCACTTAGGAGATGTTTTGATTTTAGTTTCAATGTAGGAAAAAATTTTGTCCACTTGTGTGGTTAGTTGACAGTGGCAGTGTGTGAGAAATTGCTCCTTGGCATTTAGCCAATCAGATTTCTTAGATAGTCCTGGTGCAAAGATGAAGCTCTATCAAGCTCAACACAGATTCATATTACATTGCCAGACTGTCAGGCTGTGATCTTATTACTGTATAAACTCTTCAGTTCCCCAGCAGAGAGCAGACATGGTGTTCCCTTCTCTACTCTCTAACATGGAAAGCCTAAGATTCAAATACCCCTGGTACAGACGAGCAGAATTTTAGAGGAAATGATTTAGTCAAATGCTGAGCTCTTAGGAGGGAAAGCATTACATTATTCTGAGGTAATAGTCATGTTTTTGAAAATAATATAAGTAGATGTAGGGATTGCTATGAAATACGGTTTTTTAAAACCAATAAGAAAAGATTTTGAGGTTTTTTTTACACTGTATACAGCATAAAAGCAACAATAGGATTATTAAGCAAAATCAAACCTGTATCTAGGTAAAATACAGACATTGACTTCAGTACACTGGTTATTACCATATTGAAAAAGGCCACCTGCTTTTTTACATACTAAAAGAATATTTATACATATGGGGAGATACAATCCTCCACTTCATCAGCATTTCTAGCATAACAAACTAAACCTGGAAAACTCTATACTGGTAGAGAATTGTGGCAAATATTATGCTATTCTAAATAGGAAAAACATTTTATCTGTTCATTTTAGCCTTTACTGAGTACCATACAAAAAAACTCTGGCTACACTAAACAGTGAGCTTCCTTTTGAAGTATTTAGTAACATGTTTTGCCTTCCTGGAATCCTCTTGCCTCTCTCTCTGCTTCTCTAACTCCTACTTATCCAAAGGTCTCAGCTTAAATACCATTTCCATAAAGAAACCTTCCCTGAAATCTCAGCTGAAATTGGGTCCCCTTAGAATGTTCTGTCATGTCACTTCTCATAGTTTGTGATTACCTAGGTGTTTATGAGAATATTTGATATCTGTCTTGGTAAGAGTAGTGACATGTCTATTCTGGTCCATTGCTGTTTAACTCCAGTGTCTCTCATAGCAGTCTGGTAAATAATAAGTACTTGATAAAAATTAAATGAAAATGCTGTTGTTAGAGCTTCTTCTAAATTATAGATTGTTAAAATATAAGATAATTGTATACATGGGGGAGAGGAAAATAGATCAACTTGTGATAGTATGGAAAGTAACCTTCAAGTGAGACCCATAACATCCTAATAATAAGGCCAGCCAGGCTCAAGCTGCCTTAAATTCCCTGCCTTTGATTTCTTTCAACATTGAGGACAAATTATGTTAATTCATTTGAATGTAATAGGTGACAGATAACTCTCCAAAAGAATATTTGATATGTTCCTAATAAATAGAAATGCTTGTCAACTAGACATTGTTTGAGCCTCTAATAGCTGTTAGAAACAGACATAATCGATAAATAATTTATAAGTTAATAAGATGTACTATTTCGACTTGGCACCTATAGCTCAGCAGCTAGGGAGCCAGCCACATACACTGGAGCTGGCAGGTTCAAATCCAGCCTGGGCCTGCTGAACAACAATAACTACAACCAAAAAATAGCTGGCGTTGTGGCGGGCACCTGTAGTCCCACCTACTCGGGAGGCCAAGGAGAATCAAGGCTTAAGCCCAAGATGAAACTTCTTTGAAAGCTGGCAAATATCATTTTTACAGATGAGAAAGTGTAAAAATGGCATTCTACCAATAGTGACATAGTGAGACTCTAGCTCAAAAAAAAAAAAAAAAGAACTATTTCAGTTTTCTAACTGAAACATAAAGACAAAACTAAGCAACATAGCAAGGTTCCTCTAAGTTAGAGTTATTAGATTTCTTTTCATGTTTAGTCTTAAATATGTACAAATATTTTGTACCCTGTATCTTGTTGCATCTTAACAGACAAAATCAGGGGTCTGCAAACAAAACAAGGAGAGAAAAAACAGATGGGATGAGTGGGCAGAAACTAAGATGATAGCTCCTTAGTTTCTTTTATTTGTGTTCATGCTGAAACTTAAAATCATTTTATACAATAACATATATAAACAGTTAACATTAGTTCTGGTAAATTAGTCAATGTTATTAGACAGTGTTTGGCTAGTATGACTAGGCACATAATAAAATGGAAATTTACTGAGAAGCAGCCATCAAAATAAATTATTAAACACAGTGGCATCTTGTATTTTGAAGTTGTTAACTTGCATACAGTGTTATTCATAGATAATTTACTACTTGATTGAGATAAATACCTACTCAGTTAGATATGTTATGGAACTAACTACCTCATGAAACAACCTGTTCCATTGTTAGGTTTTTGAATGTGGAATGAAATAGAAAGAATGTGGGCTTTGGAATTAGAAACTTGATTTTGGATCTCATTTCCATCACATATTAGCTATGTAGTAATGGGTAAGGGACAACTTCTTTGAAGCTCTGGTTCCTTTTCTTTAAACAGAATTAAACAGATCTCCTATTATTAGTACAAGAATTTAATAAAGTATCATTTTGCACTTGGAGTGTTTAGCATAATGTAGGAACTTAATTGTTAATCCTTTTAACTGATTACTATGAACATTATTGAAATGTATTGAGCACTTACTGTGAGCCAGCTACCCCGTATAGGTTCCTTACATGGAGTAGCTCAGTCCTTACAACCTGTGAGGTGATTAAGTAGTGCTAACATCTTCATTTTACTTCTCCCTTCTGCAGTGATACAAATTAAAACCAGTTCTATTAACACCTCTTCAAATATTTAAAAACCACTTATTCTGTCTATATGGGATTGTTAGCATATTTTGTTGTTGTTGTTGCGTGACATTTTTTCACCTTTATTTGGAGGTGCAATTTAAAAAAATGAATATAGCTCTGAAAATGTGAGCCATAGAAATAAACTGACTAGCAGGAAGTATACAGATTTATGCTTATATGTCCTCAGTGTCCTAGACCACAGGTTTGCATTAGCTCTTTTAATCATCCTTTATATTACCAGTTCACAATCCCTTCTCATGTAAATAGCCAGCATTTTCCCATTTCTCTATTGCATGTTTAACTTTCTGAAACTAAATGCAAAGCTTTACATGTATCCTTAATTTGCATTTTAACTAGTGTATTTCTCCCAGAATTGTTCAGTCTGAGGATTTTGTAAGCATGTCTTCTGTGTGTTTATTGTCACATAAAAGAAAAACTACAGAGGGCTAAGGACAGAGTTCCAAGGCACTCCCCTAAAGACTCCTCAACTAAGTTGACATAGAGCAGCAAACTTAACTCAGGTACACTACAATCCACTCACACTCAAGCAACGTATTTACAAAAATAGCATGGAAAGCCATCTTGAATACTATTTTTGTTAGAATACACTGTCTTTTTTTTTTTTTTTTGCCTTTACTAATTGTGTGATCTTGGGCAAGTACTTTAGACCTCTGCTTTTGAAACTATATATGTAAAATGAGTTGTTTCGAAGACTAAATGAGGTAGTACAGAGTGCTTAGAGCAGTGTCTGGCATATAGTAAGAGCTCAATTAATAGAAACTATTATTATTATTTCCTCCGTCTAAGAAGTGTAATAGTCATTAGTTTCCAAGATATAAATGTGATTTAGTATTACTTGTTCTGTTTGAGTTTATGCTGACATTTATCTAGTGATCTTCATGTTCTCTAGTTATTCACAAACCATTTGCTTCATAATTAAGTTTATCTGTAATTTCTGAAATTTGCTTTCCCACTTCTTCAGCCCCCAGGACTTGAAGCAAACTCTACCCATCTTCTGTGTTTCTGAGCTCTTCTCCAAGATGGTAGGAATCAGCTTTGTGATTACACTTGCTAATTGCTTTAGTAGTATGGAATGGATTGTATCTGTGTCTAGAGACTCAAACTCACATATAGTTCTAGTCTCACTCATTAGGCTCAGGTTTCAGTTTTCAAAGTTTTTCTGCAGCTTTAATTTAAAAGTTGTTGGAGAAAATAAAATAAGCAAAATATTGGTTGAGCAATCTATATGATCTCGCTATCTTAGCAGCATCCTCTGAGCAAGGAGTGTCTCAGTTACTTGCTCTGTTCGAGAATTGTATGTTACCGTGGAGAGAGCTTTGAGTGAGAAAGTATGAAACCTGAGGTCTAATTCTCACTCCACTTAATAGCCCATGTAATGCTTAGCAAGTTGCATTACACCATATGCCTCAGTTTTCTCATCTGTAAAAATGATATTTGCCAGCTTTCAAAGAAGTTTCATAAAACATTTGTAAACTATCAAGTACTATACAATGTAAGATGGAATAATATTTATTAAAATTTAGCTATAAAAGGTTTTATCTTTAAACATTTCTAATTTAGTTTTTTTCTGAGGTTCTTCATTCCTAATACTGTATCTGTATGTTCTTGTTCTTCTGTTATGTTCATTCTATTTGAGCACCATTAACAACTCTGCACAGAGTCCCTCTACAGTAACACTGAGTGCTTCACCTTTTTTCATCATTGGAATTCTTTATGGGTATCTAGGTGGAACTTAGAAAAATCATTTCTTATGAGCCATTTTGCTTAGCCATGCAGAGTTATGCATTTTTCTTTACTTTTTGAACTGTGCCTTTCTAAAAACTATGACACATATTTAACTGTACCTAGTGTTTTCTTTATTATTATTAGAATTCTCTATGGTTTGCAGCCATTATCACTCTGAACATGCCTGATCTTGCTTAAGCAGGATTGGGCCTGGTTTGTACTTAGATAGGAGAAATGCCTTATAACGAGAACACTTTCTTCCACGTTCCTATTCTAAGTATGTCAACTTTCATACTTTGTTGGTCACTCACTGTTCAGTATATCCCCTTTTGCTTCCTTAGCCTTCTGAAAGGAATTTTCAACAAAACAAGTCAACAGTCATATTTTGATAGAATTAGGCTTTTAGTGCAAAAAAAGAATACTCTTATCTGTGTTAGGAAAGTACTATACATCTTTTTATGCCTGAGTTACAGGTAATTTATGTCTGTGAAAATGTCAGTTTTACTCCTCTTTTTTGTCCTGTCATAACTCAGTTGTGTAATTATAGAATAAAAGTGTTTGATCTTCATCAATTAAAAAACAGATTTTTTTTTTTTAAGTATGTAGTCTTCACATTTCAGATATTGCTAGGGAGTGTCAGGTGTATTTTTGAGCAGGAGACATTCCCTAAAATCATATCCACAGTAAAAAATGGCTCTGATAGCTAGACAAAAATTGGCTACTCATTAGGACTTATTAGTGAATTATAAACATATGGCCAAAATTTATCATGTTAAAAATTATAGGTAATTTTTAAATTAATTTCATATGAATGTAAAATATTAAAATCCTTTTTTAAAATTCCTTCTAGGCTGACTGCATTTCAGAAAGCATCAACTTTTCTCGATGGACCTAGTCATCAAGTGAAATATGCCAATACTATTTTAAGAAGCTTTGTACTTCATATAAAAAAGTCTCCCCCTCAAATGAAAATGGGGGCATTTGAGGAGTGATTTAAGATATGGACATTTGAGAAGGTGTCCCATCAAATCAGTGAACCTAAAGATAAGTACTGAACAGATTAATCTAAAATACTTGCTATTATTTAAGCCAAGAGGATTTCATCTTGACAGAAAAGCAACTTTTATCCAATATGTATTTTCTGGGATTAAAGAGACAAGAACAGACTTAAAAGAAAATAGTTGAAGATGTTTAATAAATAAGCACTGTCAGCTGTATTCTGATTAAGATAACTAAGTGATGTTAAATATAAATCCCTGGTTGTGGTCCTAAAATTAAGACACTTTTTTGGTGGAACTAGTATTAAGAGAAGTAGCACCATTTGTGCATTCAACTCACTGATAAAACTTATGATCATCGGCATGAGTGGCTTAAAAGAGAAAATAAAGAAGCTTTCAACTAAATCCAAAAGTGCAGTCATTTTTTTTTTGCTATTATTTTAAAAAATTATTCCTAATCATTTAAAAAGACTTAATAGTTACTCTAAAGATAAAAGAAAGCAGATGTCTGCAAACAATTCCCCTCCATCAGCCCAGAAGTCTGTATTACCTGCACCTATTCCTGCTGTGCTTCCAACTGCTTCTCCGTGTTCAAGTCCTAAGACAGGACTCTCTACCCGACTCTCTAATGGAAGCTTCAGTGCACCATCACTCACCAACTCCAGAGGCTCAGTGCATACGGTTTCATTTCTACTGCAGATTGGCCTCACACGGGAGAGTGTTACCATTGAAGCCCAGGAACTATCTTTATCTGCTGTCAAAGATCTTGTGTGCTCCATTGTTTATCAAAAGGTACTGTGCATGCTATTCATGTCAATAGTTTTTCTAGGTGATACTGTTACCATTGCTTCTCTGTAAATTGCACATAAAACAATGAGTTAACACATATAGATCCATCAATTCTGAGCGTTTTTGGAAGAGTCCTAATAGACTATGAGCCTAAAGTCTGAAATCTGAGAGTCTAATTGACAACCTACATCCCAGATTTAAAAGACCACTATCTTTTGTCTCTTAAGAACAGGAAAATCTGTATAAAGTCAAGGAGGCATAAGAAATATTATTTAAATGTTTTAGAGACAGCTGGAGGTAGAGGGTATAAGGAATTAAGGTGGCATGGGGGCACACCAGCAACTAAGTCCCACATCCACACCTCATTTTTTCTAGATGCCTTGTGTTCTGCCCTCTCTTTTTGACCCTTTTTCTTCTTTTTAGAGCCTGATCATTTTTCAGATAACCTATATTAAACTGCTACTTATCACACTCTTTTAAAAAAAATAGGTAAATCAATTTTGAATATGTATTAAAATATATGAAAATTTGAGGCTCGGCGCCTGTGGCTCAAGCAGCTGAGGCGCCAGCCACATACACCTAAGGTGGCAGGTTCGAATCCCCAGCTCGGGCCCGCCAAACAACAATGATGGCTGCAACCAAAAAATGGCCAGGC
>NW_003852490.1:3871886-3874965 GCF_000181295.1 Otolemur garnettii
TGGTCCCAGCTACTTGGGAGGCTGAGGCAGGAGACTTGCTTGAGCCCAGGAGTTAGAGGTTGCTATGAGCTGTGATGCCACGGCACTCTACCCAGGGGGACAGCTTGAGGTTCTGTCTCAAAAAAAAGAATTACCTTTGTAGACTTGTAGAACCATGTATCCTTTGGTATCTTAGCTTTTGTTTCCCTTTCATTGCACTTTGCAGAGATTTTCCAAACACTTTTGCAATTAGGTTGTAATTTTTTTACTTAAAGATTTTAAATTTAAACACAATTTGTAACTAAATGTAATGATTCCTTTTTCTTTGAAACCCTAAAAACTCATAACCAGTGTATTTATTAGTTTCTATTAATCAATTTTCAATCTTTGGAAATTTTATTTATTTATTTATTTATTTTCTTTTTCTGAGAGTCTCATTTTGTTGCCCTCAGTAGAGTACTGTGGCATCATAGCTCATAGCAACCTCAAACTCCTGGGCTCACGCAATTCTTCTGATTCAGCCTCCCAAGTAGCTGGGACTGCAGGCACCCGCCACAACACCTGGCTATATTTAGAGCTGGGGACAGTCTTGCTCTTGCTCAGGCTGGTCTTGAACTCATGAGCTCAAGCAATCCACCCGCCTCAGCCTCCCAGAGTGTCACTTTTAAAAAATTTTTTAATTATAGCTGGGCACAGTGGCTCATGCCTATAATCCTAGCCCTCCAGGAAGTTGAGGTGGGAGAATCACTCAAGGTCAGGAGGTCAAGACTAGCCTGAGCAAAGCCAGACCCTGTCTCCATTAAAAATAAAAAATTAGTGGGCATTGTGTTAGGCATCTGTAGTCCTAACTACTTGGGAGGCTGAGGCAGGAGGATTGCTTGAGCCCAGGATCTTGAGGTTGCCATGAGCTAGGCTGAGGCCATGGCACTCTAGCCTGGGCAACAGAATAACACTGTCTAAAAAAAATTTAATTGAAAAAAAATTGTATATGTTTATTACATATAATATGCTGTTTTGAAATGTTATGTTATATAATGGCTAACTTAGAGTTAATTAACTTGCTTTTCTTATAATCTACTTTGATTCATTTACTTCTTATATTTACACAGAGGCTTCCTAATTTTCTGCAAGGTTATTCTAAAATCAGTGTTACTTTATCATAATAGAAATGTGAGAAGTGGGTCATTGAGTTAAACTCTCGGGAAACCAGATTAAAAACCATAGTTCATGAAAAATTAGAGAGATGCTAAAGAAGTAAACAGTATAGCTCAAAAAAGGATAATTCAGGGTGACCTCTATACAAATATAAAATAGTTATAGAGATGGATATGTCCAACATAAAATAGTTAATCATACTGAACTGAATTTGAATCAGTATTATAGTGATATGGTGATGTATTTGACAAAAATATGTAACAATTATAAGGTCAACATACTACAGATTATTTTTTGAGCCCAGGAGTTGGAGGTTGAGCTGTGATGCCACGGCACTCTATAGCATCGGCTAGAATCCTGTTGTTTGTGTATCGTGAAAAGCTTGGAATTAAGTTAGCTCTATTACTTACTTATTCACTGTATGATTTTGGACAAGTGACTTTACTTCTCTGCATTACAGTTTCCAGATTGTCAAGTCATTTAGTTGGGATGATTTCTAGTATATAATTCCAGCTGTGAAATTATAAATTATTTAATCTAAATTTGGCTGTTCATTGCAAGAGACAGATAAGTGGTAAAGGAGTCTCAATGTATAGATGACCTCTTTAGCTCCTAATTGGAAAGATAATTTAGGGAACCAGCTTAGAGTATGTGATTTTACAGAAAGCTTTCATGGATCCATAACTCATCTTGGAAATGGGAAAAACTACATCAGAAGTTCTTTTCTTTCACCTTCTCTCTTGTCTTGGAGAACACGTTTACTCATCATCCATTTTTATTGCCCACACATGTACATGTCATGTCCCATGACTCTGAAATAATTAGTTGCATGATATTTAGAAATTATTTTGAACCTCTCAAGAAAGGTGCTATTTTAAAAAGTCATGATTTTAATGACATAAAGTGGGCAAAATTACTAAATTTGAGTTAATAGAGGTTATGATTTTCCTCCATCAATAAATGCTTCAGATTTTAAAAATGGTAATTGCTTACATTAATAATAACATCTGTAATTTACTGAATGGTTCTTACTCTGTTTTAACCTCTTTACACATATTTCTTTTTCTTTTTCTTTTTTTTTTTTTTTAGAGACAGAGTCTCACTTTGACCCCCTTGGTAGAGTGCCATGGTGTCATAGATCACAGCAACTTCAAACTCTTAGGCTAACGCTATTTTCTTGCCGCAGCCTCCCAAGTAGCTGGGACTACAAGGGCCTACCACAATGCCTGGCTATTTTTAGAGATGGGGTTTTGGTCTTGCTCAGGCTGATCTCGAATTCCTGAGCTCAAGCACTCCACTCGTCTTGGCCTCCCAGAGTGCTGGGATTACAGGCATGAGCCACTGTGTCCAGCCACATACATGTTTCATTCGTTCTTCACAGCATCACGGTGTATGAAGCAAGTACTATTATAACCTCCATTTATAGGTAAGGAAATTTCAAGCACAGAGAAATTATCTAACTTTCCAAAGTCTTTGACAGTAAGAATTTGAAATAAATCCAGCAGTCTGACTTTAGAGTTGTCTTTAACTGTGCTGCTTTAACCAACCACATTGTCTCTCCATTATTAAGCATTGCACATTGTAAAATGCCTTCCAATTAGAGATGCAGTAAAGAGTTGACATTTAAAACTAGAAATGTCAGTGTTATTTAACATTTTTTTTTATAATTATTTAGGTAGTTTGAACTCATGGACATACCTTTCATTTATTCTTGGTCAATAAATGTATTTATGTAAAACCTTCTTAAGATAGGGCACTGTTGGATGGCACCTATAGCTCAGTAGGTAGGGCACCAGCCACATGCACTGAGGCTGGCAGGTTCTAACCCGGCCCCAGTGAGCTAAAACAATGACAGCTGCAACAACAACAACTAAAAATAGCTGGGCCTTGTGGTGGGCGCCTGTAGTCCCAGCTACTTGGGATGCTGAGGCAAGAGAATTACTTA
>NW_003852490.1:3875157-3887897 GCF_000181295.1 Otolemur garnettii
ATCACTTTTTTTAGGTTGAGGAGTAATGTGGAAGACTTCATACAGAAAGTAACATTTCTGTAATATAATGTAAATAATATGATACTTACAGAATGAGCAAAATTTCAGAATTTGAGAGGTGAGAATACATTCCAGGCAGAATGAGGATGAGCAAAGATATGAAGGAAAGAAAGGAGAATATGACAACTGGTAACATTTATGCAACCATACTCTATGCCAGGCGCTTTTCTTAATTCATTTCAATCCTCGTTAACAGTTTGTGGTGTATATGAAACTTTAATGTGCAAGTGAAACTTCTGGGGAGTCTACTAAAATGTGAATTTAGAGTCAGATTTGGGGTGGGTCAGCATTTCTAATATGCTCCTAGGTGATGTTGATACTTCTTTATGATAGCCCACACTGAATCACAAGAGTGATTATTAAATTTGAGTTAATAAAGTTTATAATTTTCCCCTCTCCATCAATAAATGGAGGTCTGTCAAGACTTAAAAGCTTATACACTCTTCACTGCACCATGCTGCTTTCCTTGTGCCAGTGAAAAGTTTCACACTTGGTCTTCCAAGGTTGGCCTGAGTATTTGCACAGGAAAGGGAAATGATGGAATCTGTTTTGGAAGGCTGAAATAGGACAACTGAGTGTGAGATAAAATCGGGAGACCAGATAGGAGACCACTGTAATGAAGACTTGAACTGAGTCAGTAGGAAAGTGATGACATTTGAAATATTCAAAAAGTACATTTGGTAAGACTCGATATCCTATTGAATATGAGGGAAGAGCAAAGGGCAAAAGACAACAACCCCAATGACTAGATGGGTGATGATGCTGATGACCAACACAGAAAAACCATAAGGAACAGTAAGACATTTCTGATAGAGATAATGTAATTGACTTATATCAAACTTTAATAAAATAGAAGTCTTGTGTTCTGGTGATTTAAGAGGGTCAAAGAAGTATTCTTTCACTGACAGATTTTGCATAGGGAGGTAATTGGGGTTCTTATGTTCTACTTGACTCTGGGTGGATGAATCCTCCCAACTCTTTCTCTAGTATAATCTGCTCTTCCTGAATACAGTATTAGTAATCGGTTAATAGTATTCAGATCTATATCTTTATTAATTTCTTTCTAAAGGCTCATCATTATGGGGAAAAGAGTATTGAAATCTCTGAACAGTAATTCTAGGTTTTCCTGTTTTTTTCCATTTTATCAAATTTTGCATTGTATTTTTTGAAGCTGTTATATGTAAGCATATATAGGATTTTTTACAGCCTTTGATTTAGTGATCCATTTTTCACTGTAAGTTTTTTAATATAGAGTTTTATTGGAACACAGCATGCTCATTCATTTACATCTTGCCTATGGCTGTTTTCATTCTACAGCAGCAGCATTGAATAGCTGTGACAGAGACCTTATTGGCCCACCAAACCTGACATATTACTATCTGGCCTTTTATAGAAAAAGTTTATGAACTCCTGCATCTTTAACTTAACTGAGTATCTTCAAACAATTTCATACCACTTTATGTGTAACTTAATGTATGACTTGAAATGGTATATTTCCATTTCTATTTTCTTCTTATTGTCATTTATGCTATTGGGATACATTTTATTTTTACATACAGTCAGTTCTCATTGTTCATAATATTTGATGTTCTGTAATTGTGTCATTCATTGTGAATGCTGAATTAGCAAATAGTGAACCATTGCTTCTAGTGGGAATATGTGATTAGGTTTCTACAAGCCTTTGGTCACAATATTTTCTTGACCGGTAAACACGTACCCTTTTTTAATGTGTGTTTATGTTTAAAGACATCTTATTTAGTAGACATTTTTGATACATTAACATTGTTCCCACAGCGATCAGTCCTATAACTGATGTCTGAATGAAGTTTAACACTCCATTAAGGCACATCACAGACATCTTGCACTTATGAACATTAGACAGTGCTTTAGCACATGTGCGGAAGCCATTTTAGAAAGAGGAATCATTAATAAAAAACAGGGAAAATACAGAAAACATTGTGCTTAATAGACCATGAAAAGGAAAATTATTTACACTGCAGGAGCTAAAACAAGAAAGTAGGCTTGGCGCCTATAGCTCAGTGAATAGGCGACAGCCACATGTGCTGAGGTTGGTAGGTTCGAGCCCAACCCAGGCCTGCTAACCAACAATCACAACTGCAACAAAAAAAAATAGCCAGGCATCTTGGCAGGCACCTGTAGTCCCAGCTACTTGGGAGGCTGAGGCAAGAGAATCACTTAAGCCCAAGAGTTTGAGGTTGCTGTGAGCTGTGACGCTACAGCACTCTACCCAGGGTGACATAGTGAGACTGTCTTAAGAAACAAAAATAAATAATAAAAAAACCCAATAAAACAAGAAAGTAGAACTTGACACAGAAGACTTTAACTTGAAGTATATAGTGCAGTGGAAAAGCTGTATTTGCCTCTGAGTTGAGGCATGAAAACTAATGCATTGTTTAAAAATATTTTTAGTCCTACCCTACTTTTGGAAATAGGTTGAAGGAATATGAGCAAAGCTTATCAAATGTTTCCATGATTTAGTAATTTTTGATAAAATAGTAACTTGGTTACAATCAAACAAGTTAATACATATACTTGGCAATGCAGGCTTTATTTCAATGTGTCTCTTTTTTTCTTACACAAATATTACTCAGTCTGCTTTGATTAGAAGCAAAATGTTCAAAGTTTATTTTAAAATTGAAAAAAATGGCTTAATATGTAAATTTTTTTACCAGTGGCAATGTATTATAAAGGATCGGGATTCTGAAGTACTTTGTGGTTACAGAGTTGTGTGCAGGCTTGGCTTGGTGCCTGTGGCTCAAGTGGCTCAGGCGCCAGCCACATACACCTAAGGTGGCGGGTTTGAATGCAGCCTGGGCCTGCCAAACAACAATGACGGCTGCAACTAAAAAATAGCCGGGCATTGTGACGGGTGCCTGTGGTCCCAGCTCAGGAGTTGGAGGTTGCTGTGAGCTGTGATGCCACAGCACTCTACCCCGGGGGACAGCTTGAGGCTCTGTCTCAAAAAAAAAAAACAAAGTTGTGTGCAACTTAAATACGACTTAATTTGTCAAATCAACAGTGGTTTTCAACCTGACTACACCAGAAAATAACCTGGGAGCTTAAACAGGTCCTTCCCTGACCTATATATTATATTAAGTCAGGGTATCTGGGAGAGAACAGTCTATTTAAAAGTTCTGTTACTCTAATGAGCAGCCAGAGTTTAGGACTTCTGTTTTAAATGGAAATCAGTTTAAGGACCATATAAGTAATAATCGGAAGATTTTTTTTCAAATATTTAAATTGTATATTTTGTTGTATAAATATGCCAACTCATTATTTTCCACATACTGAAAATATAATACTGTGTTTTAAAATAATCTCATAATCCAAAATTTGAGTGAGGCCTACATATGATTATAGGTTACTGTGATAGTTGAAAATTTTAGATATAAAATAAATGCTAGTGATTTTGTTTTTTCTGCTTGGCAGTTTACGGAGAGCTAAGTAGTGTAAAACACTACTAAGGGATAGAGCTAAGGGGTAAAGCCCCTTATCTAGGTGGCATTATCCGTTATGGCTTTGCTTCAGTTGAACAAATATTTATGGTTCACTTTTTTCAGCCACAGTGCCACAGAGGCTTCCAAGATGGGCAGATTCCTCACTCCTGTGTATTATGCTCTAAAAAGAGAGAAAATGAGCAAATGTCAAATTACCATATATAAGGTTGATTATGATAAGTCCTAAAATAAAGGCACAAAATGGCAAAATAACTCAAAGGACAACTACCAGCCTGTTGGGGAGTTATGAAAGCCTGGGTTTAAAACCATACTTTTGCTTTGCCATCACCAACTGTAGTACTTCACCTGGGGAAATAAATCTCAGTGAGATTATTTGTAAGTAAGGCTGCTACAATACCTTACCAATATTTCTGATAGCTTATAACAAGGATAATGCAAGATGCCTTAACATCCTCAGTAGTCATTGAGAGGGCAGAAATTAGTCTATTTATGCACATAAGAATTAAAGCTTTGTGATTCTACTTTGTGGTAATATTCTAAATTTTATGTGAGCTAGACCTAGTTATTCAAGAAATTCATGGTGATCTCTGCCTTTGTCACTGTCTTGCAGTTAATTTCACAAACATTTGTAGTTGGTAGCAATGAGCAGGTGACAGAAATATGTGATTGCTTATTGTAAGGTATTATTGCAAGATTACTTAGAAAATATACTGATGATTCACAAGGCATATTTCTCTGGTCTAGATTCCTTTTCTAAGTTTCAAACATGCCATATTGTCCCTTACTAGTTAGCCCTTCATGCCTGCTATTTCTCTGCTTGGAACACCCTTTCCTCGCTACATATATTCTCTGCTTCGACTTCTAGCAAGTCTTTTTCTGTATAGGTGCTAGCATCCTATTCAACCCATTCATTGTATTGTAACATCACTCTGATTGTAGTTGTACCTTTACTTGAATGTATCTACCATAAAGCTTAATGAGGCCAGATATCAAGGCCACAGTAGGTGCCCAACAAACACTTCTTGGTTGAATAAATCAAGCAGTATAGTATTATAGTTAAAAACATAAATTTTGCGGTCCAGCAAGAGTTTGTTTTTACCACTTACTAATTGTATAACCTTGGTTTTTTTCTGAAAATAAAGTTAAAGATTGTACTTATCTTTCATGGTTTTGTGTGTATACATATATATAAATGTTTCTGAAAATTTAGTCCAATACCTAATACATAGTAATCACACAGTAAATGTTATTTTATCCGTAGTATTATTTATTAATCTAATCTTAGTGGTTTCTAAACTGAAAAGAGAAAAAAAACTTTAACCACTACTTTGAAATCCCTCTGTGTTGGGCAGTGCCTATGGCTCAAAGCAGTAGGGCACCAGCCCCATATGCCAGAGGTGGTGGGTTCAAACCCAGCCCTGGCCAAAAACTGCAAAAGAAAAAAAAAAAAAAAGTTAAGGCGCCTGTGGCTCAAAGGAGTAGGGCGCTGGCCCCATATGCTGGAGGTGGTGGGTTCAAACCCAGCCCTGGCCAAAAACTGCAAAAGAAATCCCTTTGTGTTGAAGATTTCTTAGAATTAGTCAGTGGTGACCTAGAAATAACTGAAAGCTACTACTAGTTTTCTGTGTAGAAGACAACGGATTCCTTCCTTGATCTGAATGAGTATTCACGATTTTCTATAAGCTTTACTAATTCTTTCATTGGTACAGAAAATTAAAGGATAATGGTATATCATTTCTGTGATTTTTTTAATCATCTGTTCTTGGGCTGCATGTGAAAAACTGTGATTTCTATATTATAATAAAATAGTATAGCTGGGCACAGTAGCTCATGCCTATAATCCCTGAACTCTGGGAGGCTGAGGTGAAAGGTTCACTTGTGCCCAGGAGTTGAAGACCAGCCTGGGCACCATAGTGAGACCACATGTCTAAAGAAGTAAAAAAAATTAGCCACGCACAGTGGCATGTGCCTGGAGTCCCAGCTACTCTGGAGGCTAAAGCAAGAGTATCACTTGAGCCCAGGAGTTGCAGGCTGTAGCAAATAATGATACTACTACTACACTCCAGCCTAGGTAACAGAATGAGACCCTGTCTATTAAAAAATATATATATATTATATTCCTAAGGGCATAATGTATTTGTATTTCTTTAGGTTAATGATGATTTCATGTGTGATTTCAGAGTCCTATGATTTTGATTTAACTTGTTAGTTAATTACTATTGTTGAGCAGCAAGTGAGTAAGGATGGCTTTTTGTACTTCTGTACCCTTAGAGTGTTATATCTAATGTAATGGAATTGAGGTATTTCTGCATTGTACACACATGCCCAAGTGTTAAACTGCCATAAAAAGCATATAGAACAACTATAAAGAGATCAGAACAGTTACATGAACTATATAAAATCTTTTGATATTACAACAGAGACAGAAAAACTAACCAAGAGTACATAGATAGCTTCATTAGGGAAAAAAATGGCTAAGACTATTTAGTGATAATTATCTTAAGAAATGGATAAATCCAATTCTTTAAATTTTTTTAAGAACTTTGTGAAATTAGTGTTTTATCATGTTCCTGAAGAAGGGAGACTGCTAGTGTGTATTTTTACTTCCCAAATTTTGGGGGGAAGTGTACAAGTATATATATTTTTCCCCCTAAAGATTGGAATTCGTTTTACCCTGACAATGTTATTCTAAAGTTTATCTGGAAGGAATATAAGTAGTAAAGAGCATTGAGTTTTGAAATCTGAAAAATAATAAAGAAAGCTATAATGATTGAAATTATATAGTACTTAAACAGGAATAGACAGGTCCAAAGTATATTGTAGGTATATGCCAAAAGAGGCATGAGAAATTAAAAGATTTATTTTTCAAAAAATGGAGTTTAGAAAATCAGATTTAAGCCATTGAAGGAGCATTAATATAGACCTCCACTTAATACCTAACACTAAGATAAGTTTTAGTGTGAAAAAAGGTTAAATATGAAAGCTCAAAGGGAAATTAGTATAAAGTGACTTAGATTATCAAAGTTCTAAATAATGGGATAACTCATTTTTAGATCAATAAAAGGAAACATAAGGAAAAAGAACAGTTTACAGAGTTTATTCAAAATTGTATACATTTATAAAAATAAGATTAGAAAAATACAACAGCAAGTATTTTACAAGGTCAACATCTTCATTCTCTAGAGAGCTAATGTGTTTATGAGAAAAATACTGTGACCTCAATAAATTTGCACATATGGTCAAATGATATAAAAATGTATTTTCCAAAAAGATTAAATTGCCAAACCTGTGGGAAAGTGTTCAAAATAATAGTTTTAAAGTAAATACAGATTAGGTATCATGTATTCAATTAGAGGAAAATGAAATTGGTATTCTCATAGGAGAAAATATGGTAAAATTGTATAGAAATAGAGGAGTGTATCATTTCTTGGCATTTTGGCTAAGATCAAGTGTAGAAATAGACTTGATTTGAAGCTTATAATTTTAAAATTTGATCAAATTCTAATAAGGATATTATGAAACATGTACCCTGAAAATTTTTCCCAAGAAAATATCTCTTCAACCAACAGATCATTTATAGTTGAGCTTTGTTTAAAACTTGGATATGACCAAAAGTGATGACTTTCTGAATTTCATCTTAATTTTATTACATATCCCAAGGTTGGGGTTTCTTTTGTTATTATTAGCATAAGCCAAAATATACCTTCATTTTTTCTAAAATTTGAAACCCTTCCAACATTTATTATATGTTGAGATTGGTGCTGTCTTACTCTTCTTTCTATTCTCAGAAATGGCTTATACATAGTAGACTTTTGGTAAAAGACGCATTCTGCCTGCTCTTACTACTGCAAACACGATACTGCAAATATCTGTGGTGGTAATTACTTCTCACTGATGAAATAAATAGTTTATTGTTGTTGGAGCTGAAAAGAGAAAGAAATGAGCAGATAATCATCAGTATCCTTTTCCATCTTGTTCCGTGTATGAGTGCCTCAGTTGTGCCTTAGTTGATCCACTAGTTTAAATGGTTGGATACGGTATTTAATTTGTAGTGCTCTTTCTATGGGATTGTACAAAAGACCATGTTCTTCTAGAATGTGCTGAAATAGTCATTCACTTCTTGAGGACATCAGTGAACTTCTTCCTTATTCCACATAAGAATATAGATCAAGACTTTGGACTGTTTTATTAGCAAATATTACAGTCTTAGTATATAATTTTTAATCCATAAGATCAAGTTAAGGCAGTGGTTCTTAACTACCATGTTTCCCTAAAAATAAAACACTGTCTTATATTTATTTTTTCTGAAGAAGACATACTAGGGCTTATTTTCAGGGGATGTCTTATTTTTATTAAGTATAATACAACAATCTACATTTATTCAAATACAGTTAAGTCATCTTCTTCTGGAACCTGACGGGGGAGCCAACCTTGTTGGTGGGCCTGGCGCTAGTGATGCCTGAACTCCTTTCCCCTAGCTGTTTGCATGTGCGCAATAGGATGCCTGCGACCCGTGGTTACCACACGCGCACCTGCGCAAGTGTGAACTGCTCGGAGGAAGGAGCTGCGGCAGATAAAAGGTATTCCAGTCTTCCTTACTGCTCCGCGCCGAAATGCATGGAGTGGCTATGCAGATACGCAGCATAGCCATGCCCATCACTAGGTCTTATCAGTGTAGGGCTTATATTTAACAAATGCATAGAAATCCTGCTACGGCTTATTTTGGGGGTAGGTCTTATTTTCGGGGAAACACAGTAGAAAGATTTTGACCTCCAGGGGACATTGGCAGTGTCCAGACACAGTTTTGTTTGTCAAAACTGGGGGTGAGCAATGCTGCTGGCTTCTAGTAGATAGAGGACAGAGATGCTGCTACAAGAGTCCCCCGCAATAAAACATTGTATGGCCCAAAATGTTAATGCTGACGGTGAAAGAACCTGAATTAAACTGATCAGAAATAGAATTTATGAAGTTTGGAGAAAGCTAAAACTTACCTCTTTTAATACTCTTGTAGGGTCTTAGAAAATTAGGGAATGTGAGTATCTCTTAGATTAAAATATTATGAATGTGAATTATAACTTGAGACCTTTTAAATAGGATTTCTATTAATAGTTTGGCTGAGAGTTGTTTAAGAATAGAACATACTTTCCATTAGGAATATGGATATAGCTAAACAGTGAATGTAAATTTTTAACCTATGTATATGCTATAGTCCTATATTTTCCTATTGGTTTGTAAGGCAGAATAAACAAAAATAAGATCTTTGCCTTCTAGAGGCTTATAAACTGAAGGGAATGTGTTTTTACTTATAAAACCGAAAGGATTAGTGTGACTGGCAATCAGGAGAACCCAGAAGGCAGACAAATCTGAGCAGCAGGTAGAACTGGGATTAGTGCCAAGCAAATATTTGCTGATAGATCACAGCTGGGAGTCCACTGACAAGAGTCAGGCAACAAGTGAGCAAATCAATACTGAGGGACTAGTCCAGAAGCCTTGCCCACCGTACAGTGATTAATTATGCATGAGTTACCAATATTAAAGTTACATTAGCTTTGTTATTGATGTATGTTATTAAAAAAAATAATCTAAGGAAGAGATAGTGTATTATCCTAGAGCAGAGTTTTAGAATCAGGGGGACAAACCTGGCATGTAGATTTTTATTCCACCACTTTTCTTGTTTTTAATGATGGGTCCTTTTCAAGTCATTTAACTTTTAATCATTAGTTTTCTCATCTGGGAAGTTAGAATCATAATATCCAGCTCCATAAGAAAATAATGGTCATTAAATGTAAGCACTTAATATAAAAGTCTGGTGCATTATTAGTGCTCAAAAATACTAATACTGATTATTTTAAAATCTCTTTAAATCTGGAAGGGTCATTGGTCCTAAAGAGGTCTTAAATTTTAGTAAATACCAAAACACGTAGGGTAAGAGGTAGTAACATGCTTACATTGATTTGCTTTTGTCTTCCGATATATAGAAAAAAAATAGAGATCAAGTGTTTATCTTATTAAAAAGCTGGGATCACGTGTGTTAGGAGCTTTGAAGAAATTAAATAAAATAGCTTGTATCAAGTGTTTTGTACAATTTCTAGTGCATATTGACTACATACAAAGAATGTTCTTCACCTTCTTCCTTTCATACCGTCCAGAGCAGGGGTCCTCAAACTTTTTAAACAGGGGACCAGTTCACTGTCCCTCAGACCGTTGGAGGGCCAGATGGCAGGCCCCAGGACAAGTTGGCTGCTAAGCAGGACAGGCAGCAGTGGCAAAAACACCCGGCAGGCAGGATAAATGTCCTAGGTGGGCCACATGTGGCCCACAGGGCATAGTTTGAGGACTCCTGATCCAGAGGCTTAGAAAATGCCACTGTAATGCTTCTGCTACTGTGTTAATTTATTGAATGAACATAGTAGATGTAATTGAAGGGAGAAAGGAAATTGGCAGATAGCAATTTATTTTAAGTTATAATTCTGTTTATTGAAATTGAAATTATTCTGACTAAAGCCAAATGTCTGCTTTTAGCTGATTTAAAACATTTGGTTTTAGTTTTGACCACATTAGACCTGCAGACAGCATGCTTACATAGCCTAACTTAGGAGTGATTTTGGTGTAGTCTTCAACAGAATTATATTGTCTCTGTAGACATGAATTGGGTGTAATTTTCAGGTTCTGACAAAGTGAAAGCAAAACCCCAGCTGTATCTTTTGTTTCTGGAAACCAATTGTCATTCTGTGTTTTTTTCTCTACCCCATTCTTTCTACTACAGCTGTGTTGCAGTGACTTGGTGGCATCCTACTCTATTCTACCCCTACGTTTTTTTGTCTAGGCAAAATGGCGTTAGGCAGCTATTACTAACAGGAGGCTCTGTCTAACTAGAAGAAGAAATAGAGAGAGAGAGATGGATATAGATATAGATTTTTTAAAATTCTGCTGGATATTTATCTTAAGACCTTGGCTAAAATAAAAGGTCCCCAAAAGTTTTAGTTAAAGATAATCAGAACTAATAACAAATAAGAAAAAAATACGTAAAAAAGAGAAGATTCCGCTAGTTAGTATCAGAAAAGCAGGTGTTACATAAAGCAGCTCTTCTGGTATGTCACATCCAGAAGATTCTAGGGTTAATAGTGAAAGCTAAGAATAAATTCAAGTTCACGTTGAATAATTTTCTCAGTGACTCATCTAGACTATAGTGCTTTATGTCAATATATAGAAACAGTTATTGAGATTCTTTAATTCTTTAATTTTCTTTGAAAATTATGTTAATATTAGCTTTCTTTCTACAAGATTTATTAGTGCTCAATTACTTGCCCAGTGGTCAACACATTTTTCACATACTAAGTACTCAGAGATTTGAAAGGAACATGAAAAGAGAACATTCTTGCCTTTGTGGAACTTTATTTTACTGTGATCTGATTTATATTTAAAAAGACTTACGGTTAGTATTTACTTGGCATCAAATTTTAAAATTATGGACATGAAGGTTATGTTAACCAGTTTGATGAGAGTATTTCAAAATGTATATGAAAACAGCACACTGTACCCCATGATTGCATTAATGTACATAGTTATGCTATAAGAAATAATAAAAAAAAGTTTCTAAAATAAAAAAAATATTTTAAATTATGGTATTCAGCATTTTAAATTAAGTATGTATCAGAAAACCTGTGGCTGCACAGTATATATTTATATAGAAAGCTATCAAGTTTCTAATTAAGATTAGTATACTTTACTCATCTCAGGTAAAAACTTTTTTAAAAAAGTAAATTAAATATATGTTAAAACTCCAGTTGTTTCCTATTGCTTTTAGAACAAAACCTGTACTCCTTAAAAAAAAAATGTACAGTTGTAAGCTATTCCATTTAGATAATGGAATTCCTGAAGCTGTGTGTTAAAATGCAGAAATTGTGTTTGACCAAATAAAATAACTTGCAAGCTTCCTACCTTATCCAACATTTTACTAAAAAAATTGTAACAGCATGAACTTTAAACCATTCACCTTAAAAACTCTGAAAATAAGCACTGCTTAAAAGAATTTTGTTAGCAAGTAGTGGAAACACTTATAACAAGTGTTACATTAAGAAGTAACTTCTTAAGAAGATAAGAAGTAACCTCTAATAAGTCATCTTAGAAAGATAGGATGGTCTCTTTCTTTATTCTTAAAGCTATCTTTAATACAAAAGCAAAGAATCTGAAGTGAGCCAGATTTGGAAATTTGGTGACTTCATGATGACATTCTGTTACTTTCCCATATAGACCAGGAAAAGATTTCACTTTGCACAATCTAGAGAAGTCATTGGCACAGTCTGTAGAAAGTGAATCCAGAAAAGCCGGGGGTGGGGGGGATGGGGTTGAAAAGAGGCCAGATGCAAGGCCTATTTTGCTTCTACTCCCCTAGTTTTTTTGCTGTTTCTTTCATTTCCTTTTCTTTTAATCAAAGCCTGAGGTATGCTAGGGAAGGAGATGTGAACAGGTCTAGTTTTCAGGAGGTTGCCGTCTTCCTTCCACATTTCCCAGTCTCTGTGCTCTTGATTCCTTTGTTCTTTAAAGTACAGTTCTGAACTTCAGCACTTTTGACATTTTTGGACTGGATAATTCTTTGTTGTGGGGGCTGTCCTGTGCCTTCTACAGTGTTCTACCTAATAGACACCAGTAGCTCAAGTTGTGAAAACCAAGTGTCTGAAGACATAGGTTCTGGAGGCAAGATAGTTGAAGTCAAGAACCATTGCTCTTG
Organism: Otolemur garnettii; assembly: GCF_000181295.1. NCBI lineage: Eukaryota > Metazoa > Chordata > Mammalia > Primates > Galagidae > Otolemur > Otolemur garnettii. The sequence goes on from NW_003852490.1 coordinate 3,887,428, forward strand.
AGGAATAAACTAAATAATAGCCTGTAACAATTACTAATATGTTACCACCTTTGTTGCGCTTGTGATCTTGCTTCCTCTCACACAAGGCCCTTTCCCCCCCCCATAAGAATAGAATGCTTAAAAGACATACACCGTTTCATTGAGCAAGAACTATATTTTAGGCAGAAAAATAGAAAACAGCAATAGTACAACAGTTTCTGCCCCCCTTTCCTCCTCCTTTCCTTGTTGATGAGTATTGCTGAGTCACAAATGTGTTGGTTTCCATTAGTTTGCCCAAATATTTTCTCTTTTCAGATTACGCAACTGAAAGAAAAAAATATTCTCTTCCTTTGTTCTTTATTCTATTGAAGCTTGGCTTAGAATAAAAAACCATTATCTTAAAAGCTTTTCTGTATGTTTTACTAGCAACAGATCATTTTGAGAAATTCAATATATATGCTTTGAAATGTGAAGTATTTCTGTTATTTTTT
>NW_003852490.1:3888306-3890397 GCF_000181295.1 Otolemur garnettii
GGCTGGCACCTATACTTCCCACTCTCTGGGAGGAGGCTGAAGCAGGAGAATTGCTTGAGCCCAGGAGTTTGAGGTTGCTATGAGCTAGGCTGACACCACATACTTGAGCCTGGCCCACAGGGTAAGACTCTCTGGGGGAGGGGAGATAGAATATATATATGTATGTGTTTGTGTGTGTGTGTGTATATATATATATATATATATAAAAAACTGGTAAACATATAAAATGCTATAGTCTCAATGAAGAGCAATTTGGCAGGTTCTAAAAATTTCAGATATGCATGTTTTTAACCTAGTGAATCTCCTAGAAAGTTAGCCCATACTTACATTCAAAAAGTAGGAAAAGACGTTTATGTATGGTTCATTGGATATTGTTTTCATTAACAAAGGATTGGGACCAATAATAACTAAGTACATAGAACTTTTCAGCAGTTACATTTGGTACTCAAAATGCGAGAGTTCTAAGCTTTTTTTGTTTTTATTTTTCTTGGTACATAATAGTTATATATATTTATGATGTACGTGTGATGTTTTCATACAAGTATAAGATGTGTAATGATCAAATCAGGGTAATTGAGATGTCTGTCACCTTAAACATTTACCATTTCTTTGAGTGAGGAACATTCTAATTCTGTTCTTCTAGTTATTTTGAAAAGCACGATAAATTACTAACTGTGGCTGCCCCATTGTGCAACTGAACACTAGATCTGTTACTTCTGATTGTATTTTTGTTCACATTAATCAACCCCTTTTTAAGCCCTCTGTCCCACCCTTCCCAGCCTCTGGTAACCATTATTCTACCCTATCTCCATGAGGTTAATTTTTTTTAGGTCCCACATATGAGTGAGAATATGCATTATTTGTCTTCCTATGCCAGGTTTATTTAACATAATAGTCCTCTAGTTTCATCCATGTCACTGCAAATGACAGGACAGGATTTCTTTTTCTTTTTAATGGCTGAATAATATCCTATTGTGAATATACAGTACATTTTCTTTATATATTCATCCATTGGTGGACATTTAAATTTATTTCATATCTTAGCTAGTGTGAATTGTTCTGTGGTAAACATGAGAATGCAAGTGTCTCTGTAGTATACTGATGTGTGTGAGTATACGTGTGTGTGTGTGTGTGTATATATATATATATCCAGCATTGGGATATATATATGTATATATATGTGTGTGTGTGTGTGTGTATATTCAGCATTGGGATTGCTGGATCATATGGTAGTTTATTTTAGTCTTTTTTGAGAAACCTCCATTCTGTTTTTCACAGTGGCTCTACTGATTTACATTCCTGCCAGTAGTGTATTAGTACCCCCTTTTTGTACATCCTCACAAGCATGTCTTGCGTTTTATCTTTTTAATAAAAGCCATTTTAACTGGAGTGAGATGATAATCTGTGGTTTTAATTTGCATTTCTTTGATGATTAGTAATGTTGAGTATTTTTTCATGTATTATTGGTCATTTGTATGTATTCTTTTGAGAAGTATCTGTTCAAAACATTTGTCCCTTTTTTAGTCAGTTGGTTTTTTGCTATTGAGTTGTTTTAGCTCTTTATATAGTCCAGTTATTAGTCCTACACTAGTTGAATAGTTTAAAGATATTTTCTCTTATTTTGTAGGTTGTCTCTTCACTTTGTTAATTACTTCCTTTTCTGTGCAAAAGCATTTTAACTCGATGTGATTCCGTTTGTCCCTTTTTGCTTTTATTGCCTGTGCTTTGGAGATTTTACTCAAGAAATCCAGACCAGTGTCCTAAAGTGTTTCCCCAATGGTTTCTTCCAGTTTCATCATGATTAAGTGAGATTCATCCCAGGAATGCAAGGATGGCTCAACAAAAGTAAATCAATATGCATAATACATCACATCAATAGAATAGAGGTCAAAAACTATATGATCATTTCAATAGATGACAAAAAAGCATTCAGTAAAATTCAACATCCTCATGATAAAAACTCAACAAACTGGGTATAGAAGTAACATAGTACAATAAAGGTCGTACACAACAAACCCGTAGCACAATAAAGGTCACACTCCAAGACCCCACCCCCTCCATCCTTCCCTCTCTCTGCTCTTCTTTTCCCCC
>NW_003852490.1:3893321-3899710 GCF_000181295.1 Otolemur garnettii
TGTCAGAATCTTTGGTGATATTTGGAAAAATTTTATTTATAATATTCTCTAGTATGGCTTCCATTCCCTTGGGGCATTCTTCTTCCCCTTCTGGGATACCTATAATTCATATGTTTGAATGCTTCATAAAGTCCCATAATTCTGTCAATGAACGTTCTGCTTTCTCTCTCTTCTTTTCTGCTTCTTTAACTGTCTGAGTTATCTCTAGAGCTTTGTCCTCTACCTATGAGATTCTTTCTTCTGCATGGTCTAATCTGTTGTTGATACTTTGTATTGAATCTTTAAGTTCTCTAATTGCTTCAGTTCCTTCAGCTCTGCTATATCTTTCTATATTCTTCATATCGTTCATCTCTTACTTGATTCTGTTTTTGGATTTCCTTTTAGTTATTTTCTACTTTATCAGCCATTTCCTTAATTTTTTTCATCATCTGCATTCTAAATTCCCTTTCTGTCATTTCTAACATTTCTTTATAGGTAGAATCCTCTGCAGTACCTACCTCATGGTCCCTTCAGGGGGTTGCTCTGAACTGGTTTTTCATGTTGCCAGAATTTTTCTGCTGATTCTTCCTCATTTTTTTATCTGCTTCCTTGCCCTAATTTTCCTTTCACTTCCTCTTGCTCTTTAAGTTACCATACCTCTGGACTAGGGTTTCAATGAGTCCTTTTGGTACCAGACCAGAAGGCTGAGAAGATTGAAGAGCAAGAAGGGAAAAAAAAGAAAGGAAAAAAGAGAAAGGGGAGGGGGTGAGTAAAAGGGAATGTTGACCAAAAGAAGAGAGGCACAGAAAGAGGGAGACAGGAGCAATATAGGTGTACAGTAAGGTACTTTAAGCCAACATTAAAAAACCCCAAACTCTGGGAGTGCCAAGTTGGGTGGTTCCCTTGAGGTCAGCAGCTCTTTCTAGCCTGTTTGGACACAGTAGCGCACCTCCACCAAGTAGAGAGGAAAGACAAAAATGCTATGAATCAAACCAAAACAAGCAAACAGAAAACTTTATGGGATAAAATTGGGGGGAAAACCAAATAATAGGACTAGAAACACTAGCAAAAATGAGGTTCTAATTGTTAAAGAAGGCAACAATGGAAAATTATATTAAAACTAGAAAATGAAGAAAGAAAAGAAAAGAAAGAAAAATCTAGAGGGAAAATGTTGAAATTAAAATAAACAAAAACAAAGCAGTATATATATCTTGCTGAATATTATCTGGGCAACAGGTGATCTTCTGGGGTATGAGATGTTAATCACAATGCTGACATGGCTATACAAGATGGAGACTGGAGGCTTCTGCTGATTTCTCAAACCCCTCAGGGTGGAGAGTCTAAATCTCAGCCTGCTTAAAAGGCACTTTAAACTGTTAACCTTGGCTAAGCAGAAGCTTGCTCAGGAAAGCATTTGTCGCTGGGATCACTCCTGAAGTGGCTGTTCACTTACCCAATGTGCCAAAACCGGTCTCACTCTATGCTCATGAGGGCCAAGGCTATAAGGCATCTCAGCCCCCACCTTTAGGTTGCTGGGTCACTAGATTACCCACCCAAAGTCTCCCACCTGATCCTTGCTCTGCAACCCTGAGGGCGGAGCTTGCCAGGGCAGTTCTCCCACAATGGCTCTGAGTAGCCCACAGCCAAACACTATTAGCTCCATCAGGCTCAGTGGCTCAGTCTGGGGCCTTAGACAATGCTTAACGTCCTCCGCACTCTTTCCCAAGTTCTCCCAAGGTAGTTCAATTGACTGCCAAGTCCAAAAAAACGTAACAGCTCACAGGTAAGACCTTTCCAGTTTGCAATCTCACTGCTGCTATATACTTTAAGCTGCCGGCGGGATTCTGTCTATACAGTTTTTAAAAACATTAGCCAGGCATAGTGATATACACTTGTGGTCCCAGCTACTTGGCAGGCTGAAGCCGGAGATCACTTGAGTCCAAGACTTTGAGGCTTCAGTGAGCTTTGATCATGCCACTGTACTTCTGGCTTGGCAAATGAATGAGACCCTTTAAATAAAAATTTAAAAATAAATAAACAGACATTGAGCTCCATAGAGACAGTGCCGGGGCAAGTGAGAGCCAGACGGGCACTGGGTGACTCTGTGCCTTGCTGAGGAAAAATAACTAAACATGGGCAAAAGAGGTCCTAAGAAGCCGAGAGGCAAAATGTCATCATCTGCATTCTTTGTGCAAACTTGTCGGGAGGAGCACAAGAAGAAACACCCAGATGCTTCAGTCAACTTCTCAGAGTTTTCTAAGAAGTGCTCAGAGAGGTGAAACACCATGTCTGCTAAAGAGAAAGGAAAATTTGAAGATAATGGCAAAGGCGGACGAGACCCGTTAATGAAAGAGAACTGAAAACCTATATCCCTTCTAAAGGTGAAACAAAAAAGTTCAAGGATACCAATGCACCCAAGAGGTCTCCTTCAGCCTTTCTCTTGTTCTGTTCTGAGTATCACCCAAAAATCAAAGGAGAACACGGCCTATCCATTGGTGATGTTGCAAAAAAGCTGGGAGAGATGTGGAATAACACTGCTGCAGATGACAAGCGGCCTTATGAAAAGAAGGCTGCAAAGCTGAAGGAAAAATACGAAAAGGATATTGCTGCATACTGAACTAAAGGAAAGCCTGATGCAGCGAAAAAGGGAGTTGTCAAGGCAGAAAAAAGCAAGAAAAAGAAGGAAGAGGAGGAAGATGAAGATGATAATGAATAAGTTGGTTCTAGCACAGTTTTTTTTCTTGTCTATAAAGCATTTAACCCCCCTGTACACAACTCACTCCTTTTAAAGAAAAAAATTGAAATGTAAGGCTGTGCAAGATTTGTTTTTGAACTGTACGATGTCTTTTTTTGTATAACACACTACTGAATGCGTCTTTAGATAGCCCTGTCCTGGTGGTATTTTCAATAGCCACTAACCTTGCCTGGTACAGTATGGGGGTTGTAAATTGGCATGGAAATTTAAAGCAGGTTCTTGTTGGTGCACAGCACAAATTAGTTACATATGAGGATGGTAGTTTTTTCATCTTCAGTTGTCTCTGATGCAGCTTATACAAAATAATTGTTCTGTTAACTGAATACCACTTTGTAATTAAAAAAAAAAAAGTTGCAGCTGTTTTGTTGACATTCTGAATGCTTCTAAGTAAATACAATTTTTTTTATTAAAAAAAAATAAATATATTGCTGGCTAGGCTGTGGTAGCTCACACATATAATCCCAGCACTTTGGGAGGGTGGGCGAGGTGGGAGGATAGCTTGAGACCAGGAGTTCAAGACCAGCCTGGATGACAGAGTAAGACCCTATCTCTTTTTTAAAAAAATATGAATATATTATATTTATGTATGTGTACATATACAGGGTGGTCATGAAGTTCATGTATATATAAGCAAGTTCATTGAAGAAAAACATTAGATAGATTCCAATAATGAGGCATCCTACAGTATCCCCAGTCAGTACTTAGTTCAAGTACAAGTTAATTGTATAATAAGCAAGGTGCTTATTATAACTTATTAAAACAGTGTTGCTAGTGTGCCACCTTTTGTGTAAAATGTGGGAAAGATATATCTGTGTTAACTTGATTATATATAAAATAGTTTCAGAAGGATTGAGAAAACTTGAAACACTGTTGTCTACAGGGCAGTTAACTGGGCAATTTGTGCTTCTATTCATTTTACCTTTTAAAGTTTGAACCATGTGAATAAATCATCCAATCAAAAGTAAATAAAATTATATTTTAAAAGAACATATATCCCAAAGTATAAAATAAATATCCATGAATCTATACTGATATATATAAATGAATAAATAAGTGAGAGGAAATAGATAAATCTCCTATGTAGAAGAATTTCAAAGAAGTGTGTATAGATACTCAGACTTTAATAAAAGGGGATATAACTCTCCATTCTTTAAGCAGGGTCTGCTCCTAGTGCCTTACTTACAAAGAATATAGTATGAAAAGGGCAAAAACCAAGTAGCTTTGCAATGAAGAAACTTGGCAAATACCAACTCAGCTATTATCAACAGTGATGTCATGTTGATACCATACCCTTGTTGTGATGTGATGAGAATGGCATTTTACCTTTGTGTTCTGCCTCTCCAAACTCCATTACCCTAGTTGGATCCCGAGAAAAACATTAGGTACATTCCAATAATGAGGCATCCTACAAAATACCCAGTCAGTACTTAGAACAGCTAAGATTGTTAAGACTCAGGAAAGTCTGAAAAACTGTCACAGTCAAAAAGAGGCCTAAGGGTACTCAACTTAAGGTAATGTAGTATTGTGGATGTTTGAACAGAGAAAGGATATTAGGTAAAAAACTAATCTGATAATGTGTTGCTATGTGGTCATTAATTCTAGTAAATGAACCATACTAACATAAAATGTTAATAGAGGAGAGTGGGTATGAGGTAGTATATAGGAACTCTAACTTTCTATAAATTTAAAACTAGTTTAAAAATACTTTTTAAAAGAGTATATATAATAAATACATGTAAATAAAAAGTAAATGTACAATGTAGTGTCCATGTTTTACTCCCAGAGCTTAACCATAAACCTCCCTAGAGCTTAACCAAAAGCCTGAGCATCTTTTGTTTTGTTTTGTTTTTGAGAAAGAGTCTCACTCGGATGCCCTAGGTAGAGTGCTGTGGTGTCATAGCCCACTGCAGCCTCAGACTCTTGGGTGTCATAGCCCACAGCAGCCTCAGACTCTTGGCTCAGCAGCTTTTTAAGCCCCACAGGTGGTTCTGATAAGTGGCTACAGTTGATACATTGTTTTAGTTATACATTCCTGCTTGAAAACCTAATTTCTGAATTTTTCAAAATCCTAAATAGTAAATCCCTGTTCATGGACAAGTTGGTTTTTGTTTATTTTGTGTAATTATTTAGACCTTTTAAGATGTATGTTCATGGTTTATTTCTCTTTTTTATAGGTGTTTAATGTACCCTTGCCTCAAGACTTCTGCTGTTTTTAAAGCTTGACCACAGTGTTTGCCTGATGGTTGGGTGGCAGTATTTAATCTTCTTTTGCTTTCTTCTTCTTTTATTTATTTATTTTTTTTTTTGAGACAGAGTCTCAAGCTGTCGCCCTGGGTAGAGTGCTGTAGTATCACAGCTCACAGCAACCTCAAACTCTTGGGCTTAAGTAGTTCTCTTGCCTCAGCCTCCCAAGTAGCTGAGACTATAGGTGCCCACCACAACACCTGGTTGGTTTTTTTTGTTGTTGCAGTTGTCATTGTTGTTTTAGGTTTGAACCTGCCAGCCTCGGTATATGTGCCTGACGCCCTACCCACTGAGCTATGGGCGCCACCATTCCTTTGTTTTTTTCAAGCCATATTTTTTGATGTTTTGTTTAAGATAATTTCTGTCTATCCTACCAAACATACATACAAGTCACAATTGTGAATAGCAGAAATCTGTTTTTCACAGATTTCCCAGGCTAGTTATTAGTTTTTCCCATAGGAACTCTATAATTTGTCAGTCATACAGATGAGTATAATATGAAAACATTTGCTAGCCTAGAAAATGACTTTATTGTTTATCATCACCAACAGCTTTCCATCATCTGATACACACATCTATTTTCAATAGTTTTAACACTCCCTGTAATTGCTTTACTTGCTTTTGTATCTCTGAATAATACCAAATTTATATTGACATTTTTTATATATTGACATTATTAATACTGTTTATTAAGAAGATTATTTTATATTTTCTCTCCAAGCTAAAAATTTATTATCTTAATGTTGTCTTCCTTCTCTTGTTGTGTTATTCATTCTTCGTTGCCTTTGTTCAGGACTTCTGCTTTCAAAACAGTATTAATGATCTGTATGATTTACCAAAAATAGTTTCTGGAGAGAAGTGCTCCTTGTATGTTTTTTTCCATTTACTTATTTTATAATCTACACTTTGATGCCTCTTTCCTACCTAACCGATAGCTTCAGCCTTTCTTCAGGAGCTTGCTCTGGTCTCTTCTTGTTCCAGTTCCTTGCGTTAAGTTTTTGAAATATAAATTTCATCATGTTACTGCTTTGCTCTGGGACCCTGTATCGCTCTCTCAGATAGAAGAACAATATGAATGCACAGCATTTATGGATCGAGTGCTGAGAGTTTTTATAGCCATTGAGTAATTTAATTTTGGCAAAAACCCTATAAAGCTAACTTCCTATTATGATCCCCATTTTATAAGCAAGAAATTGATATAGAGAGGTTAAGCAACTTATCTAAGGTGCTGTAGTTAGCAGGTAGCAAAGCTTGAGATGCCAGCTCGGTTGACTCCAGGTTTCTGTGTGGGGCTCTGTGCATTTTTGCCTTTTTTCTAACCAATGCTCCCCAGCCTCATTCTTCAGTCACAAAGCTCCAGTTACCCTCTTCCATTTACCTTGTAATTTCTTTTTTTTTTTTTTTTTTTTTT
>NW_003852490.1:3900873-3910242 GCF_000181295.1 Otolemur garnettii
TGTTTGGCAGGTCTGGGTTGGGTTCAAACCTGCCAGCTCTGGTGTATGTGGCTGGTGCCCTAGGCACTAAGCTACAGGTACCGAGTCTATTTTTTCTTTTTTTGAACTTTAAAATTAATCAGGATGCTTAAGTATGTAGTTCATCTTTTGGATATTAATTGAGTTAGATTTAATAGTGTTAGACAAAAACATTATGTTTAAAATTTTTCATAAAATTGAGACATTTACTAATAAAAATAGAAAGTTCTAGGTATACTGATACAAGACTTATTTTCTTGCAGTTTCCAGAGTGTGGATTCTTTGGCATGTATGATAAAATTCTTCTCTTTCGCCATGACATGAACTCAGAAAATATTCTGCAGCTAATCACCTCAGCAGATGAAATACATGAAGGAGACCTAGTAGAAGTTGTTCTTTCGGGTAAGTAAATAGCTTCTTTTCTTTTTCTTAGAGTTTTTTTTCAAAGAGCCTCATTTTCTATACTAAATGTGTTTTCTTATACTTGGTCTTTGTATTATTATTATTTACTTCTTTCATCTATAATAATAGTTGCCATATAATATTTACTTTCAGGAAGGTTATATCATAGATAAGAAAATAAACTGAGAATTACTTGAACGTTACTATAAGGTAAGGGAATTATCATTTGAACTGAAAGGAATATACTTTTATCTGAGTCAAGGAAAACAATTATACTGAAATTTGGTTCCCTTTTCCTCATTTCTATAAAAAGCATAAAAGAAGAGAATTGGGGTTCAGAAAAGAGGGCTAGGAAAGAAAGAGAAGTAATGAAGATGATAGGAGAAGAAACTACAATGTCACTATGGCTTACAAAAATGCTCCTTTTTGTTCTCAGTGTGTTTTTTTCCACCTCACCCATTCTTGCCATACTTTGTTCCATAGTTCCCACTGTTTCTGATGTCATCTAACAGCCTTATGAGCAGGATTGTTAATGAGGAATGAAAAAGAAGAAGGAATGCCATAATAATACACATGTAGGTCTGTGATACTTCTTGTTTGGCAAGAAAGAAAGCAAATCGGTCAGCCAGAGTTCATAGTCCTGCTAACACATTTCCTTTTCCCAAACTTACCTTTCAGCATGTTCTTGAGAACTTTGCTGACCATCACCTTTTCTTATGAGCCCCCACTCCTCTCATCTTACATTTCTGATTCTCCCATTCATCTAGCCCCCCACACCTTGATCATTCAACTATACCCACAACCCTAACCATCCCTGTACTTCCCTATCCTTGTCTTCCTCTTTACTCCTGAGGAGCTTCACTCCCTGTCTTCCCTGGAAATCATGTTCAGGTCCATTTTTTCTTCACTATCCAGGACTGTCCAACTTTTTTTTTCCTCTCTGCCATACATTGGAAGAATAAGAGTTGTCTTGGGCCACATGGTAAATGCACAAACACTAAGGAAAGCTAATTAGCCAAAAAAAATCCTTGAATACTTTTCATGATATCTGACACCACAAATTGCAAAAACAGTCCTCATAGAGTCAGCACATGGCCCCCTGAAGGTTGGACACATCTGCTTGTAGACCCATCATCAGACCCACGGAAATCCACTGATGACTTTCATAGGTTGAGGTGAGGCAAAGATCCTTGCATCTATGTTCTGTTGCTCCCTGAGAGGAGTCTCTTTTCTCTAAAGCATTGGAACTATGGAGCACATACAGGGAGTATCTGCTGGGATCCTAAGTTAGGATTCATGGTCTTTTTTCATGAGAAACCTTGTTGTAAATTGAGGTTAAGTTCCACAGTATTTTTTACTTTAGTGTATGTCTCAGTGTATTTTAAGTTAAACAGTTTTTAGTTGGCTAAAATAGACCTATTTGCAATCTTATCATTATGAGAAAATGCTTTTGAGGTTAGGTCCCCTAACCTAGGACCTATTTTGGAGTTCAAATTATTTGAAGCTGATAAACTTCCTAGAGTTTAAAAAATCATTGTATTAAATGCTTAAAGTAATCTATTTTTGTGCTCAGATGAAATTTGCAGAGGAAAAATGGCCTATCACATAAATGAACTGGTGAACATTCCTAATCTCATTGCAATTACAAGTTCAAGTTTAAGGTTTATTTTAATACTTTTCTGTTTTAAAAGCTTTGGCCACAGTAGAAGATTTCCAGATTCGTCCACATACCCTCTATGTACATTCTTACAAAGCTCCTACTTTTTGTGATTATTGTGGCGAGATGCTCTGGGGATTGGTACGTCAGGGACTGAAATGTGAAGGTAGGTGTTCTAAAATTTTACTGGTCATTTAAAATAGGATTTCTTACTTGCATTCTTGCATTATCACTGAGAATACAAGGTTATTAGTTGGTGACTAGGGAGTAACCAGTATTTAGAATTGGAGAGATTAGGAGTCTCTCTCCTAACCTACTCATTAATATTTTGGGGCAACTTACTAAATCTCTGTAAGGATCAATTTCTTTATAAAATATGTTCTACCCCATGGGTTTTGTGAATGGTTTAAATAAGGTAATAAGGGCAAAATATTTTGCACCAAATGTACTGACTCAATAAATATCAATGTTGCTTTTAACTCTTTTCATTTATTTCTATTTCAGAATATTACAGGGGTATAAATGTTTTGGTTACATGAATTGCTTTTGTATATATTTTTTTTAATTTTCCTTACAAAAAAATGGCCAACATTGTTTGGAATTACAGTTGCTAGGGCGTAGGGCACAGATGTGCATTACTAATTAAGGAAACAGTCTTCTAAGGTGGAGTGTCAATGAACTTTTTCTGTAAAATGCCAGAGAGTAAATATTTTAGGTTTTGCTGGGTGTATCTGCTATCTCTTAAGGCTGCTGTTACAATCCCAGGTGGTAGCTTTAGGGGCCACACTTCAAGAACCATTGCTCTGGCTAAATGAACCTTTCTAAGTGGACTATTCTACCCATTTCCTATTCTTCAATTTTTTAGCTTCCACTTAGCCCAGTGGTTCTCAACCTTCCTGAATCCGCAACTCTTTAGTATAGTTCCTGTGGGTCACAACCCACAAGTTGAGAACTGCTGACTTAGCCTGTCATCTGGGTTCTTAGTTAGGGTAGATATTGCTAACAGAAAAAGTAATTTAATAAAAGAAGCACCAATATTTATATATCACACTTAAATAGTAAAGGTATTTTTATTTTATTTTTTTAGTAAAGGTATTTTTAGTCTTTTTTTCTTTTATCTTTTAAAATATATTTAGGCTGTGGATTAAATTACCATAAACGATGTGCCTTCAAGATTCCAAATAATTGTAGTGGAGTAAGAAAGAGACGTCTGTCAAATGTGTCTTTACCAGGACCCGGTCTCTCAGTTCCAAGACCCCTACAACCTGAGTATGTAGCCCTTCCCAGTGAAGAGGTATGTTTCTAAGGTTATAGAAGGACTAGTTATTCCTTCTGTCTTTATAGTGTGTATGAGAGTCTAGACCTTAATTGATAATACTAGCTAAAGAACAGTAATGTTCCTATGCTTAAGAAACAAAATGTACAGTGGAGGCAGGGCTTACCAATGGTAATGAATTGCATTTTGTACATCTTGAGATTGCATTTCCAGGCAGTCCCCTCATTATAAATGTCCCATTAATGTATGATTTGCACTTACAAATCTAAGTACAAACACATGACTTACATACAGCTTGCACTTACGAATGGAGGCTATTAAAAGTAATAGGTAAATGTACTTACAAACTGAGGTTGTTATAGTAAGTCCTTGGGTTACAAACATCCGACTGATATATGGCTTGCATTCAAAAACAGAACCTATTACAGGTAATAGGTAAGTGTACCTGTTTGGACTTACATAGAAATTCAACTTAAGAACAAACCTACAGAATCTTCCTCATTCATAACTTGGGGATTGCCAAGATCACTGTATTAGCCTCCTAACCAATGTCTCTGGTCCTGGTCTCTGTACTTCATCTTATACATGACAGCCAGATCAAGTTTTCTGCTGTAATGCTCTGATGATATCACTCCCTACTAGGGAAACCTTTATATTTGCTGTTTCTTATAATCTGTACTATTTAGCATTCACTGATGACACCCTCGCTTCTCCTTCCTTTGCTCTTGTGGTTCATAATACATGGATTTTCCTGACCTGGCTTAAAAGCTACCCTTTCTGATTTTCCCCTTGGTAGCAGTTATTTCATTTTCTGAATATCATTACACTTTTTTAACCTTCCTAATTGTATATATAACATTCTACTTAATTTCTGTGTTTGTATACCAGATTGTCCTCAAGGAGTTTATGGTCTGTTTAGAGAAGACAACACTTACGTCTTTATGTGCTCTATCATGTCAGTGCAACACTCGGTACTTAGTAGATAGTGAAAGAGTGACTCCAGTGATCCTCACAGTATAAAGCTGTATGCAGATGAGATAATTGAGACATAGAATGGTTAAATGACTTGTCTTAAATCACAGAGCAAATTAGTAAGAGATATTAGAATAAAATCCAAAGTTACTATTTATGTATCAGTGATTTTTTTCTCAAAATATATTATACTTCTGAAGGATAAAGGTGGTAGATCAGGAAAGAAAGTAATAACTCCCTTGTATATTTCACAGTACTTGAAATAACTTCTATCCATAGATTATAATCTTATTATTTAGTTATTTCTATAACCTCTTTGTGCTTCTGTAAATTAATAACAAAATCAAGGCCTTGGGTTGTCATCTTGGCACCCTAGTCACTAGATCTTTCTAAACTGAGATATCAGAATAAAAGCCTCTGAAATCTTTTTACAGAAGTTCAATATTTACATACTGCTTAGCCTTAGTGTGAGATTTTTAAAGCAGCAAAAGAATGTTATGGCTTTAAGAGACTAAGAATGAGAGGGCATTATAAACATGTAGAAGAACTTGGGGAAAGTTTGGCAGGAGAAAAATTAGTGTATTTTACACACTGAACTGCACAAAGAATTTATCTAGGAGTGAGAACTATGGGATAGAGGTGTGTTGTTTCAAGGGCCTCACAAATGATGCTGGTGTGCCAGCTACATCCAGTTGAGTATTACTAGTTACAAAATAGGAAAAGGACAGAGCAGGGGGATAAGGTACTGTATTTTATTTCATTATTTTATATTTTATCCTAGAGATGAAAAATCCTTATGGAAGTGTAAAAGTAGAATGATGTGTCTGAATTGGTTACATCATTCAGGGTATTTCAAAACAAAAAGAACTTACAGAGTGGAACCACAGACCTTCTCAAGAAGGTTTCCTTTTGTCAGTCCAGGCATACAACTTCAAAAAGGAGGTAGAGTAAAAGAAGAGCTTGTAGAGGAAAATCAGAGGGAAGGCAGAATGGGAGGAGAGGACCATCAAGGAATTCTGGAGGAGATAGCGGTTACGCATTGACAGCCACTGATGCTCTCGTGTACCAGACTTTATGATGGCTACTTCACCTTCTCCTGAATAATCTTCACCACAGTCCTGGGAGGATCATCCTCATTTCATAGGAAGGGAAGATAAGGAAGAAAAGTTTCTGAGAAGTCAAGATATTAAACACTGAACACTAAATAAAAGCTTGAAAATAGGCAAGTTGGGAGTAGAAAACTTTGAGTCTGACTCTGAGACAGTTTTTGTTTGCATGTAAGAAGGTAGTTTCTGTTACAATGTCTGAAGTTAGTCTGAAGGGAATCAAGTAAAGATAAGGAAGAACAGAAGATAGACTTAAAATAGAACCAGAATTAAGTGCTGGCTGTTGAAAGATGAGACTGATAAATGTTCCTTTCAGTACGCTTGGGAAAATTTCTGAGGAGCAGAGTGCAGAATCAAGTTAGAAGGAAAATGTTGGATCTAAGTGTAAGTTTAAAAGTGAAGATACTTCACTGAGTAATACTCCAGAGCCAACTAACTGTACATAATTGAAGAACTGACCTTTTTAAAAATGCTTTTTTATTCCCCTTATTATGTAGTTGAAAATTGACAATATTGTTACATGGTTTGCATTACTTTGACAGATGTTAGCTTAAAATTAAGTTGTAGAAATAATTTACTTTTAGAAAATTTCTTACTACATATTAATAAAGAAGAAATTGAACAGTTTAAGCTTAGCACTAATTTATATATAGGGGACATTCAAACAAGGAGAGAAAAAAACTTTCACTTAGTTCTGGTTATCATAGTCTCCACTTTAACCAAATACTCTAAGTAATTCTATGAATAGCCTCTTCCCTCTGAATTCTGATTAAGTCTTTCCTGTCATCCTCATCCCATAAGCGGCAAACCACTATTACTAAAGGGATTGTGTTAAACCCATGGATATTGAGATGGGAGAAAGGTTAAGGATCACTGGACTATCCTCTGGAAGACCTGAGTGTCAATCTTAATTCTCATACTGCCACTTGGTATTACTAGTCCTTTTGAGCCTGTTTTTTTATATTTAAAATAAGGATAATAACATAAATAACTTCTTGTACACTACTTGACAAAGTAGGTGGCTTCTACAACCTTACTTTCCTGAGTAGTTTCTAGCAAACAGGCTCGGTACCATGTCGCTAATAACCTGATCCCAGCAGGACCTGCGCTAAAAGTGGTCACTGACTGGCTGTTGGCATATGAAGGTGTCTGCTATGAAATCTCTTCCTTACAGGGGTAGCCTGTAGATTTTATGATGACTGGCTAAATTGGTCTTACTTCCTCTGGTATTTTGAACTTGAGACAAACCAAAAGAAGAAGCAGGAGCAAAAGCAGCAGAGTTGTGTCACCACTAGAAGAGGGAGCCAGGGATGAGCAATGGCCTGAAACATCTGTTTCTAGTTCCCACCAGGTTCTTTATTAGCTTTGCAGAATCAGTGATGTTCTTTTTGCTGAAGGTGTGGTTCATACATGGCAGTATGGAACACAGAGTGTGGTTTGGGTTTTCATACTCTTTTTTTTTCTTTTCCTGAATAAAACTTTCATAATTCATTTTAGAAAATTTTGGCTACATGTAAGTAAGAAACTATCAACCTGAGGCTCCTTTTGTGTCAGTGCTCTCCCCGATTTGTTTTGTCTGTTTTTCTTCCTACTTCCATTATTTTTCTCCTTTCCTTTCTTCTTCTTTATACTTATACTATCTCCTGGTTTCTTCTAACTTTTGCTTCCCTCAATTGAACACACCAATGTAGAATGACACAACTTCTCTAAGTTACAAACCTTACTACTTATAGAAAATAATAAAAAAGATCTCAGGACCTCAGTTCTGGCAGTGAAGATGCAAGCAGGCTCAATAAAGATGGGGGGGGTGGTGGTGCAATAGAGTCTCACTCTGTGACCCGGGGTGGAGGTCCATGGTGTCATCATAGCCCATAGCGGTCTCAAACTCCTGGGCTCAAGTGATCCTCTTGCCTTAGTTTTTCTATTTTTAGTAGAGATGGGGTCTCACTCTTGCTCAGGCTTGTCTCAAACTCCTGAGCTCAAGCAATCCACCTACCTCAGCCTCCCAGAGTACTGGGATTACAGGTGTGAACCACCGTGCCCGCCTTCAACAAAATTTATTAAAGCATTATGGTAGTTGAGTATTTAGATTTTGTACTTGAGGACTTGGATTATGTTTTATTCTGTTTTTTTTTTCCCTCTGTTAACAGCATAAGGCCTGTCATATGAATGTTGTTGAATTAATGGAATGCACCACATTAAACTGGGCTGCAATTTAGTTTGATTATTCCCTACATATAGAAAGAGCCATAATTACAAAAATCCACTTATCCCTCAGGTTACCAAAAGATTTTTAACTGATGCTTTCTGTAATTTTGCTTTTTGTTCAAGTGAGGGAAAAACTCAAACAAATGGAAAATATTTAAAATATAGGAACTTCTGAAAACCTAGTTACTGGGACTAAAGTTGATTTAATTAGTTTTGGATCTGCCATTTATTTCATCATTATTAATTAGACTTAAAATTTTATTTGTTAAGAGAAACTTAAAAAACTAAGGTTACTTTCAGACATCATGTTCAGTAACGCAATATGAGCAGCAATGATATTGCTTTCTATTTTGTGATTTTATTTATTTTTTCTGTGATTAATTCCTTGCATGATGTTTTTGAAGGGATTTGAACACCTGTCGTAAATTCATTTTAAAGCTTTTAGGTTTTATTTGTAAAATGCTGACTATACATGCCAAAGAATATTTAATCAGTGAGTATGTACACAAGAATGAACATATTTTAGGGTTTTTTAAGCATAAATACGAACAAAAATCTGCATTTTTCTCATTCAGAGTTTGGTGAATTAAGCTTTGTACAGGAAACTGCTGAGATTTACATTTTCAGATATTTGGCTTCAGTGTTCCAATAAATGATTTTTGTGGTTAAGCTTTGCTCCCAATATTTTATTTTTAATTTTTTCTTAAACTTATGGAAATTACTTATATTTTAGTCACATGTTCATCAAGAGCCAAGTAAGAGAATTCCTTCATGGAGTGGTCGCCCAATTTGGATGGAAAAGATGGTAATGTGCAGAGTGAAAGTTCCACACACATTTGCTGTTCACTCTTATACTCGTCCCACAATATGTCAGTACTGCAAGCGGTTACTGAAAGGCCTCTTTCGCCAAGGAATGCAGTGTAAAGGTAGGACTCGATGTTTTCCTTAAGTAAAATTGTCTGTTTTTGTTAGCAAATATAGTTTTTAAAGACTTAACATTTTGGAAGTATTTGTTAAAGAAATCATTCTCATAGTTGTTAACTTAAAAAAGAAAGGAAAAATATATGAGGACTATCAAGAAAGTATCCAGCCGTATGTGTCTCTGTTTTTCATATTACATGGCTACTTTCCAAACAGCCTGTGTATGTGCGCATGCTAATAACAACTACTACTGTCTGCAATGTGTGTGTATATTATGTGCCAGTTACTAAGCTTAAAGAAAAAAACTTTACATACTGAATTTTTAAAGCAGCTATATATGAAATATGCTTTTTTTTAGTAGTAGTAGGAAACACTCTTCTATTTTGTAGGCAAGAAAGATTAGGTAACTTAAGATCACATAGCTAGTAAACAGAAAAACTAGAATTAGGATCTGTGCGCTAGGACTTCTTAACCTACGTAATACAGAATACCTAGTAAGCAGCAAAGCTGATATTTGCAAATATTATAAGCAAAACTTATGTCTTTCTGATTTCATAGCCCGACATTACCCCAAATAGAAATAATGCTTTCTTCTTTTCATTAAATATTCACATACACATAAATAAAAGAGTTTATTATGGTTTTTTGGTTTTTAATGATATAACTAGGGGAATTGTGTAGAGATTGTCATTCCAGAGAATAATCACACTGTAGTAAGATGTACTGAAATTATATTAGGGACCATCGTTATTTGGATAGAGACCTAGCGCATTATGGTAGTATTCCCAAGACACTTCTTTTTTTTTTTT
>NW_003852490.1:3910435-3932523 GCF_000181295.1 Otolemur garnettii
TGGACTTGAACCCTCAACCTTAGGTGTATGTGGCAGGTGCCTTAGCCACTTGAGCCACAGGCACCGAGCCCCAAGACACTTCTTAATGAACCAAGTTTTTTAATAGAATAATGGAATAACTTGTTGTTTATATAATGCTTTTAAGATTTTTTTTTTTGTTTCATATTTTCTCAGCAATGTACAATAGAGTGAAAACTAAAATAGACAACTGAAATATCTTAGATTATTAATTATCTAATTAGGTAAAAGTATGCCTATACCAAGATGAGGATAAGTAGCCTAGCTATAATCTTACGTACTTTTTTTTTCCATGTACTTATGTAGCAATTCTTAGTACCATACTTTTTGATATACTAGAATTATTTGTAGAATTGAATTATTAAGTGATCTAAATAAAACATTAAGGTTGAGGCTTTTATAACAGTAAATTCTTACTTGCAACATAGGGTAAGATAATTGTATATAAATTTAACTTAAGTATATAAGAAAGCTTTTTTTGGCAATATATAATAGCATATGAGACCACTTATTGTGAGATATTTAATAACCATTAGGCAAGCGTATTTAGATGTTGGGATTTAATTTAAATAGCTTGCTTTGAATATGAATTAATACATAAATCAATACTTTAAAATATCAACACAAAAGTATATTGGCAAGCAGCCACTGAGAAATGTTTTGGGAAAGAACATTAGTAACAGATGTACAAATTATAGTCAACAGATAATCATAGTAAAGGTGGTTAATAGTGCCACCCTGTTAAATAGAACAGAAACGTTTTTAAAACTTTATGCAGAAAAGTACAATATTTTTTAGAGGAACTATAGTAAATGTGTAGGTTAATGAATTTTTAAATAAAGCTTGTTAATTCTGCCATTGGATTATTTAACTTCTTAGGATTTTAGAAGAATAATGTTCTGTTACTTACTAATTCAGAAAATGGCAGGTTTTATTTCTATATAGATAGGGTACTTCAGTTATCAATAAAAAATAATCATAATTTATTTCAGTGAAATCTGTATTTTTATAGTTTGAATTAAGATGCTTAGATAGTTTTTATTTCCATTCATTTGTCAAGCTAAGAAAGAAAAAAATGATTTAGTTAAGGTAAACCATTAGAGGAAATATACAGTTTGAAGAATTCATTCATCCATTCATTTATCTTTCTATTTTATACTTTACTATATCTAAACTTTAATGCAGCTTCAAAGTATATGTGAAATGTACAAAAACATAAACAAATTAATAAAAACATGGGCAAGGACATTGAGAAATTAAAACGTCTGCCTTGAGAACTTACATACTTGCTGTTAGGTGCCCCACAAACTTGGCTTTAAATTTTCAAAGGGAAAATGGAAATCTTGTTTTTACAACTTTTAAAGTTCATGAGATAAGAAACAAATCTATTGTGTGAGAGATACAAATATTAATATCGTATTAATTTTTCCTAAGGTCTTAAGAACAATGCTATATAATGTAAATTTTATCATCATCTACCAAATAATTAATTTCATAGGACTTTTTCTTATAATGACCTTCAACCAGTGCTGTCAGCGTGATACTCAAGATTTCCTTGACTCACAAGGGTTACAAAAGCTTTCGAAGTCAGGACTGAAAAAAATTATTTTTATCCAGTTACTGCCGGTAGATATATTTCAAAGGTGATGCTAGGTATAGTTACATCAGTGGGTCTCAATCTTGCTCTCACTTGAAGAGCTCATTAAAACACACTTTCTCAGCCCCACTCCCAGAGTTACTGATATAGTCAATCTGGGGTAGAGCCCAAGAATTTGCATTTCTAACAAGTTGCCAAATGATGTTGATACTGCTGGTCTGGGGACCACAGTTTGAGAACTACTGCCTTATATGGTGTTGTACCTGACATTGATGTGCAGTGATGTTATAGTAATAACTGCTGGTCTGGAGATTACAGTTTGAGAGTACTGAGTTATACAGATTCTATTTGAGACTGATCTGCAGTGATGTCAACTCTAAGGTTTCTTGTAAGCTGAAAAGAACCATCATGTAAAAGAGGGAAACCTTGGGGAGGTGCCTGTAGCTCAAAGGAGTAGGGCACCGGCCCCATATGCCAGAGGTGGCGGGTTTAAACCCAGCCCTGGCCAAAAACTGCAAAAAAGAAAAAAAAGAGGGAAACCTTGGTGGTGCCAGTAGCTCAAGCAGCTAAGGCGCCAGCCACATACACCAAAGCTGGCGGGTTTGAATCCAGCCCAGGCCTGCCAAACAGTGACAACTACAACCAAAAACATAGCTGGGCATTGTGACGGGCGCCTGTAGTCCCTGCTACTTGGGAGGCTGAGGCAGGAGAATCACTTAAGCCCAGGAGTTTGAATTTGCTGTGAGCTCTCTACCCAGGGCTATAGCTTGAGGTTCTGTCTCAAAAAAAAAAAAAAAAGAAAGAAAAGTGGGAAACCTCATGCATGAGCTCAGTCCTTACAGGGTTGTATGTGAAAGCCCTTACTCAATTCCCGATAAATGTTTGTTGGATCCTAATCTCTTGTCTGCATATGTGTCTAGTCCTAATACTTAGGAATTGAAAATATGTATCTGACATATGTTGGTTTTTTTTCCTTTCTTTTTTTTTTTTATTAAATCATAGCAGTGAACATTAATACTATCATGGGGTCTGACATATGATAGTATTCAACATATGTTGAATAGGAATTTAATCAGCTTGAGAAACTTTTATGGGGAGTGTAAAAAGATGAATGTAAGAAAAAGAAACATGAAGCTGCCATCACATTTTGACAGTTGTACAAATGGTACTAATCTCATTGTACAGATGAAGAAACTGAGTCCAGGGGCCAGGGAGGTGGGTGTTACAGGACTTGTAGAAGCTTATTATTTTAAATCATCTTTATCACTATTCCATCTGTGAGTGACTTAAAGAAAGTCTAACCATTTCTGATATTGCCTGATTTTTTATGTAAATTAGTAAACTGAATATTTTTATTTTAGATTGCAAATTCAATTGCCATAAACGCTGTGCATCAAAAGTACCAAGAGACTGCCTTGGAGAGGTTACTTTCAATGGAGGTAAAATTCTTTCCTAATATCTGTGAAATCAGAAAAGGTCACAATTCTTCTTTGCAAGAGTTATATAACATTTGCATAGTTTGTTCACTTTGTTTCTTTAGGTTTTTGTCTGATTCACTAATCAAGTAAAATACAGAGATCAGTGACAGTCTACATTTATTAGTATTTGTGTCTTTCCATCTTTCCTCTAGCCACCTACCACTTTGTAGTCTAATGTAACCAGCGGTAGTGTATATCCTCTTTCATCTTTAGACATAAAAGGACTTAGTTGCTCCTGAGGTAGAGCCAGTAAGTGGCAGAGCTGGAATTTGAACCCATGTGATCTAGCTCCTTAGTTCTTAGTTGTTAGAACACACCATCCTGCCTTATTGTTTCTTTGTTAAATAATCATTTTCAAATATTTTCCCTTCAAGGCCATTTTTTTACCTCTTTTCTGGATAATACTAAGCAGGGCAGCTACCTTTTTTGGAAGTAAGAAGTGAAGTACACTAGGCTGGGTGCAATAGCTCACACCTGTAATCACTCTGGGAGGCTGAGGTAGGTGGCTAGCTTGAGCTCACAAGTTCCAGACCAGCCTGAGCAAAAGTAAGACCCTGTCTCTACTAAAAATAGGAAAACTGAGGCAAGAGGTTCACTCGAGCCCAAGAGTTAGAGGTTGCTATGACCTATGATGCCCCAGCACTCTACCCCGCTTGAGACTGTCTTAAAAAAAAAAAAAAAAAAAAGTAAGGACTCTAACCTTTCAGCATAATTTTCCTTTAACAAGGCTGTGTAGCTTATGAACAATAGAAATTTATTTCTTACAATTCTGGAACCTGGGAAGTTAAAAGCACCGACAGAGTCTAGGTCTGCTGAGGGTCCCTTTTCCGATTCATAGATGGTGCCTTCTACCTGTCTCCTTATGTGATGGAATGAGCAGAGGAGCTCCATTGGGCATATTTAATAAAGGACTAAGCCCTCATGATCGCATTACCTCCCAAAGTCCCTACCACTTAATTCATACCTTGGAATTTAGGATTTCAACATATGAATTGGGGCAGAGGGACATGAACATTCAGATGATAGCATTGGTTAACACCATTGACACCATTGATTGATTTTCTTTTTTAATTGAATTAATACAATTTTTCTAAATGACCAAAGTTCTCAATTTATAGTTTATTTATATTGTTGTACTTTTCTGCCTTTTGACAAATTGATATGAAATACTGTTTATGTTAATATACATTTCTCTGATTACTAGTATTTGGGCATCTTTCAAATTTACTAGTTATTTTGGGGTGTTTCCCCTGTCAGTTGCCTTTTCAGATGCATCATTCATTTTTAAATTTATTTGTTGTTAAAGATATGCAGAGGTTGTTGATAATTCAGCATATTAGTTCTTTTTCAGTTATGATTATAAATATTTTCTCCCATTTGTGGCTGTCTTTTCACTTTTTTAAGAGATTGTTTGCCGCACAGAATTGTGGGTTTTTTTTTAAGACTTTTATTTATTTACTTTTTTTATTGTTATTGTAGTTTGGCCGGGGCTGGGTTCAAACCCGCCACCCTCAGTATATGGGGCCAGCACCCTACTCACTGAACCACAGTCACCACCAGAATTCTGTGGTTTTGATGAAGTCTAATTTGTTTAGTTTGTCTTTTGTCATTTATATTTTTGGTGTTTTATTAAAAATGTTTTGCCTAACCCCACATCATGAAGATTTATTTTATGTTTTCTCTGACAAGCTTAATAGTTTTAGCTTATACATTTTAGGTCTGTGATTGGCTTTGAGTTAATTTTTACATGGTTTAAGGAAGGTGAACAGCTTAATTATTTTGCATACAGAGATCAGTTGTCCCAGCACCATTTATTAAAAGGACTATTTGTTCTTTCCCCGTCAAATTGTCTTGGCATGTCAAAAATCAGTTGATCATAATATATATAATGGTGGGCTTGGCGCCTGTGGCTCAAGCGGCTAGGGCGCCAGCCACATACACCTAAGCTGGTAGGATCGAATCCAGCCTGGCCCGCCAAACAATAATGACAGCTGCAACCAAAAAGAAAAAATGGCCAGGCATTGTGGCAGGTGCCTGTAGTCTCAGCTACTTGGGAGGCTGAGGCAAGAGAATCGCTTAAGCCTGGGAGTTGGAGGTTGCTGTGAGCTGTGATGCCACGGCACTCTACCCAGGGCAACAGCTTGAAGCTCTGTCTCAAAATATATATATAAATGGTAGTAACTTATCTTTTATTTTCCTTATAGCATCTTTTGTCGGATGGAAATTTAAAATTCTAATATAATCAAATTAATTAGCCTTGTGCCTTATGACTTGTGTGTTTTATATCTTCCTTAAGAAATATTTTATCTTGAATCAAAGATCTTTCCTTATATTTTAAGAAATATTTTATTTTGGATCAAAGATCTAGTTTTATATTTTATGAATTTTAAAACTTTTTAAAAAAATTAATAGACTGCCTTATTTAGATGTATTGGTAATTTATTAATATAAAACTCTTGAAACTCATTTAAAACTTTGCCAGAACCTTCCAGTCTGGGAACAGATACTGATATACCAATGGACATTGACAGTAATGACTTGAGTAGTGAGGGTAGCCGGGGCTTAGATGACACAGAAGAGCCATCTCCCCCAGAAGATAAAATGTTTTTCCTGGATCCATCTGATCTTGATGTGGAAAGAGATGAAGAAGCTGTTAAAACAATCAGGTAACACATATGTAGGTATTGCAAGCTATGTCCCAATTCATAGTCTGTTCAGGATCTCATTAAGAAAAAGCTACATCTCTTTGACTCTTAAGTGTAGTTTAAATTCTAATTAAAGTGTGGTTAATTCTTTTACATGCAATGTAGTATTTCTGAAATAAACTACATCACCCTGGCCATCCACTCACGATGGGAAGGTTTGAGAATTCTTGTTCTTATTTTTTTATAAAGGAAAATACTTAGTTTAAATAGGGTGTACCTAGATGTAGAACAGCCACCACAAAGTGCCTGCAGTGTTAAAGCAACTGCTTTTTCACACAGGTAGAGATGGCAGAAACAGTAATAAAGTATATACTGAGAATGTTGTACAAACGTGATTGTAATGAACCTGGGGGCAATTTTCATGCTGCCACAGTTAATCTGTTAGAACTTGGTAAAAACACTGTGGGACTGTTTCTAGAAATACAATTTTTGTATCTCATGGGATTTACTACTTTGTCATAAAATGTTATCATTTTGGTAGTTTTTTTTTTTTTATTGCCAACAAAGAGCCATTTAAAGAAAATGGGTAATTTTTCAGTCTCACATGGCCGAGTCATGATTTATTTAGTTTGGTTTATCATTAAATTATAGCCATTATTACCATTACCATTATTAACTAAACTTCATGTTTATCCAGTTTCGAGATTATTATAGAACATAGCTTATTTCCTAATCATGAGCACTTCATGATGAGAAACATATTTTAGGCTCTTTTTCTACAGCTATACTTTGTTATCTTAATTTAATTCATTACTTTTTTATTAATATCTGTAAATCATTTTCCTTGAAATATCTTCTGCTAGAAGTACTTTTGGCTGACATCATGATTGACTGAATTGACATTTGAGCCCCGTAAATTTGAGTGTAGACTTGTATTTTGTCTTGTAAATTTGCTAATTTATCATGCTGCATTGGGTAGGAAAAATTAAACAGCAAACCAAATAAGGTGCTTTTTCAGACTCTATATCTTCCAGTTGAGAAGGATGTTTTCTGCTCTGCTTACTGTTTTCTTGTATTTTTGTAATCCACCCACCCCCCTCAGGAAACATTCATGCCAAATAATGAGGATTCACAATATAATCAGTATGTATCTATATAATAGGAATTATTTATTTTCTTCTTCTAAAGGCCTTGGGGTTTTCTCCTAAGGTATTTTGAAAAAGTTTAGCTTAATTATCTCTAAAAAGAAAACATTGTGAAAGTATGGTATTTATATGATTTTATGAATCAAAATTATAAATATTTATCATAAATTTTAAATATTTTTTAGTCCATCAACAAGCAATAACATTCCACTAATGAGAGTTGTGCAATCCATCAAGCATACAAAGAGGAAGAGCAGCACAATGGTGAAGGAAGGGTGGATGGTCCATTACACCAGCAGGGATAACCTGGTCAGTAACCAGATACAATGTAATATGTTAGTAAAACTTTAGAATGAGTTTGATTTTATGAACTTTAAAATCCAAACGAGGATGAAATATATATTAACATTGTATACACCATAGTAGTATGTAAAAGTTACATCGAAATTATAGTTACATTTGTAAATAATTTTTAAAAGGCGAACTATTAATGCATTGTCTTTATAAACTGGTGAAGATTTAAAAAGAGTCTGGGATTTTGCCATATAAAGACTAATTACTCAGAACACACCAAGTTCTACAAATAAAGATGGAAGGAAAAACAGCTAATCTGAAAAATTATCTTAGTTATTACCAAAGGTAGGAAAACCAAAGCATGGTTTTATGTACACTTTAATTTATTGTAAACATACAGGTAATTTTTTAGAACTAGCAGAGGATATGTATACTTATGGAATGAGTAAATTTGAATAATCAACATAGAGTAGTAGTTAAAGAACAGTAGCTTGGAGCTAGGTTACCTAAGTCTCTGTAACTTACTAAAACTATGTGAACTTAGTGAAGTTAGTTATGTTTTGTCTTATTTCCTCATCTATAAATCAGCATGATAATGGTAACTACCTAAGAGATGCAAATGAGTCAATATATGAGAAAAGCTTAGAACGGTATGTGGCCTACAGTAAGCACACAATAAATATGTGCTACTGTTTTATTACTCTTTTTAAAATTTGCTGAATAGATTACAGAAAGCAACTTTCTAGTAAACCTTTTAAGAATAAAATGAAGTGGCTCGGCGCCCATAGCACAGTGGTTATAGCCCCTGCCACATACACCACTGCTGGCAGCTTTGAGCCCAGCCTGGGCCAGCTAAACAACAATGACAACTGCAATAAAAAATAGCCAGGCATTGTGGTGGATGCCTATAGTCCCAGCTGCTTGGGAGGCTGAGGCAAGAGAATTGCTTAAGCCCAAGAATTTGAGATTGCTGTGAACTGTTATGCCACGGCACTGTACCGAGGGCGACATAGTGAGACTCTGTCTCGAAAAAAAGAAAGAATAAAATGAAGTACTCAGGACGTTTATTTGGCCTGAAGTTTTATATGGTGACAATAGCATAGACTACAGTTATGTGTGTAGTTCATATCTTTCCAAATGGAAGTTGAAGTGAGGTACATACATTTGGAAATTCATTGGCATATCAAAAGATGTTTTATCAAATCATCAGGGGAAAAGATAGATAATTCAATAGTGTTGGGACAACCATAGAGCCATATAGAAAAAAAAAGTTGTATACATATCTCACACTTCACATATAAGTCTTAAAGATTAAAGATTTAATCTTTATTATTTAATCTGTATTAAAGATTTGAATGTAAAGAATAAATCAGTAGAAGAAACTTTGAGAGGATCAATCGATAAACTCAGTTGGAAAGAAGCAAAAAAAGATCAAAAAAATTCAATCTCATAAAAAAATTCTACATGGCAGAAACCAAAAGTAGAGACAGATGACAAACTGGAAAAAATATTTTCAACTCACACTCTAAACGAGATAATTCCATAATATGTGAAGAATGTAAACAAATGCATAAGAAAAAGACAGTAGCAGTGGAAAAATAGGCAAGTAATATGAACAGAGAGTTCGTGAAAATACAAGAAATATAAATGACTTATACATAAGAGCTTGAATTTATTTATAAGAAAAGAAATATCAATCTAAACACTTATTGAAATACTAGTTGTTTTTCAGTATAGCAAAGATCAAAAAGTTGATAACAATACTGCATTAGTGAGGGTGTGAGTAAATAGGTACTATCATGTTACCAATGAGACTATATACTGAGTCTACTTTTGTGTAGAGTAATTGAATACTATCAAACAATTTTATATGCACATACCTTTTGATCCAGCAGGGTAACTTCTAGAAATATAGCCTGTGGGTAAATTACATATTTATGTGTGTGTATATATATCTATGTATGTGCATAATAGATGTATTTATGTGTGCATGCATAAAATTCTCTAAAAAGCTCCACAAAAATCTAATGCCATTGCTTGCCTAGAATAAAGGTGAGTTGTGGAGTATGAGTGATGGTGGGAATGATTTCTTTTCACTGGGTATCCTTATGTTGTCAGAATTTTGAACCTCATGAATTTTAAACAGTCACAAATACAAACATACAAATGGAAATGAAAAGGGAAGTATGGGTACTTCAGAGGAATCATGATTTTAAAACTTCACAGCTTTGTGATCTTTATTTTACAGAGAAAGAGGCATTATTGGAGACTTGACAGTAAATGTCTAACATTATTTCAAAATGAATCTGGATCAAAGTATTATAAGGTAATGATTTTACATTTTAAAAATATAGATATTAGGCGGCACCCATAGCTCAGTGGGTAGGACACCGGCCACATACACCCAGGCTGACTAGTTTGAACCCAGCCTAGGCCTGCTAAACAACAATGACAGCTGCAACAACAAAAAAAACATAGCTGAACGTTGTGGCGGGCTCCTGTAGTCCCAGCTTCTTGGTAGGCTGAGGCAAGAGAATGATTTAAGCCCAAGAGTTTAAGGTTGCTGTGAACTGTGATGCAACAGCACTGTACCCAGGGCAACATAGTGAGAGTCTGTCTCAAAAAATATATATGTAGACATTAAAATACTGTATGTTTTTCAAATATATTTGAATAATAGTCCTTAATTGTTATATTTGAATATACCTATTACGATGGGGCCTAATATGACTTATAGAAATCACTGTTAAGGGCTCAGCAACTGTAGCTTAGCAGCTAGGGTGCCAGCTACATATACCCAGGCTGGTGGGCTCAAACCTGGCCTGTACCTGCTAAGCAATGATGACAACTACCACAACACCTATAGTCCAAGCTACTTGGGAGGCTGAGGCAAGAGAATTGCCTAAGCCCAAGAGTTGGAGGTGCTGTGAGCTGTGTGACGCCATGGCACTCTACCAAGGGCGATAAAGTGAGACTCTGTCTCACTTTAAAAAAAGAGAAAAAATCACTGTTAAGTTCCTTGTTGAAGCAACTATTCCCCAACCCTCCATGGCAGTCCTACCAAAGATTGTTTTTGGCTTGCCTCAGCTTGTTGCTGCTTTCCTTCTAGATAATGTGATTTAGGCTGGATTGCTTAGAACGTCCCGTGATCATTGCCTATCAGGGCAAGAAGGTATTTGGTGTTTCTCCCATCTTCCACATTACTTGAGCGTCCAGTTCCCAATTGCTTATTTTGGCCCTTCATTTCCTTTTTACAATCTTGCTTGGCTTGTCTCCCTTTTTGCTTTCATACACTGTGGCACCAAAGAAGATTATAAGTATAGCAGTAGCGCAGTAAGAAAGAGAATGGGAACTAATGATTTGCTTTGAGCTGGTGGGGTTTTTTAAAAATATGTTTTTTGCCTTAGGAGGTGAACTAAACACAAATTATTGTTACAGTATACTTGAAGGGACGGTATCACAATGAAATGTTTAAACAACCTATACCAACTCAAGATTTTGCTTTTCTGCCATTATTTCTGCTTGTTACTTACTTTGTAGTTATGTCTTTCAGACTGTAGCCCCTAGATAAGGAGTTGTAGAGTGAATTTAATGACAATTGGAAGTGACAGGTGTTGGATATAGTAGCAACTTATCCTTCTAAGTCCTCTCCTGTTTGCATCGTAGTGATGTGCTACAGGCCCGAATCATCGGCTTAGTCATCTGCTCCATTCTTCACCTCTGGCATTGCTTGACATTGAAATCACTCAAGGCAGACACTATCATAAGACTTGACTATGTGTTCTGTATACTCCATACTTGTGTTTGTCTTAGTGACATTTGTGGAAATGCACATTTTTGATTTTGTAGTGTATCTAAAAGTAAAAATAAAAATGTATTCATATTTTCCAATACTTAATTTTTTACTTCAGGAAATTCCACTTTCAGAAATTCTCCGCATATCTTCACCACGAGATTTCACAAATATTTCACAAGGCAGCAACCCACACTGTTTTGAAATCATCACTGATACTATGGTATACTTTGTTGGTGAGAACAATGGGGACAGCTCTCCCAGTCCTGCTCTTGCTGCCACTGGAGTTGGACTTGATGTGGCCCAGAGCTGGGAAAAGGCAATTCGCCAAGCTCTCATGCCTGTTACCCCTCAAGCAAGTGTTTGCACCTCTCCAGGGCAAGGGAAAGATCACAGTAAGCAATAAGCTTTTTTGATGGCTTTTTCTTCTCTTTGGTTCTTAAGCATTTTGTGGACATGGTTGTGTTTTATGTATTTTCGGTGTCATCTTAAGTTTTGTCTTTAGAAACCAATACCATTAGTTAATTCTTCTGTAAAATTATTTTGACTATAGTATATATCGTGTACATCCCGTGCCCAGACCTGAGCTGCAAAGTCAGTCTCTCTGCATTAAATTCTTGGGTCTGTCAGCCTCTTACATGATCTTGGGCAAGTACTTTACTTCTCTGCAATAGTACCTACTTTTAGGGTTATCAGGATTAAATGAAAAAGAACCTTTAAGGTACAGAACAGTCCTTAGCATTCATGAAGTCTCATCGGATTGAGTGTACTACTGGTGATAATTTTATTTCATCATGGGTTATAAACAAGTAATAAAGTATTAAAAGTTCACATCATACTATATTAAAACATTCCAAAATATTAAAAAATTATTGAAAGGCATGTTCTATACCAACACAGTTTATATAGTTAAACCTAAATTTGATAAAGGTTCAAGTGAACAGTTGACAATCAGAAGGTCATAATATAATACTACTTTCCCCCCATTCGCATTGTGTTGTTTATGGGGAAACAAAATTAATTCATTAGAGAAATATATTTAAATTGAAATAAGTATCAACCAGTTAAATATAGTTCATTCCACTTTAGCTGTATTATTTTGTGCAACTTTTCTGGGCATTATGCAGGACTTTAAGCTAGAATACAAAAGCAGTATGGAAATTGTAAGAACTCTTTAGGGAGATGTGACATATGTTTAGATAGTAGCATAAAGCAGTGTAGTGCAAAAATAAATAGTACATTACTCAGAGAACTCAGATATGGATAGGAAGAGTAAGCAAGACCTGATTTGGATTTTGGACATCAGATAGGAATTGCATAGGCAGAGTTGAATGAGAGGTTTGGAGGGGTAATACTATAGTTGAGGAAAAAGAGATGAGGGTCATGACCATGTAAATATTTGATGTTTATTACTAATTTGGGGGAGTAGATGAATATTTCACAGTGGTTCTTTTTTTTTTTTTTGAGACAGAGTCTCAAGCTGTCGTCCTGGGTAGAGTGCTGTGGCGTCACTGTTCACAGCAAGCTCAAACTCTTGGGCTTAAGTGATCCTCTTGCCTCAGCCTCCCAAGTAGCTGGGACTACAGGTGTCCACCACAACACACAACACCTGGCTATTTTTGGTTATACTTGTCACTGTTTGGTGGGCTGGGGCTGGATTCAAACCCACCAGCTCTGGTGTATGTGGCTGGTGACTTAGCCATTTGAGCTACAGGTGCTGAGCCTTCACAATGGTTCATTAAGTTGAGGGGATTAGACAAAACTCTGCAACATTCTATTTAAAGCCAAGGGGTGTTTACTCAGAAAATAATATGAGCATTTACATATTTTTTAATATATAGTTTTCAGGGGTTTAGAGACCCTCTCAAGCCCATCCATAGACCTGTTCCCTAGGGTTAAGAGTCTTATCTAAAGGCCAAATTATAAGAGAATTAAAGAGTGAAAATTCTGGAGGATGAAAGCCCAGTTCTGTAACTTACTAGCTATGTGATCTTGGACGCTACAGTTCTCTAATCTAAAGTGGGAAGAATAATAAATGCATATAATGCACTTAGTGTAGTGCCTAGCACGTTAAATGATAAGATTACTGTGTTGTCATTGTTGTCCTTTTTACGATATAGAATAAGATTCTCCTGGGAAGTGTGAGAAATTAAAACTGGATGGAGCTAGATAGTGGAAGCCTTTGAAAGAAAATCAGTACTGTAACTTAAACTGGGAAACTGGAACTACTGAAAAGCAGTTTTAGACACATGCATTTTTTTTTTTTTTTGATGTTGGGCAGTCTCTTAATTATTGGTATTTAAAATTTGAATTCTTTGAAATAGTTTGTAGACAGGTGTCATGGCGGCATGTGTTTTCCCAACTACTGGGGAGGCTGAGGCAAGAGGATTTGTTTGAGCCAAGAGGTTGAGTTTGCTATGAGCTATGACACCCTGGCACTCTACCCAGGTCAACAGAGTTAAGACTGTCTCAATTAAAAAAAAAAAAAAAATTGGGGCTGGGCATAGTGGCTCACACCTGTAATCCTAGCACCCTGGAAGGCCAAGACAGGAGGATTGCTTGAGGTCAGGAGTTCAAGACCAGCCTGAGCAAGAAGGAGACCTCATCTCTAAAAATCATTGGGCATAGTAGCAGGTGCCTGTAGTCCCACCTACTCAGGAGGCTGAGGCAAGAACTTGGCTTGAGCCCAAGAGTTTGAAGTTGCTATGAAATGATGCCACGACATTCTACTGAGGGCAACATAGTGAGACTGTATCTCAAAGAAAAAGAAATTTTTTTCTGGTGATTTAATATTTTAAAATATATATTTTGATAGTCGTATTGTTTTGATATATAGTTTGCTTATATTATTAACGATGTTTTATGTTTTTATATTTGAGATTGTAAAGGAAACTTCCTATCTCAGTTTCTTTGAATTGTCTCAGATTTTAGATGTTTGATTTTCATTCTCTTGCTTACTTTCATGTTTCCCTTTTCTTTTTCTTGTCAGTTATTTTCTTTGCTTACCAAAGTAATATAACATTTCAACTTTACAGAAATATGTAATATAAAATGAGAAAGTCCTTGCTATATACATATAACTCTAACCCTATATTTCTCCCCTCAAAAAATTATTAACAGTTTCGTATATATGTCTTGATTTAAGAAGGAACTATGGTAAGGGAAGCCTATATTATCTGCTAAATTTTCTTTTTTTAGAGAATGGGATCATACTCTCTGTGTACTTTTTGCAGCTTGCTTTTATCCACTATTTAAATATACAACATATATTTTAATGTCAGTATAAAGGTTTACCTAATTTTTAATATTTTAATGAAAGTAATGCATGCTTTTTATGTTATAAAAAATACAAGTGTGGCAGCACCCATAGCCCAGTAGCCCAGTGGGTAGGGCACCAGCTGGCAGGTTCAAACCCAGCCCAGGTCTGCTAAACAACAATGACAACTGAGACAAAAAATGGCTGGGTGTTGTGAGGTTTGCAGTGAACTGTGATGCCACGGCATTCTACCCAGGGTGACAACTTGAGACTTGGTCTCAAAAAAAAAAAAAAAGCGCAAGCAGTATAGGCGTGTATATAAATTAAAATCCTTTTTTCCCAACTCCACTTATTAGAAGTAGTCATTTTTTTTTTTTTTTTTTTTTTGAGACAGAGCCTCAAGCTGTCCCCCTGGGTAGAGTGCCATGGCATTACAGCTCACAGCAACCTCCAACTCCTGGGCTCAAGCGAGTCTCCTGCCTCTGCCTCCCAAGTAGCTGGGACCACAGGCGCCCGCCACAACGCCTGGCTATTTTTTGGTTGCAGCCGTCATTGTTGTTTGGCGGGTCCAGGCTGGGGATTCGAACCCGCCACCTTAGGTGTACGTGGCTGGCGCCTTAGCTGGTTGAGCTATAGGCGCCGAGCCAGAAGTAGTCATATTTTTATTTTTGCTTTTAATTTAAGCACTGCTGCCCTTCAACTTCCATTTTTAACTCAATAATATGTCATGGCTAGCTTTCTAGATTTGTATCATTTATTTAATGTTTAGATGGAATTCTATAGATGTGTCATAATTTTACTTAACCAATCTAATGTACACAATTGTGTTATATTAACTGCATGCTCATCTGTTTTTTCAGTATGATATCCCATGGATTTTGACATGTCAGTAGATATTAATATTGTTATAATAGTTTTGTTCTTTTCTTATACATCATTCTTAAATTTTACAGAAGATTTGTCAACCAGCATCTCTGTGTCTAATTGTCAGATCCAGGAGAATGTGGTAAGTATTTATCAAAGCTGATATGTACAAAGTAGGTGATTGAAGTTAGGAAAATAAAATCAATCTTGTTAGAGAAATGCTCATAGCCCAGAGTATTAAGCAATTTGCCTGAAGATACTAGGCTAGACTTTTTGGGTGATAACTTCCCTAAGGACTTCTGCTTTATGGAGGAAAACTAAGGCAGATTTTTAAAATTACATAAATGAAGTTAACTTTTTATTAGAAAAAATGACAACAGATATTACAAAATGATAGACAAATTCAAAGAGTTCAGAGTCACTTCTTACTGGGTCATCAGGGAAAGCTTCCTAAAGGAAGTGGAATTTGAGCTATTCCTAAAAGATGAAATGGATTTTTGGCAGAAGTGCCAAAGGGTTGAGGATTGGGAAACAACATTTCACGCAAGTACAGATAACAGGATGAACAAATAGAGGGAAGGAGGAAATGTGATACTTTTAAGGAAAAGTAAATAAGTTAAATTTATCTGTATATGTAGGGTTTTATAACAGATACGAGCAAACTTCCTTTAAAGAGCTAAATAGTAAATACGTTAGGCTTTGCAAACCATATACAACTACTCAACTCTGCATTTGTAGCAAGAAAGCAGCCATAGGCAATACATTAATGAATGAGTATGATTATGTTCCAATAAAACTTTATTTATGAATGCTGAAATTCGAATTTCATACAATAATCACGTCACAAAGTACTTTGATTTGTCCAGTACTTCAAAGACCATTCTTAGATCAGTGCCATGCAGAAAGAGGCAGCAGGCTAGATTTGGCTCACAAGCTGAAGTTGCCAACCCTTGTATTAGAAGGAAAAAGGGCTAGAAAAAGAATTCAGAAAATTGCTCACTAGCTATATATAATTTCTCTGATAAAAATCTCATCTTCTTGGGGCATCCAACTATTATAGTTCTCTAACATATAAATACAGTAGAACCTCCCTAGTTGACCACCTCCTTACGTTGACCTAATTTTCACAGACTGGACATGCACCACATGTACTCAGTAGAACACTAACCTCTGTATGTTGCATCTTCACCACTTAAACTGTGACACATGATATTCATTTACCCTCTATATCCAGTTGAATCTACTCTACACCAAGAAGTAGAAGGTTTGGGCTTTGCCCCTTAGATGTATTATTTTTCCATTAGTATTTCATGTCTTATTATTACCATGTGTTGGATTAGACCTAATATCCTCTTGTTTATCATGTGCTGTGGAAGATTTTCAGCATGAAGGGCTGTTCTGAGTTGTAGGTACATCCTACAATTAGTGAACAATTTTATAGTTAATTAAGACATGATGGCCCAAAGAAAAGAACTAAGAACTCAAAAGAGCCGACATTGAAGAAAAAGGTTGATCTTCTACATTTTCTGGAAAGCAGCAACCAAAGAAAGGCAGCAGAACATTTTGGTGTTAGCAAGACTGTAGTTAGCAATATCAAAAAACATAAACATGAGTATTTGAAGAGATATGGTGAAGAAAACAAAGATCTACAGTGAAAAAAGAGGAAAACTTCTCTTGGTGAAGTTAGTGAAACCACATGAAGCTGGTTCAAACAAATGAGAATAGTTAATGCCCAAATCTCCAGGCTGATAATCCAGGAAGTTGCTAAAATATTCACACAGAAATTCAGGGTGGTAGATTTCCAAGCATCATGTGAGAAATTTAAACTGTGACATGAGCCTTTCCAGAAAGTCTTGTATGGTGCCTCTAAAGAAGTTCCATTAGAAGTTATGGGAGAATTCATCAGAAAGTCCCCAGATTTCACCAAAGGCTTCAAAGATGACAACATCTTTAATGCTGACAAGTGCATACTCTTTTTCAAGGCAATGTCTGATAGGAACCTCGTCGTTAAGGGTGACAAATGTAAGAGTGAAAAACTTTCCAAAGAACGTTCCACATTTCTACTTTGCTCTAGCTCAACCAGAGGGGAACCTTTGGAGAATCGTGAATTGGCAAATTCACGTGCATTCAGGAACCTGAAGCCCAAAGAGCTCCCTGTTGTTTGGAGGTCAAACAAATGCACATGGATGACTGGTACCCTATTTTGAGGAGTAGGTAAGATGTATCAACCAAGAATTGAAGAAGAAATGGTCTATTCTACTAACAGTACTACTAACCTGGCCACCTGCAAGTAAATCATCTCACTAATGTGACACTGAAATTTCTGCCTCCAGACATGACCTCAGAAATCCAACCTTTTGACCAAGGCATCATCCAAAACATTTAAAATGCACTACCAAGCCCAGCTCCTACAGTGAGTAATTACTAAAACACAAACCTATGGGTCTACCTGTGGAAGCAGCTTCATTCACTGCATCATTAATGCTCTGAATGTTGTCCTCTGGATCAGTTCTGCTTGGAATGAAGTTGAACGAGAATCAATACAGTGTTTCAAGAAAGTTGGCTTTGTCACAGGCCAAGAACATAATGTTTTGGTCTCATCAGAGAGTCATTCTCTCATGGTGAAATTTGAAGTAGTAGATTTTGAAGGTTTTATTGCAATGGATGATGAGGTGGCAACCTGTAATTAACCTGATCCAGAAGCAGTTTTCCAAGCAATATTGACCTAAGTACAGACACATAAAAGTGCATGAAGCAGCTAAGGAAGTGGCAGAAGCAAGTGAGGATGACAAACTGTAGAGACTCCAAAATTAAGAAGATGTCAGGCATCTGATAAAGTAGTTAAAGTCATTTGAAGTGGAAAAATGCCCAGGTTTGGGGAGTGGTGTAGCCAGTGTTGAAAGTACTTTCTTTAGACCAAGGTTGACTCTTTTTTCAGAATGAATGATTAAACCATAAGAATACAGAAAATGTATTGATTTTCTATGATACTGGATGTATGATTTTACTGTGTTTTGATTATGTGTGATTTTGCATGATATTCTCTAATAAAAACTGTAGAAGAATGTAAACATGTACCTATCAGTATAGTAGTTTCCTATATTTGTTACAGTCCCTTGCATGGTCAACTTACAGAGTTTGGAATTTCTAAGATTGCAATAAAGGCTGGGTATCTAGTAGTGCTGTGGGAGGTAGAAAATGTCAATGATACCATCTTTGAGTCTCTTGTCCTGGTAGGAGGTAGAATAGATACCATAGTCTGGGGGAGAGAAAGAATACCAAAACATGACAGTTCAACTTTGATCCCGCAGGAACTTAAAAATAAATATCACTGTGGTCACCTTCAAAGTATTCCCCTTAGGAAGCTATGTATTGACACATACAGCTAGTCTACCCTACAAAGCACTTATACTGGGATGAGTTTGTGAACTGTATTGTTAGGCCTTGTACAACAGCTCTGATGGCCATTCCAGAAGAAGAGTTCCAAAATTGCTTTGTCTTTAACTGTGGGTCTACTAAGTGGAGCTCCACTTTTTCTTTCATCAAACTCTTAACACTAAACATCCCCAATTAGTGCATGAATATTCTGACAGGAACATCACAAAGTTTAAAAAAAAAAAAAAAAAAGGGAGGGGGAGAGCAGGAAGGAAAGATTGACGAAGTTTTAAATTAAAAGCATTTTCTCCTGAAAGTCTTCTTGTAGAATACATTTATAGTTGTACATTAATAACCATAGTATAAAATTTGGGCTTAACCTTTTCCAGAACATATAAGTCTAAGTTCATAAAACAATTTGTACTTTATGAAAATTAGTTGCCTCTAACATAAAAAAGAAATGTATTTAAGTATTTGAATGAAGAGAGGTGGACATGTTGACATTGTTTTATACAGGTGAATAATACTGCTTCCTTTTTCCTGATAGGACATCAGTACTGTTTACCAGATCTTTGCAGACGAGGTGCTTGGTTCAGGACAGTTTGGCATCGTTTATGGAGGTGAGCGACTGTAGCCTTTTGTATATTATATATATATTATAGAAAAATTGGGGAAATTAAAACATATACCAACTACTTTGTTATCTAACAGTTTTGTCAAGTGAACTTTTGCTTGATAAAACTTTGAAAAAGCTGTATCCTTTCAGCTAAGTCCTTTACACTGTAACTGATTATTCATTCCTTAATTTCAACTGTAAACTTAAAAAAGTGACAAAGAATCATAAAATTTGTTTTACAATAGTCTTACTTTTATCTCTTCTTATAGCTCATAAAGATGTTTGTGTGGGGATAAAAATGATTTCAACTTCAGGTTGGGTTGTGAGGGCTTTGTTCATTGAAGTATATTCTGACACAATTGGCAACATTTGTCCCTGTTGGCATGATTGTTCTATGGAACCTGAAGAGTAAGTTGACCAGACGTCCCACTTTTGGCGGGACAGTCCCGATTTTTAACAATTTGTCCCATGTCCCCTGGTGTTTTAAAAAAGTCCGGATTTTTGGAAAGAATGCATGACAAGTTAGGGAACAGCAGGAGAATGGGAAGGGAATACACAGTTTTCAGCTGCTGAAAAGGTTTATGTAACTCCATTTGGGAATGAAGAGGTTAATGTAACTTCATTTGGAAATGAAAAGGCTAATGTAAACTCCCTACTCCCCTCCTGGGCAAGGTATCAGAAGGAGACTGGCTCCCTCCTTTGCTTCTAGGCAAGGACAATTAGCTCAAAAGGAGCCAAGCTGTCTAGAACAAACAAGTAGCCCCCCCTCCCTAGAGTAAGGTGACCAGATGTCCCACTTTTGGTGGGACAGTCCTGATTTTTAACAATTTGTCTTGCATCCTGCAGCATTTAAAAAAGCCCCAATTTTTGGAAAGAATTAGGGAACATGGGAGAACAGGAATGGAATGTATGGTTTTCAGCTGCCATGTGGCTATTTCGCCAGGATATGCATTTTATATTATTTTTATTAATTTTATAATGTTAAACTTTAATAATAACAAATAATTGTTGAGAACTGATTATCAAGAACTGCTTATCAAAGTTTGCATTGTTGTCAGGCCCCACCCCCCAGACCCCCACCCCCCAGTGGTGTCCCGCTTTACCAATGTTAAAATCTGGTCACCTTACTGAAGAGCTAAAAGCTTATACAACTCTGTGACTTATGATATTGATGAAATCATTTAATCTTACTGCACATTAGTATCTTCATCTGTTTAGTGGAGCTAATAAAACCTGACCTGCATAGATTATAGGATTTCAAATATTAAATACATATAAACCTAATATATATAAAAGTACTTGATAAACTATAATCCAAGATACAAAAGAAATGTTAAACCTTTTAATCTCTTGCCAAGGCTGGTCTCCTCACTGGCCTTTCTGCCTTCAGCTTTGCCTTCTTTCCACACCACTCTTGGAGTGAATTTTTCAGAAAACTCACATCTAATATTAGTATTACCTCACCTGGAGCCCTTAAGTGGTTGTCTACACATGCATTGCCAGTTTTCCTAGCAGAAGATAGAAGGCTGCTATGATTTCACTTTGCTTCTCTAGCCTCCTGTCTAATTGAAACACCCTCGTGCTTTCTGTCTTGCAGTCATACTCGCACACCTCCATACCTTTGCCTCTGCTCCTTCTCCATCCCTTTGTCCCTCTAGTGAACATTTATTCATACTTCAAGTCTCAACTAAAGGGCTTCCTCCATGAAGAATTTGTCTCCATCCCTACCTCTCCATCAGATGAAACAGATTGTTCCTCCTTGGTACTCTTACTCCTAACGTACATACCTCTGCGTTATGATAGTATCTACGGTATATTGGGTTTAGTCTTCCTACTGAACTATATTTGAAGATAGACTGAGAAAAATTGTCTTTGTATTCCTAATACCTAGCATTATGTCTGACATATAATAGTCACCCATAAAATATGTTGATTTCACATGTGTATATAAAATCTGTGGCTTAGAACTTCAAATTTGTCAGTTTTAAGACTAATGACATCTCTGGAGGACCTCTTCTCATTGGAAGGACAGAGAACTGGTCTGTCTACCTTTAAATTCTTACCAAATATGTATGAATTTGTCTAGTCTTTTCAAGTGGTCAGACTTTTATGATTATGTCCTTGAGACAGGTCTGATTTATTTTCAGGTAAATAGCTATATAGAGAACAGTGAGTCATATACATCTTAAGGGAACAAATACCAAAATATACCTGCCATTTTCACCTCTTAATCTATAGCATTTAAAACAATGCCTTGTACTTACTGGGTACAAAATAACCCAACCAATTATTTTGAATTAATTAATGAGAAAATGGCTATTTATTGCAGACTTGCTGTTAGTATATCTTTTGTATCAAGATTCTAAATTATAAGAACTCAGAGTTTGGGGAATATGTGGTTAAATCACTATGCTGATTCAGTAGGCCTAGAATAAAATTAATTCTTTAGTACAGTTGTTTCTATTTTGACAGTCTTTCTAAAGACTAGGTCAGGGTAGTTTATTTAACAAAGTAGATTACTTTCCAGCACATAAATTCTTTCAAATTTTCTGCTATTTCTTAATGGAACTTCCTTTCTTGCGGGGGGAGGGTATATGATTCATGTAGAGAAGAAACAAAATGAGCCAAAAGAAAAAAAAACAAGAGTAAATATATACAAATTTCAGCTTGTAAACATTTTCCTAACAAAGCTTTCAAATTATATGTGAGCTATCAGTTTGCTTCTTTTCTTTTATTAATAGGAAAACATAGAAAGACTGGAAGGGATGTGGCTATTAAAGTAATTGATAAGATGAGATTCCCTACAAAACAAGAAAGTCAACTCCGTAATGAAGTGGCTATTTTACAGGTAAAAAAAATTGTTCTAAAAAGAATGTGTAAGTTTCAATTTTTGATTTATCAGTTTTAAACCTGAGTCTAGGCTCGGCGCCTGTAGCTCAACCGGCTAAGGTGCCAGCCACGTACACCTAAGGTGGCGGGTTCGAATCCCCAGCCCGGACCTGCCAAA
>NW_003852490.1:3932833-3967622 GCF_000181295.1 Otolemur garnettii
TTTTTTTTTTTTGCAATTAAAATGACTTTATTCCACCTGGGTGAAGGTGGGGTGAGATTTCCTACCAGGAAGAAATCCACACATGGGTAATGGTGAATGGGGGTTTTAAAGATCAGGAAGGTGGAGGTCAGGACATTGCCTTTCCTGGGTTGGACATCTGTTGCAAGGGTGGGGGTTGGCCCATTTACCTTTCCCAGATGGTACATCCAGTGGGGCAGGGTAGGGGGTTGACCCATTCACCTTTCTTAGGTGGAACATCTGGTGGGAGAGGGTAGGGGGTTGATTCTTTGAGGTGGGTCCACCCTATTTGGGTGGGGTTTGAGCCTATCTGTTTTTGTGTGTGTGTGTCTATTATATGGAGGCGGGATGATGAGGGTGGTATCTCTTTGACTACTCCCTGTAGAAGGAAGGGCTGAATGAGCTGCCTGTAAAGAGAAGGAGAGGGGGAGGGGAATGGGGTAAGGTAGTGCATTTACAGGAACTCTTTGGCTTTTTCGGTCTGAGCTGGGTGGTATCCAGTGAGGTGAGGATATGAGGAGTTGTTTTCAGGTGACTATCTGGCTAAAAATCGAGACATGAGGCAGAGGGTTACTGGTTCAAAACTGAGAGTGAGAAAAAAAATCATAATTAGTGATCTTATCAGACAGTAACCAAAAAGGAAGATGGAAAGTGAGAGGTAAGAACCAGTTGAAGTTGCCAAAGCCACCAGCAATTCAGAGAGGACATCTAATACCCATTACTGAGATCTTTGCCCATTTTTAGAGAATTTTTACAAGGTGGCAGCCTGGATGATGTTATTCTGTGTTTGTTAGAAAAGAGAAAAGATTGGCATACCTTGTATAAGCAAAAATACCTAGAGTTCAGTTTTCCAGGATGAGGTCCAGGAGGCATTCTGATTTTCTGGGGGTCATCCGTGTTTCACAGCTAGGCTCAGGAAGGAATTTCAGCCATGGTCTGAGAGTGTCTGATGGCGGGGGCTGAGATTTGGGGCACTGCTTTGCCCAGAAGCCTGGTTTACTGCACTTAAAGTAGAAGCCTGAAGAAGATTTTGTTTTTCTCATAATGCCTTGCAGAGTTTTAAGAAGTAGACAGCTTTTGCTTAATGGCAGACGCCAATACTGGAGCTCTGAGAGGCACTGCCACACCTTGAAGGCCAAATCAGTGAGATCTTGCTGGGAGGTCTGAGGGCCCTGGGGGAAATTCCACCATTTTTTTTCCTACCACATGGGCAGAGGATGGGTGGGAGGCAGTGGGGGGAGGGTGGTATATTGTTAAAAGGATTGGATGTGGGGGTTGGAGGGCAGTGAGAATGGTGGCTGATGAGAGGCTATAAACAGAAGAGAGGTATTCTACATAGAGAAATTTTCCAGGTGTTCTGATCGAGAGAATGGAGGAATTATGGGAGAGGGATTGGGGATGAGCAGTAGGGGCTGTGGAAAGGTCTCAGGAGAAGCCGGTGTTATCCGAGCCAGGAGAATCTGAGAGGGTTCACAGGATGAACACAGGGAAGGGATGTTTCAGAATATGAGAAATGCCTGGATATAAGGGATCTCTGACCATTTGCCTAATTTTTGACAGTAATTATTGAGATCAGTGAGAATTGAAAGATCGAGGGTGCCATTGAGGGCACTGCAAGCCACTGTCAAGCTTGTATATAAGCCAAGCAGTATTACCAAAAAAATGAGACACTTTGGTTTGAGGTCAGGATAGAGCTTTAGAGGCTTGAGATTAGTCAAAAGGCAGTTTAGAGGTGGAAAAGGGGGAACGTGTGACTCTGGAGTAATAGGCAGCTTAGAGGTGAAGAAGGAGAAATCTGTGACTGAGCAGTGCCCATGTCGAAAACTGGAGGTAGGAAAAGAAATAAGATTAAAAGGAAGAATGTAGGAGAGGCAAGAAGAAAGTCCAGAGGTGGAATCAGGGAGGGGGGCCTCCACGTGTGAGACCAGCCAGTATGAGACCAGCCAGGAAAAAGTGGTGATCCAGGCTTCCAGGAGAACACTGGACAGGTGAGCTTACCTCATGGAATTTACCAAAAATGGTCCAGCTCCCAGTAGGGCAATGGACAAGCTTGGCTCATCAAGGCCTCGGGAGATTACCCTGGGCTCTCCATGTACAACTTTGGTTAAAAGAGGGTCTGGCCTCTGCACGTGACCTTAACCAGCTTGAAGGGCTAG
The DNA here is from genome assembly GCF_000181295.1 of Otolemur garnettii. Classification (NCBI taxonomy): domain Eukaryota; kingdom Metazoa; phylum Chordata; class Mammalia; order Primates; family Galagidae; genus Otolemur; species Otolemur garnettii. The sequence continues at coordinate 3,935,008 of NW_003852490.1, forward strand.
GCCCACAGTAGGGCACCTGAAAGGCGAAGCTGGGGAACCAGCCAGAGCCCAAGCCTACAAGAGAGTGTCCCTGAACACAAGGCACTGGGCGGGCTGGTGAGCCTTGCTTGCAAGGGTGGCAGGGGCTGAGATCAGGGAAATAAGACCTCCACCTATGAAACCAGCTGGACAAAATGAGGCTGGGGCAACCAGCCGGGGTCCAGGCCTACAAGAGGGCATCCCCAAACACAAGGCACTGGATGAGCCAGCAAGCCTGCCTCACTGGGATGGCAGGGGCTGGAATCAGGGAGAGAATAGGCCTCATGTGAAACCAGCCAGAAAAAAATGGTAGAGAAGGAAAAGGAAAGTCTGGGCCTACAATCAGGGAGGTCTCTATGTGTGAAACCAGCTGGAAGAAAAATGGAAGAGGAGGGAAAGAGCAGTTAAGAGTAGAAAATGGAAAGAGAAGTTAAAAAAGATTTAGAAAGGGAGTTCTAGACGAAAAGCCTCACCATTTAGATGGATGAAGTTTAGGAGGGTCGGAGAGGTTTCATGTTTTCTTTCATAATGACCTATGTATTTGGAGACATACCATAATGTATTCCCAGCCAGACAATATTGATGGAAACAATCAGAAAAATACAGTAATAAACTTTTACCTCATTTTGCGTGTGTATATACATACTTGAAATTGTGACTGTAGGTGTTCCTCTGCAGTGTGTGAACTCAAGATTTCCTGTATATGTAGTACAAAGATGAACTTTAGCCTACTTTGTCTATGAAATACAATTCTATTAGTACAACTGAAATCATGTGGTAAATGTACTTTTTAAGGGAAACTTTTTTCAAATCATACCTCATTTACTGAAGTTAGTCCCATAATATTTTCGTCATGAGCATTTCAGCTAGACTTTTTTTTTGAACATGAGTTGAAAGGAACCTACTGCACCCTTATGCTCACTCACACCACCTTTGGCTTTCTTCTTCCTCTCCCAGCTGTATCATCTTAACCCCATGTTTTTCCTCACTATAGTCCTCATCATACAAGCCTGAAAAGCTGGCTGAACTCCTAGTGGTGTTATCTTCACCTGCAGCACCAGTGGTATCCATAGTTGTTCTTTCCCATGCCCTTATCTTTAAAAAGAAAGGATAGGGTAAACACTGGGCATATTGAGACCACAGCTTTGGCCTTTCCAGTGACAGATAGGAAAAATCATAGGATCATTGATTAGAGGTGATGTTACAATTTACCAGGAACACCAAGCCTCTCTCTTAAGTATTTGGTGCTTTTTTTCTATCAGTTTAATAGGAATGAGCACATGCAACCTTTGGATGTCTGTGATTATTCTTTATTAAGCTGACCCAAAAGCTCTTGAAAAAGGTTCCACTCTTGACACCATACTCAAGAAATTGAACTCTTTTCCAAATGATGGCTGTATTGACTTTCTTGCTGTTTCTCAAACATGCCAGACATGCTCCTGTCTCAGGGGGCTTTGCATTAGCTGTTCCCTGTACCTAAAAAGCTTTCCCCTCAGATATCTGCATGTCCCTTGTCTCCTTCAAGATTTTTCCCAAATACCATTTTCTCAAAGAAACCTTCATGTTCGATTCAGCATTAATCTCCTACCATCTTACCCCTGCACTCACTAGTCCTAGCTCTTTTTCTTTTCTCCATAGCATTTATCACCTCTATAGTAGGTAAATTACTAGTTTGTTTACTATTATATATTTCACCTTGAATAAGTTCTGTAAGACAAGCGATCTTTGTTTTGTTTATTAGTGACTCTAGAATATTTCCATAGTAGTAACGGAAATGGCAAATACTCCTTTGATATTAAATGAATAAATGATATTATATGAATAAATTGGGAAAATACCTATAACACATTGTTAGATGGAAAAAAAAGTATATGATGATTCCATGTGTGTAACTTTTTTTTTTTTTGAGACAAGGCATTATGTTGCCCTCAGTAGACATAATAGTAGAGTAAACTCTAACTCTTGGGCATAAGGGATTCTCTTGCCTCAGCCTTCTATGGTAGCTAGGACTATTGGCGCCCACCACAATGCCCAGCTATTTTTTGTTGTTGTTGCCATTTCCATTGTTGTTTTAGCTGGCCTGGGCCTGGTTCGAACCACCAACTTGGGTGTATGTGGCCAGCGCCCTACCTACTGAGCTACTGGTGCCACCACCATGTATTTTTTTAAAGTATATAATTTATATTATTTATATCTACTTACAGCTGTATGCAGAAAAAGATTCATACCTACACAAACTATCTACATGATTACAACTAGAGAGCACATGGGGCAGAAAATAATTGGCTTTTTAGAAAAAGGTTACTTTGTTTCCTAAATATATAGTAATATAAAATGTTTCTTTTGCTGTTGCCTGAAGAAAGAGAGTTGTAGGAGGAAAGATTCAGCATTCTCATTGCTACTTATGCAAAGGCAGAAATGGTAGCAACTTAAAGGGAAATTTCTGGATTGAACAGTGTGGTGTAAATTCAACATTTTCCCTTTCTCAGAAATCACCCAAGCTATAAGAAAAATGACTAAAGAGAAGAGGTAAGGGTGGGGGGATCACTCACTTGAGACCTGGAGATGAATACGAGCCTAAGGAGCACAGCAAGACTCTGTCACTACTAAAAAATAGAAAAATTAGCCAGGCACGGTGGGACATGCCTGTAGTCCCAACTACTCAGCAGGCTGGGGCCGGAGGGTAAGCATTCGAGCCCAGGAGTTTAAGGTTGCTGTGAGCTATGATGATGCTATGCACTCTAGCTTGGGTGACATAGTGATAGTGTGTTTCAAAAAAAAAAGAAAAATACAAGGCCTGAGCAGAATAAGGTTGATATAACTGTTTTCTGCTGAACTCTGTGCCCTAAAAACAAATACCTCAATTCAAAACAGTAGTATAAACTGTATCCTTTGATCTTAATGCATTAAAAGTAGAAATTCTATTAGAAAACAATGTTTCCACTACCCGAAAACTTCTGAATCAAGGAGTGAAGTCTTAATTTCAGAATATTTAGAAAATAACAATGAAAGTACTGTACATATCAGAGCCTTTGAACTATCATTTAGATAAATCTTTGTAATCTCAAATTTTAAGCAAGAAAGAATGAAAATAAATTAATCACAACTCAAGAAGAATGAGGCCAAGAGTTCAAGAGTAGGCTGGTCATATGGGAAAGCTCCATCTGTACAAATGAAAATAAAACTAGCTGGCTGTGATGGTATGTATCTTTAGTCCCAGCTACTGGGAGGCTGAGGCAGAGGGTTCCTTGAGCCCTTAAGATTATAGTGAGCTGTGATTGGGCCAACCACTACACCCCAGCCTGGACACCATAGGAAGACTCTGTCTCAATAAAACAGATAATTAGGTGGCACCCATAGCTCAATGTAGGGTACTGGCCACATGCACTAGGGCTGGTGGGTCTGAACCCAGCCCTGGCCTGTTGAAAACAGAATAATAGTCAGGCATTGTGGCAGGCACCTGTAGTCCCAGCTACTCAGGAGGCTGAGGCAAGAGAATCACTTAAGCCCAAGAGTTGGAGGTTGCTGTGAGCTGTGATGCCATGGCACTCTACCAAGGGCAACATAGTAAGACTCAATCTCAAAAAAAAAAGGTTTTGGGCGGTGCCCGTGGCTCAAAGAATAGGGCGCCAGCCCCATGTGCTGGAGATGGTCGGTTCCAACCCAGCCCCAGCCAAAAACTACAAAAAAAAAAAAAAAAGGCTTGGTGCTCATAGCACAGTATTTACAGTGCCACCCACCAAGAGTAGTGGGTTCAAAGCCGGCCCAGGCCAGCTAAATAACTGCAACAAAAAAATAGCTGGGCGATGTAGCAGGCACCTATAGTCCCAGTTAGTCCCCGGGAGGCTGAGGCAAGAGAATTGCTTAAGTGCAAGAGTTTGAGGTTGCTGTGAGGTGTGACACCACAGCACTGTACCGGGGGCAACATAGTAAGACTCTGCCTCTAAAAAATAATAATAATTAAAAGCAGAAGTTTTTAAAAGGAATAGTTGATAAAATGAACCTAAAGAAAGCAGAAAGGATCAAGAAGACAAAAATGGAAATTAGTAAACACAGAATATAGTAAATCCAACATCTGGTTCTCTGGTGGGTGGGAGAAGAAGAAGGTGTATGAAAATAAATAGCCAATCTAGAAATTTAAAAAATTTCTTGAACAGACTACCACAAATCCAGAAAAAAACAAAAGAATCTTAAGATACTACCTTTACTCAGTTCTTTCAGATAAATTTGGGAACTTAGAGAGAATGGATAATCTCTATGAAACTATAATTCACTAAAAAATACTCCAGAGGAAGTAGAAAAATGAATCAAATAGAGAAAGTTTTAAAAGGAGAATAACAATAGTATACTTATATTTTTTGTGTGTCCAGCAAGAGTGAGAACCATCACCACTAAAAGGCAAGCAGAGGAAAAATATTAAGACCTAGGCAGCTGTAACATAGGAGACAGTCACACTTCTAAAGCTATAAAAGTTATAATATTCTGAATCTTCCACTGCTTATTGCAGTTGTCATACCCCACCAATTATGGAGTATTTCACTTTCATTTATTTAGTACAAAATTATATCACTTTCTACTACTTGGAATGTGATGTTATCAAATTGTCTTAATTTCATTTATCTAAACATTTTTGAAAACACCTAATGTGATACAAAATTTAGTTAAAATAACAAGTTGGGGCCCATCTGTATTTTTGTTATAATAAAGAATAAACATAAGAAATAATCAGAGCATATTTAAGATCAATAGAGAGACTAAAGCCAGATTAACATCCAGCCCACGGAATTTATATTATATAAAGGACCACTAGAGGTTTTTAGCAAGGCTAACTTGACAAGTTTGTTTTTGAGGAAGGTTTTTCTGTGAGTAGAATATAAAATAGATTGCTTTCCTAAGCAGAAACAGTATGGCATTCATATTCATGTATCTCCAAGCCTTGTAACCTAGTTGTTTTCAAGAAACATGGGATGATAGAGGTAGAGAGATGCTGAGCCTAAAAATGGAAAGACATTATGTATAATGAGAATCAAGAAATAGACACTGGAAGGCCAATGTGGGTGGATCGTTTGAGCTCACCAGCCTGAGCAAGAGTGAGACCCATCTCTACTAAGCCAGACATAGTAGTGTAACTTTTATTTTGTTTACTTTATTTTTCTTAGTTGTTTTTCTCTCTGTCCCATGTACTTCATACAGTCCTAGTACACTGTTGGATAGTGGTAAGCTACTCAGGAGGCTGAGGCAAGAGGATCACTTCACTCAACAGTCTGAGGTTGCTGTGAGCTATGATGAGGCCACAGCACTCTACCCAGGGTGACAGAGTGAGCCTATGTCTCACAAAAACATAAAGAAATAGATAACAAAGCTGTATCTTGAGCAAAGACCTTCATAAATACAATCCCCAAAGAACCAAAGTTCTCAAAGCTCTTTGTAGTTGGCTAAAACTTAATTGGTAATCAGTACTCTCCAAGGCCAGCGTAAAATTAGAGAAGTGTCAGAGATTTTAAAAATATGAAGGAAGGAAATGGACAGCAGCAGCAGTGGACAAGGGCAATTGTATAACAGAGTTAGGAAGACCTTCTCTGTCCTCAGTGCAGCCACTCATCAGTACACAACTTGGAAAATCAGAATCTAAAATACTTTTTTATTGCTTGTAACTTTTATGTTGTTTACTTATATTGTTTATTTTTCTGCATTGTTTTTCTCTCTGTACCATGTATTTTGTGCAGTCCTAGTACACCGTACACTGTTGGATATTTACATAGTAAAACTATTTAAGTTGATCATGTAAATATTTTGCTACCTCATTTCAGAATTTGCACCACCCTGGGATTGTGAATTTGGAACGTATGTTTGAGACCCCAGAACGAGTCTTTGTAGTGATGGAAAAGCTGCACGGAGATATGCTGGAAATGATTCTCTCCAGTGAGAAAAGTCGGCTTCCAGAGCGCATCACTAAATTCATGGTCACACAGGTATTTTTAACTCTTCTTTCCAAACTAGGGAATAGTTTAAAAACTAAGAAAACTAAATAGCAGTACTTTCACAAATTGGGAGATTATGGAATTGTTAACTTTAAAGAACAAAATATAACAACAAGTCTTTAGCTAATTCTTAATGAACTGTAGTAGGATTTTGAAGTCATTAGACCATTCAAAGAGACATAGTGAAGACTGATTTTCTCCAGGCATTGAAAAAAATCTTTTTTCCTAACAGATACTTGTAGCTTTGAGGAATCTGCATTTTAAGAATATTGTGCACTGTGATTTAAAGCCAGAAAATGTGTTGCTTGCATCAGCAGAGCCATTTCCTCAGGTGAGTTATTCTCTAGAACCTTTCAAAGAATCATTTTAAATGATTCTGACATTTTTTAAGTACTCAAATAATAGAAGGCAGGGTACCAAGTAGTATAAGTTCAAAATGCAGACCATACTATAGAAATAAAATTTCTAGCCTGTAACTGCCAGCAAGGATTAGTAACTTAAATAATTTGAATTCAGTCTGGGTGTGATGGCTCATGCCTATATCCCTGCACTTTTGTGAGGTCAAGGCAGGAGGATTGCTTGAGGCTGGGAGTTCAAAACTTGCCTGAACAACTTAGCAAAATTCCATCTCTCAAAAAAAAAAAAAAAGAAAGAAAGAAATTTAGCCAGGCATGGAGACATACGCCTGCAGTCCCAGGTACTCAGGGCACTCAAAGAGGAGGATCATTTGAACCCAGGAGTTCAAGGTTGCAGGGAGCCATGACTAACACCCTCCGCATTCTAGCCTGGCTAACAGAGAAAGACTGTTTCTAAGTAAATAATTATTACCTGAATTCATGTTTTGTTCATTGTTTATGTTCATTAAGGCTTTTTAGTTAAGTACTTCTCAACTTTGCACACACAGGCCCTTTGCAGTTCACCTCTCCCCATGGGTTGAAAATGAAGTGGAGGTAAACCAACCTTGGTTGTTGCTTAGTGCTCAATTTATGAATTCCTCATAAGTTAAAACAGACTGGTAGAATGAATTGGGAGAGATTTAAATTGAAGCAGGCAGACAACACCTTTTCTTTTGAGTACCATATTTCAAACATTTTCACCAAAACCTATGTAAGGATTATATTTCTTTTTTTTTTTTTTTTTTGAGACAGGGCCTCAAGCTATCCCCCTGGGCAGAGTGCCGTGGCATTACAGCTCACAGCAACCTCCAACTCCTGGGCTCAAGCGAGTCTCCTGCCTCTGCCTCCCAAGTAGCTGGGACCACAGGCGCCCGCCACAACGCCCAGCTATTTTTTGGTTGCAGCCGTCATTGTTGTTTGGCGGGTCCGGGCAGGGGATTCGAACCCGCCACCTTAGGTGTATGTGGCTGGCGCCTTAGCCGGTTGAGCTATAGGCGCCGAGCCAAGGATTATATTTCTCACCACAGTGCCACATGCATGTGTGTCCTGGCTGTGTGTGGTGTACTCTGATTTTTTTTTTTTATTCAGTTGAGTTTCATTTTGTAAAAAGTGTTGATCTTGAGGCTCGGCACCTGTAGCTCAGTGGCTGGGGCACTAACCATATACAGCAGAGTTGGTGGGTTCAGACCCAGTGCAGACTTGTCAAACAATGACAATTACAACAAAAACAGAAATATAGCCAGGCATTCTGTCAGGCACCTGCGGTCCCAGCTACTTGGGAGGCTGAGGGAAGAGAGTCGCTTAAGCCTAAGAGTTTAAGGTTGCTGTGAGCTGTGATAACACAGCACTCTATCAAGGGCAACACATTGAGACTCTGTCTCGAGAAAAAAAAAGTGTTGATCTTGAAATCGCCTAGTAAACCCAAGTTTTGAAATAAATATTCTGAGAAACATAAGTTGGAAGTGGTACCTATAGTTTTCATGATTGTTATTGACAGTTCCACCCGGATAGACTGTGTTTGACAAGCTATGTACATTGAAAACAGGTATAGGCTCGGTGCCTGTGGCTCAAGCGGCTAAGGCGGGTTCGAATCCAGCCCAGGCCCACCAAACAACAAGGACAGCTGCAACCAAAAAATAGCTTGGCGTTGCAGCAGGCACCTGTAGTCCCAGCTACTTGGGAGGCGAAGGCAGGAGACTTGCTTGAGCCCAGGAGTTGGAGGTTGCTGTGAGCTATGATGCCACAGCACTCTACCCAGGGTGACAGCTTGAGGCTCTGTCTCAAAAAAAAAGAAAGAAAGAAAACAGGTATAGCTAGACAAATGGCTAGAAGGACAGCAGATAGCCATTTCACTTGGTAAAAACAACTCAAATTATCCTTTCAAAGAAAAAGATGTATTTTTAAAAATCATTCAATTCTTTTACTTTAAAAGTAGCCAGGCATTGTAGCGGGTGCCTGTAGTCCCAGCTACTTGGGAGGCTGAAGCAAGAGAATTGCCTAAGGCCAGGAGTTGGAGGTTGCCGTGAGCTGTGTGACGCCACAGCACTCTCCCGAGGGCGATAAAGTGAGACTCTGCCTCTACAAAAAAAATAAAAAATAAAAAATTATAATACTGTTCTTTCTCTTACATGTCTATGTCCTTAAAAAGTGATTCCCTACTATTGGTGGCACCTGTAGCTCAAAGAAGTAGGGCGCCAGTCCCATATACCGGAGGTGGTGGGTTCAAACCCAGCCCTGGCCAAAACCTGCAAAAAAAAAGGTGATTCCCTATTATGAAGTCAAAAATGGTCCTATAATAGTTGGTGCAATGTTTTAAATAAACTACTTCCATATGTTACCTCATTTAATCATAAAAATAGCATAAGCAAAGAGTGCATCCCTCTACAACTTAGGCAAAATCGCCAACCTTTTGACCTCTACTTTAGTGACCCACAGTGTTCCCACTAAGGGTAAAAGGAAAATAATGTTGTTTAAGTTCGAATTTTTCCCGGGTCCATAATCCTATTCTTCAGACTCAAATAGAGAAGCAGCCAAATTCAGTAATGGCACAGAGCAAATATCATTCATAAAAATAATGTCTCAAGGTCTATATCCCAAAATAGTGGCAGCATTTGAATGTACTGTAAGTACTGTGTCGTGCAGTCACTGTTTGCTAGGCGCTAGAACCCTTTTCTCTCAATTGATCTTAAGCTTTTTCTGAAGATATTCTGTGAGTCCGAGCATTTCCTCCAGAAAGTTTGTGGCATTTCCTTGTTCAGCATGGATACAGTCATTAATCACCAACATCTGAACCTCTACAGAAATATGGGTAGCAAGATAAGTGTTCTGAGTTCTGCAAAACTCATCACACTTCTAGAATATTCTTCCTGAGAGGACATGGTAGTGACAGCAGCTACCTTAACGTATTACTTTTTTTGATCTGAACATCTAACTAGCAGTAATTTGCTCCATAGTAATGGGAAACACTGTTGTTCTTAGTCCTTGGAGCAGTGTCCAGCATCACTCCTCTACTGTCCACATTACTAGTTACCTTTAATATACCTCAGTCTTATTTACTTGCCAGTTATAGTGTTCTTAGGAAAAGAACCTAGAAATAAAACAAAGCTCTTTAAAACATTATAACTTATTTTTTATTCAACAAATATTTATTGAGTACCTTTGTGTCTAGGATTCAGAAATGTAACATGATTCCTTCTCACAAATGATAGAAAAATCATCTCTTTAAGAGATAAATGGTAAAAGATTAGCACCTTCCATTTCATCAAAACACTTAACACCCATAACACCAGTCTGGTGTTTGACATTTTGGAAGCTAGAGTATGAAAGTTTTTTGAAATTATCGCAAGGAAAGCCCTTCATACTGTTAGTCAGGATTACAGGGCTATAAATGGATCTGACTTTTGGGAAAGGATATTTTACAAATTCACTATCTATAATTATTTGATATTCCTAATCAACAGAGTTGGAAAATGTGTTGAAACATTACAGTATCATATTTAGGGGCCATTAGGTATGTCTATATAGATTGACAGATTGTTACATATATATAACACTATACTATAAAAATATCCTTCAATTTGCAGGTTAAGCTGTGTGACTTTGGATTTGCACGCATCATCGGTGAAAAGTCATTCAGGAGATCTGTGGTAGGAACCCCAGCATACCTAGCCCCTGAAGTCCTCCGGAGCAAAGGTTACAACCGTTCTCTAGATATGTGGTCAGTGGGAGTTATTGTCTATGTGAGCCTTAGTGGCACATTTCCTTTTAATGAGGACGAAGATATCAATGACCAAATCCAAAATGCTGCATTTATGTATCCACCAAATCCGTGGAAAGAAATTTCTGGTGAAGGTAAAAATAATTTAAGTTTTGGCTCTTTGCTTTATAAGTCTAAAAATCTTTGATCCCAAATCAGTCTGACTTTTGTCTCCTCTTTTTGTGTTTCCCATTTATCTTCTAAACTGAGCTAGTTACTAATTTTTGAGCAGTCCTCCTTTTACACTGCCTCTTCTGTCTCTGTCTTCCTTATACTCCCCAGGCATAGCACTAATCCAGCCCCCCATTGCTTCATTCTGATAGTCCTAAAATATTTTCTTGGGCGGTGCCTGTGGCTCAAGGAGTAGGGCACCAGCCCCATATACCGGGGGTGGCAGGTTCAAGCCTGGCCCTGGCCAAAACTGCAAACAAACCAAAAAAAAAAATAATTTTTCTTAACTGTCCTTCCCATTAAACTCCTTTTATGTCCTTTCAGTCACCACTGCCAAATTTATCTTCAGGAAACATTAATTACTTTCATCTTCCTCTGCTCCTAAACATTTTGGCTACTGTAGATTTGTAGGACTTGGTGAGGCAGTGATTTTCAATATTTCAACCTACCATTACAAGTTAGGCATTTAATGTTATTTAGAAGACAAGTAATCATTCCCTTTTAATTATTAAGGGTACCTCCACACCTCAGCATCACCTCACACATTGCCTGCCATGCTTTACAACAACTGGCCCATTGCCTTGCCCTGCATCAGCAGCCAAGATGTGGAAGGGCCCAAACCTTGTTATTTTCTTATCAAGTAATTTTCATAATAAAAATGAATAGTTCCTTATCATTTTTTTCTAAATCCCAGCATGGCTTCTATAACATCTCAAAAGAAAACAGAAGCCCTCCCCCCCCAAAAAAAAAAATTACAGATGAAAGAGCATTATTCATTGAAAAGTGAACAAATGACTCTTTTGTTGAAGGAAATAGCAAGGCACTCTTCTTAATTTGTAGGTAATTTGTGCAAGTTTTCAAAGACTGTAATTTGAAAAATCATATGCAAACACATGCTGCCAAATGCGATGCATAAGGACAAAACAGAACTAAAAAAAAGTCTTCTCAACAAAGTTTTCTTTAAAGTTACAACTCAGGTGGATTTTATTGTAAAAGCTAGTTATGTGGTAGCGTATTTAATAGCAAAAAAATCAAAACCATTTACTGATGGTGAGTTTATTAAGCCGTGTATGGTAAGCAGACAGATATAATTTGCCCTGAAAATAAGGGGGGATATTTCTAAAAGCTGTTTGTCTCACCAAACTATATCCAGGAGAAATGAAAAAACTGGAACATTTATTGAAAGCAGTTTGGAGAGTAAACCACTAATTTTAAATCTCATGCTTTGACAATACTGCTGCTACAAATACAGCTGAACTTGCCATTTTTATTAGCAGTATTGATGACAAATATAATGTCATCTTTAGTGAAATTTCTTCTTTAGAGCCATTAAAAGGCCCAACTAAATTAAGAGATTTATATGAAGAAGTAAAAAACATGTTAAAGTGATTTTCTGTGTCCATTATCAACATACCTGTTATAGTTACTGATGGTGCCCCAGCAATGGCTGATGAAAGAGAGGGACTCGTAAAATTATAAAAGATGATGGAATTGCCACCCACATTTGATGAAGTATCATTGAATAGTACATCAAGAAAATTCATGCACAAAAGCTTTTAAATTGATAATGTCTTGTCACCAAGATTATGAATTTTGTAGGGGCAAGGGAATGAATCATTGCCAATTCCAGAAATTCCTTAGAAGTATTGATGCAGACTATGACAACATCGTTTACTGTTTGGAAGTAGGATGGCTAAGTGGAGGCCAAATGTTGAAAAGATTTTATGATTTACATGTTATCAAGTCATTATGGTATCAAAAACCAAATTTGTGCCAGAACTTGACAATGAAAACTAGCTTACAGATTTAGTTAGCATTTTTAGTGGATTTAACCACTCATTTAAATGAGTTAATCATGCATCTTAAAGGTGAAAACCAACTTACCAGTATAATGTTTCTTTTTTTTTTTTTTTTTGAGACAGAGCCTCAAGCTGTCCCCCTGGGCAGAGTGCCATGGCATTACAGCTCACAGCAACCTCCAACTCCTGGGCTCAAGCGAGTCTCCTGCCTCCGCCTCCCAAGTAGCTGGGACCACAGGCGCCCGCCACAACGCCCGGCCATTTTTTGGTTGCAGCCGTCATTGTTGTTTGGCGGGTCCGGGCTGGGGATTCGAACCCGCCACCTTAGGTGTACGTGGCTGGCGCCTTAGCCGGTTGAGCTATAGGCGCCGAGCCAGTATAATGTTTCAAACCACAATAGCATTCCAAATGAAACTGAAATTATGACAAGCTCAAATTAAGACAAACAATTTTATGCATTTTGACATGTTAGCTAAACATGTGAACAGGGAAAATATGCAGCCTTGCTTTTCAGTTTGAAAATAGATTTCAAGATTTCTGGGAAAGGGCAGTGCCTGTGGCTCAAGGAGTAGGGCGCCAGCCCCATATACCAGAGGTGGTGGGTTCAAACCCAGCCCCATCCAAAAACTGTTAAAAAAAAAAAAAAAGAAAGGACTTCTGGGAAAATAATATTTTGGTGCATTTATGACTCCATTTTCAGTCAATATAAATATGTTAAATGTGATCGGCTTGGCGCCCCTAGCACAGTGTTTACAACGCTAGCCACATGCACCAAGGCTGGTGGGTTCAAACCTGGCTCAGGCCTGCTAAACGACAACTGCAACAAAAAAAATAGCTGGGTATTGTGGCAGGTGCCTATAGTCCCGGCTACTTGGGAGGCTGAGGCAAGAGAATCGCTTAAGCCCAAGAAAGAGTTTGACATTGCTGTGAGCTATGACACCATGGCACTCTATGAAGGGTGACATAGTGACACTGTCTCAAAAATAAAGTGATCGGGCGGCGTCTGTGGCTTAGTGGGTAGAGCACCAGCCCCATATACCAAGGGTGGCTGGTTCAAACCCAGCCCTAGCCAAACTGCAAAAAAAAAATAGCCAAGCCTTGTGACAGGTGCCTGTAGTCCTAGCTACTGAGGAGGCTGAGGCAAGAGAATCGCCTAAGCCCAGGAGTTGGAGGCTGCTGTGAGCTGTGTGATGCCACAGCACTCTGTGGAGGGCAACAAAATGAGACTCTTGTCCCTACCAAAAAAAAAAAAAAGTGATCATGTATCTTTGCTGTACTTTATAGGTCCTATCTTTGCAGACACAAATCTCTCTCGCTTCACAATCATACTTATGCATGATTTTTGGCACCTACATTTGCATGTAACTATTTTTAAGAATGAAGCACATTAAGAATAAAATTAGAACCAAAATATCTGATGATTACCTTGAGAATTCACTGAGAACTGCATCTACTTCCATCAAATCAGATGTTGATGCATTAGTTTCTCAAATACAATGTAAAATATCCCACAAGTTTTATGTTGCCTTTTTTTTTTGCAGTTTTTGGCCGGGGCTGGGTTTGAACCTGCCACCTCTGGCATATGAGGCTGGCGTCCTACTCCCTTGAGCCACAGGCACTGCCCTGTGTTGCCCATTTTTATAACAAAAAATATTTGAAGAAAGATGTTTTATTACTTAGATATGTACATTTTCTATATTGGTGATCACAAACTTGGGACCTACCTGACAATAATTTTAAAGACTCTGAACAGGCAGCTATATAATTACGATTATTACATGAAGATTTTTTTGCTTATCTGTGGTGCTCATCATCTTTTCTTAGTGTTTGTGTATTTAATGGATGGCCCAGAAAAGTCAAAAGGTTGGACACCCTTGGATAAATCTTCCTTGGTTCATCTCTGAGTCTATATCTTTTGCTGTCAGTATTACAAACGTATCTGTAGTTGATTCATTTTTCCAAAAAGTGAATAAAATAAGTATGCCAGAATTCACTATAACACACTGAACCTATTTGTTACAAGTATCACCTTGTGATCAGTTATCACCTCAGTTAACCATGTCTACAGAGGCAAGGCAATGGCTTTGGCTACATTTACAGATTTAGCTAGGGACTAGATCAGAGTAACACAATATCATGGGGGATAGGGAGGGTCTACTTGTAAGCAGAGTCTATTTTCTTCATCTTTAGGAATAATTAGTACTTACTTAGCACTCTGGGCTAAGTCCTATTCTAAGCCCTGCACATATACGAACTGACTTTAAACTTCATGTGCAATTTAAAATTGCACACTATTTTAAATTGCACACCAACTTTATGGTCACCCTGTATTAAACCTATTTCATCTTTTCAACAACTTCATTTTATAGATGAGGAATTGAGCTATAGCCTAGTTTTATTAGTAATAACTGGCCCCATATCACATAGCCAGGAGGTGGCAGAACCAGATTTCAGCCCAGGCATTCTGGCTCCAGAGTGTATACTTTTTTTTTTTTTTTTTTTTGAGACAGAGTTTCACTTAATAACCCTCGGTAGAGTGCCATGTAGTCACAGCTCACAGCAACCTCCCAACTCCTGGGCTTAGGCGATTCTCTTGCCTCAGCATCCCGAGTAGCTGGGACTACAGGCACCCGCTACAACACTTGGCTATTTTTTTGTTGCAGTTTGGTTGGGGCTGGGTTTGAACCCACCATCCTCAGTATATGGGGCCGGCGCCCTACTCACTGAGCCACAGGCACTGCCCCAGAATGTATACTTTTAACCTGAACTCTACAGTGCCTTCTAAATAAAATGAAAATTTGATACATACACTGAATTCAGTGACCACGTATGGATCATTTTACATGTTAGCTTAAAGTCCATGTCCTTGAGACGCAAAAATTCCTCAACCCTCTATTTGTATAGATTAAGCTCCTTTCCAGGCAGAGTCACAGGTTTGGGGTGCTCTATATACCCAAATTCATGTTATCTAACTTTGTCTTTTCTCTTAGCAATTGATTTGATAAACAACCTACTTCAAGTGAAGATGAGAAAACGTTACAGTGTTGACAAATCTCTTAGTCATCCCTGGCTACAGGTAAAAAAAAAAAAAAGTATGACTTCGTTTGACCGGTTCACTGGGAATTGTCTTACCTAATGAAACCACTTTAATAAGGCAAACACATACACATTTCTTAGAGTAATGGAAGTGCTCTTCGGTGATTACTCTGTACGGCAGCTGAATCTCTGAATGTTGTGCAGTATACCACTCCAATCAGTATTGATAGTTAATCTTCATAAACTGAAAGGAATTATAAAGCCTATGGAGCCTGTGTGTTTCTTTCACCTTTCTGTAAGATTAGCATGACATTTATCTAAATTTATTTTTAAATGTCCACTAAAAGGTTTATTTTTGCATGGTAGAGATTTTGTTTTAAAAAAGGCTTTTAAAATGTTTGGTTTAACTGCCCCAAAGATATTATATAGATTTGCTTAAAAAAAAAAAAAAAAAAAAAACTTCAGCGTAATGAGAGAATCTTTAGAACTATTTTCTTGAAGGGAGTAAGAAGGTAGAATTAACATCAAAATTAATGTAATCGTAGCCTCACTGATTATTAAATTATCCTGGTCATACCCTGTTAATTCCAAGTACTTTCACCTACTTTGAGAAAGTAAGGTTTAAGCCTGTAAAGTATAGAACATGTTTTAGTGATTATTATGCCCCCTTCAGAAGCCTGAATGCAGCAAATTGTTTTCTGATTTTAGAAAAGTTACTTTCCTTCATTAGATACTCTGGAAAAGTGTTTTATCTTTACCATTGCTGATTTAAAATATCACAGACAGAACTTAGTGTATAGCAAGTACTTACAAGTAGAGGTTGTTGATTTGACCAGGGTGCTAAGACAAAAACAAACAAACAAAAAAAAATAGTATTTTGTTTTATGTTTAATAATTACTTCATTGTTTCCTAGGACTATCAGACTTGGCTTGACCTTCGAGAATTTGAAACTCGTATTGGAGAACGTTACATTACACATGAAAGTGATGATGCTCGCTGGGAAATACATGCATACACACACAACCTTGTATACCCAAAGCACTTCATCATGGCTCCCAATCCAGATGACATGGAAGAAGATCCCTAATTATCAATGCGCAGATTTCATCTTATGGGCTGATGTTTTGGTACATAACTGTTGTTCATTGTAATCCATCATCTTCAAGAATGCAAAGACATGAGGAAATTTGATAAGGAATCAGTGACACCAATACTGTAGTTCATAATGACTAGGTACAGGAGGGGAACTGAGTAAGAAAAACTCAAGAATCAAGAAGCTTTTTATAAATTTTTATAGCATTTTTTTAATCCTTCACTTTAGTACTACAGTACCACTTAATTTATCTTCCCTTTCCTGTTTTTACATTATTTTTTTAAAGGAAAAAAATGGCAAGCTACAATCCAGTTATTGTATAGCTTGACCAAATCATAAAAGAGTTATAGGTTGATAACTAAATAGGTTTATATTTAAGAGATTACTGTGAGGCTACCAATATGTGATTTTACAAGGACTTAACATTTGTTTTACTGACCATGGAGGGTTTTTTGCTAGATAGATGTCTAGAAAAGGATTGCTGGACTGTTTCACCTGATTTTTTAGGCCGATCAAGACTTGGGACCTTTTTGGAATTGTGATTCTGAATATGCTGTCTACAACATAAAAATTAAGTTGTCACCTTCTGTGAGTATATTGCAACAGTGGAACATTTTATGTTACAAAACAAGGTCTTAAGTGTTGAGCTGTTAAGCATGTCTTCACATAGCTCAACTCTGCCCCTAAATACTCATGTTCTGACTGACACCATCCCGATGCCAGTACTGGATTCCAGCATTCAGTGGGTGCATATTTAAACTTTAAGTACACAATTTATCTTTACCCAGGGTTGTATAACTTTAGGGAGAAAATTCAATATACACTAAAAGGAAAGCCAGTGTAGGGTCAGTCAATGCTACGGTTACTATATAGCAAACAGTATCCTTTTTTTTATCTTGAACGGTTTCAAATCAGTTATTTTAAGGAGTTTGGCAGAACAGGTAGGGGTAGAAAATGAAACACTTTATAAGGGTGGGCCTATGTTATCAGCAGAGCAAATTAAAGAACAAAGTATTTCTTTTTGCATTTCAGTTCTGGCAGCCACATTTTTTAAAAAGTTAATATTTTCCCCAAAGAAAGTTTAAGATCTGAGACCATCTACTTGTAAGAAATCTAGTAGCATTTTGTTTCTTTGTTCTTCACTAATCATTTTAAGTCTGTTTTTACTTCCCCACTCTGAGAAGAGCAAAAGATTTAAGTCTTGTTTTCATTATTTATTAGCTCTGTTGACCCGGGCAGATGGCAGTTTGTCTGAGTCTATAGTTCCTAGAACTGTCAGTAAAATGAAGATCATAATTCTCATATCTACCTTTCTCATGGTGGTGTTGTGAAGATCAGATATGTGTGAATGTATTCAATAAACTAAAAACTGTACTTGTTAACTCTTACTGACACCAAGTTAGAGGTCGTAAAGGAAAAGAATGTTCTTGTATATGAACAGATTCAGAGGGAATTTAGCAATCCCTAAAGCTACTCTCCTATCTAGGACTAAAAATGTCTTTAAGAGAATTGTAGCAAACATTATATAGTGCCCCTATATTCTAAGTTGTTTTATGTTTTAATTTACCCTCTCAGAAATAGGGCAAGTATATTGCCTTTCTTACAGATAGGGAAATTAAGGCACAGGGAGCTGCCCAAATTTACAGTTAGTATGTGTATTTGAACCCAGGCAGTATGACTCCAGAGTCTCTCCTAAACCCTTCTATTACGCTATACTGTCTACCACAAATATCTCCAAGAGACATTCCCTGCCTTTCAGTAACTTGCTTTTATTTCGAAGAGTTTCAAAGATTAAACCAAACTAATTTTGAAAAAACATTTTAGAAATGTTATTATCCCTGTGGAAGAGGATGACTTCCTCAGATTTCTCCAAAGTAAGTCTGTTTATATCAACGTGTACAAAATGGAACAATTCTGAGTCACTAGGCAACCCACTGTAGTTTTACTACATATGGTGAAAATCAACTGGAATGTTTATTTGCATTACTTACATAATCAAAACTTACAAGCCATGAAATTAAATGCACTCTTTTTTGTTTGTTGCTGAATGCCTAAGAAGTTTTCAAAAATTTTGTAAAGGCACTGTCAGATAATTTGGAGTTGAGTAAAATACTCAACTCCAGATACTGTATAACCTGTATAACCTTTTGTCTTGAAGTCAAGTTGTGTTTATATAAGAAATAATCATTTGCTAGAAGTATTTGATAATGTACAGAGTAGCCTATAATGACATTGTTTAGTACATTTTTATATTTTTTTGTTACATCCAACTTCTTGTAAATATACCCAAAGAACCTTGATAATAAAATGTATTTCCATATCATCATACTTTTCCATGTGAAAACCTAAGCCTATCTAGCAGAAGTATCCAAAGAAAATTCTATTTCTATTCTATAGAAAATTCTATTTGGTTGTGCTATTTTTCCAAGTCTTGGTATAGAACTCTTTGGGAAATTATATTTATAAATAGAACTAATGCTGTGATTTTTTTTTAATTGACAAAAATAAAAAAAAAACTCCTTTAGATTTTTATACTAAATTTAAGGTAATTATCTGGAGGTTTCATTTCTTGGAATGAAAATTTGGGAATAATTATAACTATAAATTTTTCAAGAGCTACCACCCAAATCATTTAACAGTTTTTAACTATTAGAAGATTTGGAAAAGTTAACCTAGTATCAAAATAAATTATGAGAGATTATAAGATATAAGGCATTGCCTGACTCTTCCTCCTTAATTGGAAGGAATTAATTGAGGAATTAATTGGAGGAATTAATTGGAGGAACTCCTCCTCCTTACATATTTGGAAAGGGACATTTTCATCTTGCAAAATTTCTCCCAACTAAGTATTCATTTAAATAAATAGAATAAGAGTGACTTACGAATGTCTTAAAGCTGAGCAGCACCTGAAAAATAAGGCCTCTACTGTCCTTTATGTTAGTACATGGGGAACACTAATCTTGGTCTCAATGAAGCAGAAGCAACAATCAAAAGCAACTGTTCCTAATTCTACCAGTGAACTTCCAGTAAAGTAAAGCCGTAAACTCAAGACATGTGCCTAGTATTCTTTCCCTTTAATCTCCCTTATAAATTTGTTTTGCCAATTAAATAAACCCCAGAAAGTTTGGTATTTATCTTTCTAACACTATTATAATAAAAGTTCCATGAACCAAAAAATGAGAACCTAATATAGAATTAAAACTTGATGTTTATTTGAAAATACAGGAGAATCAGCTCAATTTTAAAAATTATTGCTCCTAGGTAGTCTATATTTACTCTCATATTTCAAGCATGTGCCAGGATTACTGTTTTTTACTATAACCTTTATGATTAAAATTTTTTAATTACTTATATTTATTTAAATGTAATTTTTTTCCTTACAACAAAAACGGGATCACATCCTACTTTTTTCACTTACTGAATCTTAAGAGATCTGGGTCAGAACATACTGCTTTATCTCATTTTATAACATACAGATCTATTTTATCAGTACCCATAAATAGCCATGTAAGTAGTTTGTAGTTTTTATTTAACTAATCAGGGCTTGTGTTTACTTCTTAAGATAAAATAGATATACAGCAACTACCTTTATAAATTAAAGGAAACTCAGTTTCATAATAACGTAATCATTTCATTAAGTTGAGAACACATATTTATACCAAAAGTCAGTTATAATCCTAGAAATTTTATAATTTTTGGTTGTATTATATGTAATATGGAGTATTTCTTAACTGGCTGGGAAGAGATAAAATACTTTTAACACTTATGTTACCTGATGTATCCCCTTTATTTTGATTTCTTAGGCAGACTGAGATATAAAAAGTCCAAGCTGAAATATCACTGCCAAGCAAGTTCACTAAACCCAGCCACAGGGGATGCAGAGGGTTTTGACTGACATGTATTCTTCTGATGCATTCCACCATGAAGTCTCTGATGAGGTAGCAAAGCAAAAAAGTTAAATCTGTCTCCCATCTTCTTAGGATTCATTAACATATCATACCCATGAAGTAACTGCTGCCTTACTGATGGCTCATCTGATTTATCTAAAAGAACCTGAAAAGAAAAAAATTCTTAGCAAAAATAACCGGAAGAAAGAATTTGTAATGGTATGCAGCAATACTAACAACTCTTAAATATTCTAGTAAAGCAGTGGTCTAAATGTGATTTCTGATTACCTGCCTGAGAATCATGAAGTATTTCTTAAAAATGTAGGTCTCTGTGACCCAAACCAGATTTACATTTTCAACAAATATCCCCAAGTGGTTTGATCTACAGTAAGGTTTAAGTGTCCTAAGAACAATCAGAAATTTCAGATCCATGAATAGTTTTCTTAATGAACAAAATACTACTTGGATGTCTGAATTTTACCCCAAATGGAGGTACAAGAGTATTAAAGCCACATAAACTTGTTTAAAGTAATTTTGAAATACTATGAGATCAAAATATTTAATTATAGTGAAATAAGATAAACCTTACCTTGAGCCGAACATCAATACCCATATTTTTTAAAAACGTTTGCTGTTTTATTGGGCCGAGGGAGGCTACTTTTCCCTTCGCCATTCTTCGCAAATAACTGAAGTCCACATCAGCTGTTAGGTCTGCTGTTCCTGGGGCAATTAAGACATCATGAAGCTTGTGGCCACAAAACCCCTTGAACATAAAGAAATTTTGCCTTTTTATGACTGTCATTATCAAGATTAAGGAAATGCTATCATATTGGTACATTTTTACATAGCAGCTGTTAAAGGAAAATGTGGCCTAAATCTGTGATTTACAGACTACGCAGGAGCATCCTTTCTTCAAATGAATGCTATGTGGAAAACTCAACATCAAATGCAACATCTAAGTGCAGAAAGATACTACCCATAACATTTTATTTAACATTTTATTAAAGCCTGTGGTGATGGACTAGAGATCTCATTAATTCTTTGGATGAATTCTCATAGCTATGCAGAGAACATGTAGGCAGGCAAAATATATCCATCAACCATATGTATCAGAATCGCCTGAGAATCTTATTGGACTTCTCCCGCTCCTGATCAGGCAGAATCCTGGAGGTGAGGCAAGAGAATCAGCCTTTGTAACAAGCTCTCCAGGCTATTCTTAGATACAATAAAGTTAGAAAGAAAGAACCACAGTCTAGAAAATGACTAATGACTTCTAGTTAAATATATTTCAATTGAAGTATATTGAACAGAAAGGATGTTTAAGGGGTAAAAGTACATCTGGAAAGGGGAAAAGATAAATTGAAAATATGATAGAAAAAGTTTGATTACAGTAGCTAGGTTAATTCTCAAAAAAACTGGAGTGCATAGCATTGCAATTTTTTTTTTTTTGAGACAGTGTTTCACTTTGTCACCCTTGGTAGAGTAGCGTGGTGTCACAGCTCACAGCAACCTCAAACTCTCAGGCTCAAGCATTATTTTCTTGCCTCAGCCTCCTAAAGTAGCTGGGATTACAGGCGCCCACCACAATGCTCAGCTGTTTTTGTTTGTTTTTTTGCAGTTTTTGGCCGGGGCTGGGTTTGAACCCGCCACCTCCGGCATATGGGGCCGGCACCCTACTCCTTTGCTCCACAGGCGCTGCCCCTACTTGGCTGTTTTTTAGACAGGGTCCTGCTCTTGTTCAGGCTGGTCTTAAACTCCTGAGCTCAAGCAATCTGCCCAACTCGGCCTCTGAGTGCAAGGATTACAGGTGTGAGCCACTGCACCCAGCCAAAAAAGAAAGTTTTTTGAATGAAGGGGGAGCAGATAGAAAAGTTTAAGAATGTAAAGAAAATCTTTCTATTTGTATCATTCAGATGTTCACTAGGATCTTACAGCTAAGAATAAATAATTCAGACCTTATTCACATAGGAGAGTTGGAAAGTGGACTTAGGGTTGAGGAGTAAAATCTAGAGCTAAGAGTAATTATCATGCAATTAACATGGATTGTAAGCAACATAATACAGCAATGCTACACAATGTAGAAACCAAAGATAAAGACCTTCAATGAGGTTGAGATCTAACAGTGAAATTCTGATAAATCATGTTACTGAATTACACGTACTCTGAAGGTATCTGTCTTTGTTCCATCATGACCGTAATCAGCAATCAGTGCAGCACCCCCAGTTAGTGCAATGCGTTGAGAAAGCTCCTGAATGATAACACCAGCATCAGGACACACCTCAACATGATCCCTTGTTTCATCATGCTGGTAAGAGAATAGGTGAAAGAATCAAAACACATCATTCAAAAGAGCTGTTTCCTTAGGGCTTTTCTTCAGAGAGCATTTTTTTGTTTTAATAAAATAAATTCCTTCTTATAAATTATGTTCTCTAGACTCAACTTTCAACACAATATTCTTATACAAATCTCCTTGGTTCTTTGATGCTACCCAATTGGTTTACACAAACATGTTAATCTCTTATGAAAAGGCAAATGCCCTCCCAGTAACCAAATGGCCGTATTTTAACATGTGCGTATTTTAACATAAAATTACTTTTACATCTAAATCACAGAAACACACTCCACTGGGTTGAAAGTATAGGAAAGATACTTTTGTCTGCCTAGAACAATGCAGGGCATATAACAGGCACTGAAAAAAATTGTACTGGTAGAACAAATGGCATAAATCCAATATAATAAACCCTATCAAGCAAGTATATCATGATATTCTGTGTTGGGACAAGAAAGTATCCCAATTATATGCCTACATCTAGAAACATCAGCTTATAAATTAATGCCAATGTATCTGAGAACCTTATTACCTCAAGATTTTCAATCATTAACTAAAGGTCCATAATCTTGTGATTGTTCCATTCTGGTGACCTGAATCTAATTTAGGTATCCATGGAGGCATGGCAAAAAGCCACACGTTAGCCCAAAGTTGTTTTGAGAATTAATATACCTAATATTGTTTTGAGAATTAAAGGAGAAAATATAGTACATACAAAGTACTCAATAAATTTTAGCTGTTATTGTTACTTTACTAGAGTCTGTACTAGCTCTTATAGACACTGTAGCAGCCCGTATAGCATATGGCAAGGAGGAGTGAGAGTTGTAAGTAACACCTGTATAGCTCAATAATGGAACACCTTGGTGAAAAGGGCATGGGGAGGGATTTAGCTCTCTTAACAAGCATGAGAGCTTGTGAGATGAGAGCATTAGTGAATTGGCAGTCTCTACACCTGTGGTGGTAAGAGTCCCAAGATCAGCTCTATATTAGGCTGCAGGAGAAGGCAGTTGGGAGCATACGTATGTTCTATCACCAACCACTCACTCTGACTCAGTCGCTTCACCGGCTTGCAGAATACCTGCATAGTGTCTCTCTGCTAAAGACTGCTAAGTTCTATGCTTCTAAGACAGCAGTTCTCAACCTGTGGGTCGCAATCCCTTTGGGGGGTCAAAGGACTCTTTCACAGGGGTCACTTAAGTACATCCTGCATAACAGATATTTACGTTACAATTCATAATAGTAGCAAAATTGCAGTTATGAAGTAGCAACGAAAATAATTTTACTGTGGTTGGGGTACCACAATATGAGGAACTGTGTTAAAGGGCCACAGCATTAGGAAGAGGACTACTGTTCTAAGAAGACTACTTCACCCTCAAAGACTCTCTCTCTCTCCCTTCTGCTAAAGCAAACAGCCTTTAGGCATCTAAGAGCAGTTGTTCCTGAGAGAGAGAGCAGCATAGCAGTCTGCGTCTGGAACATACCTAGATAAGCAGGGGGCCGGAGACCTGGCCAGTCCCGGGCCGACCTATGACAACAAGACACTGAACTCTTTCTAAAAATCAGACAGTTATCAATACCATTTGACAGTCAGGAAGCTGAGGTAACACAGAGGGAAGGGACTTAGCTGAGTAACTGCTTACTAACTTTTTCTCTTACATATTAAGGTCACACACACTTAAATGATTTTAACCTGATTTTACAGCCTCTGCACTTTCACCATCAATAAAAAGCACCTCCCCCTTCTGTTGCTAGCCACTCCCCCTGTAAAGGAACTCTAAAATAGTAACTCAGTAAATAAGACTTTGAAGATTCTGTTAGCAATAAAAGAAACTTAGAAGAAGAAGAAGAAAGTGTATTCTTACTTGTATGAAAGCTGTTGCTGGGGTGACACAAGGTGCCAAAACAAACCTCAGTTTATCAGGGATTTGTGGATCAACATCAATGAATACTTCTCTCCACCCTTGTGGTGTTTTCTAAATACAAAGTAACACATGAAAACATATTTTTGCAACTTACTCTGAAAACTACTTCTCAAAAGCAACTATTTGCTTTCTCTTACCATAAATATTTATAGTACTATTCAAAATTATTTAAAGGCATTACTTCATTTCGTTTGAGCAATATGAATATGAGTAGACTAAGAGAAGCAAACTATTAATGTTGTAAGGGAGAAGGAATAACAGAAATGCCAGTGTAGGACATGAGGAAATAAGCAGCATGCAAAGTGCCCCCCAAATGGAAAACAAACTCGGGAGAAACATCAGAAGCTTCTGTTGACAGACTGCTACATGAGAATGAAATCTGCTCTTGGCCTTAACAATTTTAATCTTTGAATTTTTTTTTTTTTTTAAGACAGAGTCTCACTCTGGGTAGAATGCTGTGGCATCACAGCTCCTAGCAACCTCAAACTCTTGGGCTGAAGAGATCCTCTTGCCTCCCAAGTAGCTGGGACTATGGGCACCCCCCACAACGCCCAGCTATAATCTTTGAATATTTAAAAAAATTGCTAAAGTCTACTGAGCATGGTGGAAAGCACCTGCTGTCTCAGCTACTTGAGTTTCAAGTCTGGGCAACACAGTCAGACCTGTCTCTTAAAAAATTTTTTTTGCTAAAGTAAATCTTTCATGCATGATAGCCAGTTGCCATCTTATGTTCTCTGACATCTTTATCTCAGAAGAATTAAAATTCCTTAATAATTATCCCAGGAGAATTAAGAATTCTCTTTAATATTTCATTTTTGCTTTTTATTTATGTTCACCAAAATTCCAAATAATACTTAATAATAATTTTGACAAGTAATATTTGTACACTAAGTAAATACCATAAATACTCCTTGCAAGACAAGGCCTTTTGTATTCACTTATATACATGACTTTTTTCCCATCATACCTGAAACTTATGCACAGGAAGAACATCAAAAAATTCATGCGCAAGATAGAAGCTGTACTCTATTTAAAAAGAAGAATAATGTTTAATTAGTTCCTTTGAACGTTAACTATAAAAAACAAAATGCCTCTTTCTTCAGTATTAGAACCACAAGATACATCCACAATCATCACTACCATAAAATTATCTATCTTCATAGAGAACATACAAAGGAACTATTATTTCTATTCTCATTTTCCCCATAGTGGAATCACAGAACTCAAATACCTGAATTAATAAGTATTTTATTCATCACTAGGCCTGAAAGAAATTAGAACTCAAATTTGTTAGCTGGAAGGGAATTTGAATTTCATAAAATCATCTGAGAAGGTTGAGGTCAGGAATTGCTTAAATGCCTTGCCCACGATCCTAACACTACTTTAGGTTTGAGCTGGGCTTAATCAATATTCCTGATTAGTGTAGGAATTTGGCCACCAGTCCTTGTTTGTCTTTAGACAAGTAAGGATTTTTAAGACTGGATATCTGAACTAAGCCCACCTATTAACACTGCTTCCTTGAGCCTCTGCTGCCTTGGGCTGCTTCATCATCAGCACCACCTCAGCTACAGGGAAATCCTAAAAAGTGCAATGGAGATTTATGCTTTGGTTTAGCTTTTTTTCCCTTTAATACAAACATCTCACTGGTAGATGTCTGGTTTCATTTTTACAAAACCACATGACATACAATGCACCTTAATGTCGAGCCATTTCATTTCCTAATGTGATTTCTAGAAAAAAATATGCTGCTCTCTATGGATAAGGAAGTTGGCAGCACTAACTCATCTATGGTATTACTGTAAAACAGCAGTTCTCAACCTGTGGGTCGCGACCCCTTTGGACTGTATTAAAGGTTCGTGGCATTAGGAAGGCTGAGAACCACTGCTGTAAAAGCTTATGGTCCTACCACTGAGAGGGAATGTGATCAAAATTCTTTCATTTATCTATGTAAAGTAATTACCTTTTGGAACGTCTTGCAGATCTCGATACCAGGAAATTGGAATCCCAGACTTAGTGACACCTTTCATATATACTGGGGAGTCAGCATTTCGCTCTAATGGGACCTTTTCTTCAGTCAGTGTTGACGCTTGAATCTCACTTAATTTTTGGCTCACCTCCACTAGATGTATTGAAATGTCACAGTTTTTCAGTACAGATCCAAGCTGACTGCACACCTAAATACAGAAAGAAGAAAAAAAAATACTGGCAAAATACAATGTGTTAAGTAGATTTTAGATTTTCTAATCACTTACCCCAATAATTTAAACATGTCTTAATAAAAGGAATGTTTGGTTTCAGAGAAAATGTTTCTCCCTCACGCCACTCTTTAGTAGTCTATAAGAATCATAACTTTATATAAGAAACAAATAGTGCCCCATTTGCCTTCCTAATGATAAATTATGATTAACTAATGAGAATATTTATCATCCAATAAAAACAATGATTCTCATTATGAGGGTCTAAAAAAAAAACTAAGGGAATAAAATGTATATAGCCTTGATTTTATAAAGTCACTATATCTCTGAAATAACCTCATCTTCAAGATGATGAAACTGTATCCTCAGAGAATCACATCTGAATGACCCTCTTAACTGCAGAGTTTAACTCTGAAATTCCATCACATTTTCAAGTTTTATTTAGCCACCCACATAGCATTTTTTTTACTGTTATAAATATGCAAAAGAAAATACTATTATTTTACCAGTCTTTGAAGGCTAAAAATTGAATGGCAAAAGCATAAGATGTATCAATATTATTTTTCATTTAAATTTAATTTTCAGTGATTTCCCTCCTACTTTTAAGATATGAACATGCAGATAAAGACTGACAAGATGAACAAAGTCACTAAGTCTGAAATGTCCAATTTTGAATCAAAAGTTTGGATTATTATAACTCAAGAAGCAGCACAATTAATCAGAGTATGCATCTAAACTATCAACACAGTTTTGCCATCTCTATGGTCACTTGTGTATGGCGACAGTGAAGAAGCCTGGAGAATACGTGGTGATGAAGGGCATTTTCCACAGCTTGTTGAGAATTTAGTATTTTTCTCTGCAAGAAGCAATCCAAAGCCTGAAAGAAGTAGTAGTCAGTTGGTGCAGGGTCTGGTGACTACCAAATGATAGAGAGTTTTCAGGTCTAACTTCTGTAGTTTGAGACTGTGGTTTATGTGACATGTAAACAACATTGTCAAGCATTGTCTTGGAAGAGGACTGGCCTGTCTCTGTTGACCAATCTCTGCTGCTTAATCACAAGCAGCCTCACATCATTCAACAGGTTGCAATAGACACCCATTCTAATCACTAACTAGGTGTGATGAAGCTGTAGTGGATATTCCAGTGTTGGACCGCCAAACAGATATCATTAGCTTTTTTTGATGAATATTTGGTTTTGGATTATGTTTTGGGACTTCACCTTTATCCCACCATTGTACTAAGTGCATGCAACTGTGAAATAGAATCCCCTTTTCACCACACATAACAATAGTGTAGAGATGGTTTGTCTTTATCTTGTGACAGTAAAGAAAGGTAAGCTTCGAAGTGTCTTTTCTGATGGTTTTTTACATCACATCGAACTCATCTTTCCAGCTTCTTTACCTTGGCAATTAGTTGCAAATGGCCAAATATTGTTTGAACAGTAACGTCAAACCTTGCTGCTAATTCACCTATAGGTTGAGATGGATTTTGCTTTCACTACAGCAGTGATTTTTCAACTGATGTGCCACAAGAGGATCTTAGGCGTGTCACAAAAAGTTTTAAAGATCATTAATTATTTTTAAAAAGAGCTCAAAGCACAGTATTTTTTTTCCTCTTTTTTTTTGACCAACATAATTTAAGTGTGCCATAGAAGTGAACTATCAGTTCAAGTGTGCCATGAGATTGAAAACAACTGAAAAACACTGCACTGCAGCTTTCAGCTCATCATTATCCAGTTTGGTCTCACATCCTCATGTGGCTCATTTTCGAGATTAAAATCACCAGAATGGAACTTCTCAAACCATCAACGTACTGCGCTTTCATTAGTCACATCCTTCCCAAACACTTTCATATTTCAAGCTGTCTGTGTTGCACTGGTTCTAAGATGGAATTCATACTCAAAAATAACATGAATTTTTAGCCAGGTGCAGTGGCACACACCTGTAATCTTAGCTCTTTGGGAGGCCGAGTTGGGCAGATTGCTTGAGCTCGGGAGTTTGAGACCAGCCTGAGCAAAAACAAGACCTCATCTCTAAAAAATACCTGGGTGTTAAGGCAGGCGCCTATAGTACCAGTTGCTTGGGAGGCTGAGACTAGAGAATCACTTAAGCTCAGGAGGTAGCTGTGAGCTATGACGCCATGGCACTGTACAGAGAGCAACATAGTAAGACTCTGTCTCAACAAAAAAATAACACTTATTGTTATTTTTGACTTATTTTGACTTATTTTTGACTTTTGACATGAATTTTTGACTTACCCATGGTTTTACAAAAATTGCTCTAAAAAAGTTTTAAAAGATAATCACAAGCCAAAACATTGAGTTTGAAAGAATGAAGATGTGCCTTCTCGATTAAAAAAAAAAATAAGAAATGTATCAAAGTAAAATGTCAAACTGGTTTACCAACTGGTAAACTTAGTACTTAAGGAAATTGAACATTTCATATTTAACAACTTCATAGTTTTGAGATGAAATGCACATGAAAACCCTAAGAGAAAAATCCTTCAGAAGGTAAGATCAAAAATAAAAATAGGTAATACTTCTTTGGCTATTTTCTTTACATTTCTTTAGATTCTTTGGCTTTTTAAGAGTTCTTAAGACTCTGGAAGAAGCCCAAGTGTCTATCGATCCACAAATGGATCAATAAACTGTGGTATATGTACACTATGGAATACTATGCAGCCCTAAAGATGGAGACTTTACCGCCTTCATGTTTACATGGATGGAACTAGAAAATGTTCTTCTTAGCAAGGTATCACAAGAATGGAAGAAAAAGTATCCAATGAACACAGCCCTATTATGAAACTAATTTATAGTTCTCAAATGAAAGCTACAACCTAATTCTAGCCCAAGAATATGGGGAGAAGGGTGGATGGGTGGAGGGAGGGTGATTGGAAAGATCACCTATATGGTCTGTCTTATAAGGGTATAAGTGAATCTTTCTAAAACTAGAGTATAAATGTCTTAACACAATAACTAAGTAAATGACATAAAGTCTATGTTAACCAGTTTGATGAAAAATTTCAAATTGTATATGAAAACACTACACTGTACCCCATGTTTGCTATGTACACAGCTATCATTTAATTTAAAAAAAAAAGCTCAAAAAAAAAAGTTCTTAAGACTCAATCTAGAATAGCATACTTCATATGCTTAAGGTCTATGGACTTGATTTTTAAAGTACTTAAACAAGAAAAACACTATTATATTTGAAAACCTTATTAAATCTGTTTTATTTAAGTAACTTTGCCAATTTAAAGAAATATAAAATAGAGCCCTAGAAACGTAATCAGTGATTTTGATTTCTTTTTTCTCCCCAAAGATGCTATAATCAGCATTCTCATCTGCAGATGTTTATATATTTTCTTTTCTTTGGCCTCCAGCTTTGCATGGTTATATATTTTCTTTTTAAAAATCCTTCAATTCTTGGGCCAGGCACAGTGGCTCACACTTGTAATCCTAGCACTCTGGGAGGCCAAGGTGGGCAGATTACCTGAGCTCACGAGTTTGAGATCAACCTGAGCAAGAGCAAGACCCTATCTCTAAAAAAAGCTGGACATTGTGGTGGGTGCCTATAGTCCCAGCTACTCGGGAGGTTGAGGTAAGAGAATTGCTTAAGCCCTGGAGCTGGAGGTTGCCGTGAGGTGTGACACCACAGCATTTTACCAAGGGCAATAAAGTGAGACTCTGTCTCTTAAAAAAAAAAAAAAACCTTCAATTCTTAATTTAATGAAGAAATCATATAGTATCAAGAAAGTTAAATTTATATTAAGTATATGTTTTTACTTTGAATTGCTAAGTACATACAGGAATAAACTAAAAAAGACTAATGAGTCCCACTATAGTAAAATCTACAAAGTTTAATAAATACTTATTAGTGTCAGCTATTATACAATTATCCTCATGACAGAAGGAAAAATAACCACCATCTGGTTAAAGAAATAGGATGTGACCTTACCTCTAAAGCCCCTGGGTCTTCCCTCTCTCAGAAGTCACCACTGTTGTGAATCTCAATCATTTCCTGACTTTTCTTAATAAATGTTACTAAATATGCACATATTTGTATCACAAAACTTATATTGTTTAATGTTGACTATTTTTGGATTTTAAATACAATCGTATGATATGGATTCTTTTGAAATTGCTATTCTTACTCATTACCCTGTTTCATGTTGAATGCTGCCATGCTATAGTGTGATTTCATACATTTTTATAGCATTTGGTGTATGACTGTATCACAATTTAGTGATCCATTTTCCCATTTGGGTCACTCTAGTGTTCTGCAATTTTAAACAAGGTTGCTGTCCTCTTGTACGTGTCTTCTGGTACACGTACACACTAATTTCTCTAGGGGATATCACTAGCAGTAACATTGCTAGATCATGCAACATAAGTAGCTTTCATGTCAGTAGATAGTGCCCAACAGCTTTGTCAAAATGGTTGTACCAAATCACACTCTTTACAAGCAGTACGTCCAAGAGTACTGCTTGGTGCCACTTGCAAGTACTCTGCTCCACATATCCCCATTCTCACCAATACATGGTATTGTCAGATTTTCTAATTTTTGCAATGTGGTCAGTGTTACAGTGGTATTTCACTGTGTACTTAATTTTCATTTCCCTGACTACTAATGAGACTGAGCATCTTTTGTTTCTATTAGCCATTTAGATTTTGTCTTTTATGTCTTCATAAAAAAAAGGCCTTGTTCACATCTCTGGCCTGATTCTATTTAAAGGAATTCTTTATATAGTTTGTTGTTGGCTATGTTTGTAAATAACTTCTCCCACTCTGTGGATTATCTAATCATTATGGTGTCTTTGAAGAAAGACAAAATTCTTAATTTCAATGCAGTTTAAATTATTAATCTTTTCCTTTATAGCTTGTTTTTTATATAATTAAAAACTTTCCCTACACAAAAGATAAGTATATATACTCTCTCTCATAATGTCTTCTAAATGTTTCCTATTTCTAGCTTTCACATTTATCCTCCCCTCCATTTTTTAAGCCTACAGACAAGTAAAGATTCATTATTCTAACATTGTATCTTAGCTGAGAAATACAAGATTAAGGAACTGAAAGTCAAGGAAATCAACAAAATGTGCAAACTTAGTCAGAAGTAGTAAGATTCAACCACATGAGAACTAAAGACATTCTTTTATTACTTACCCTTAAAATATCTCCCATGAGGGTACCCCTACCTGGACCCAGTTCCACCAGCTGGAAAGCTATACTTTTTCCAGTGGCCATCCATTCACTAATGAACCATATCCCTAGTAACTGTGACAAGATAAAAAAAAATAATTATATCTTTTCATAAAGTACATTATTATAAAGTATAAGATTATACAATATAAAATTTCATATAAATGTATAGTTTATGCTATTAATGGAACGCAAAATATTTACATCATATGTTAGTTAATATTCACATATATGTACACACACATAGGAACTTCACTGGGACTGTGTCACAACATACACTGTTTAGGAAGATTATAGTTATAATGCAATCTCTGCTATAAAAGGTCCCACAACACAGATGATTAACAAAAGGTACTAGTACTTGAAAGCAAATAGATTTGTGAAATGTGATTATGCCATTTCTTCATATCCACATGATTTAAATAATTACATGACTCTTAAATATAACTGATATTTTTCAATACCTGGATTCTACTTCCTCTTATGCACTATTTCCTATTTCTAAACTCATCAAAGGCACTTATACAGAAGTAAACTTGAACTCTGTTTATTGAAGGGAAACTTCCAACTACAGCTAAATCACGGCTGGGGCCTTTAGAACTCATCTTAAATCCAGCAATTCATCAGTATTCTTTTTTATCTTTTCTCTCTTCTTAGGTATTTTTTTTTTTTCGAGACAGAGCCTCCAGCTGTTGCCCTGGGTAGAGTGCCATGGTATCACAGCTCACAGCAACCTCCAACTCATGGGCTCAAGCCATTCTCCTGCCTCTGCCTCCCAAGTAGCTGGGACTGCAGGAGGCATGACACAATGCCCGGCTACTTTTTTTTTTT
>NW_003852490.1:3967918-3973319 GCF_000181295.1 Otolemur garnettii
CCATTGCATCACAGCTCACAGCAACCTCTAACTCCTGGGCTCAAGCGAGTCTCCTGCCTCAGCCTCCCAAGTAGCTAGGACCACAGGCGCCTGCCACAACACTCAGCTATTTTTTGGTTGCAGTCGTCACTGTTGTTTTTGGTGGGCCCGGGCTGGATTTGAACTCGCCACCTTAGGGGTATGTGGCTAGCGCCTTAGCGACTTGAGCCATAGGCGCCGAGCCTCTATTTTCTTTTCTATAGTGAAGTATAAACTTTGCAAATGTCCTCTTTATTAATTTCTTCTCCTCTATTGCCTATTTCTCTAGCATATAAACTACTAAAATGTTAAAACTTTTGATAAGTCACAAAAAAAGGCTATAAAACACTATCACAGAATAATACAGCTTGATCTGTGCTCAAATGTTTGTGATAACCGTTTCTTTCATCGTTTATATTAGAAATTACCTCCCCAAAGATCTGACTTATTTCAGGTGAAGTAATAAAATCTCCTTTTTCTCCTAGCATGTCATGGTACACGTAATAGCCCTGAATAAAAAGAAAAAATGGAGAACACAATTAATTTTCAAAAAATGCTTTTTGAAACTCCCCCTCAATTATATAATGTATACAATGAAATATTTAGTACGAAAGTTCTCTCCTCTAAATAAGCAAGATAACACTCTACCTTTACCTAAATCTTATAAAGTAATATTTAGTCACCTTAGAAAACTAGTAGACTATTTTTTCCATTCATAAAATGTGTGTACAGTGTTTGGCAACCTTTGTATACTTCTTTCCTCATATATTTTTTTAAAAAATCAAGCCAAAGACCTAGTAATTAACAAAGTTTTAAAGTAAGCATGAGCAAAATGGTAGTTTGCGATACCTGTGGTCACTCTACTATGATATGAAAATACCAGTGACTTCTACTGATGACAAAGTCATAGGTTTTGCTGATGCTACTTGTTGCCTATGTTAATAATTGCAAAAATGCTAAACTTCATGTACAAACTAATGAAAATAAAGGTGTAATTTTTTTTCTATCTAAGTTCATGAATGCCCTCATTTCTATTCAAGGGTCCCTAGATTAAAAGACTCTACTTTAAACTTTAGTTACCTCAAGTCTTAATGCTGGGAAATCTTCCTTTATCTAAGTACACTCTTAGATAAGAGTTCCTTGGCTTTAAACACCATCTATAAACTGCTGACAACCAAGTTTATATACCCCTACCCAATCTTTCTCCTAAACTGCAGACTCTTATAGCCAGCTGCTTACTACCTCCACCTGGCTATTACTGCCAACACAATGTGTGAAATGTAGCTCCTGATGTAACCCTGTCCCCACTACTCTTCCAAACCTGGTCCACCTTAACCTCAATAAATGGCACCATCATAACCTACTTGCTCAAGCTAAAAATCTAGGAATCTGGTCCTCTCTTTTACCCATTCCAAAAACAAATATTGACAGTCCATTTTTTATCTCAAAATATTACTGGGGATACAAATGTTTTCAGTTACATGTATCGATTTTGTTGTACTTGAGTCAGGGTTGTGTGTCCAACCTGACAGTCCATTTCTAAACCACTCTCTTCTCACTCCATTTCTACTACCACCACAATAGCCTAAACCACCTATCTTGTAGCACTGTCCAGAGGAATGAAAAGATGCCTGCCTTGAGTAAACCTCTGAACACTAGACTTACACCGCCACATGTAACACCAATAGCCAAACCAACCCTGGAATTCCAGAGATGTCCTACTTCAACCCAGCAAAACTTTATAATAGTCTAAAATGAAGGAATATGGGCTTTCACCAAATGGCTTTGTAGAGAAGACAAGAAAATACAGGTCAGAAAGCTGTGACAGTGCTTAATCCTAAAACAGTAAAGACCTAGGCTCCATTCTCAAGAAAACCTAAAATATGCTTCTAGTGCCCACTAAAGCCATGGGAACACAGACAACTTTCCAGGCAATAAATTACTATTTCCAGTTGCCTACTAGAGATTTCTACCTAAGAGTCCCACATACTTCGAATTCATATATCAGACTGAACTCTTCATCCTTACCCTGCCGGATAAGATTTGCTGCTCTAACCCTTCTTGCATTCTTTTCTCTCAGAACAATGAGTCTACAGCATCCACCCTTAGCCCAATCAGGAGAGGCATCCTTTCGTCCAAAAATCCAATTGGTTACATTCTGTCTCCCAAACACCCCTGAAATGTGTCTTCTCTTTGCTGGCAATGCCCCTTACTTAACCCAGCCCTGACCAATTGATAGATCAATTTACCTGTCCCCAGGTCTTTGGTGGTGGCTCATCCCCTTGAAGGCAACCCCACTGTCTGGCCTATAGGGTTTCTCCCTCTTGACTCACACCTTCCAATCTAGCCCTGGCCTAGTCCTCAGGCCACCCGACCCATACCTTGGCTGGGTTGGTCAACACCTCCTTCATGTACTCGGCCACAGTGATGGGGCCAGTAGACTTTATTTTGTACATAAGATGCCGCAGCATCGGTGTCACTGGGTTATTTTCCGCAGGCTCATTCCCGGAGCTGAAGTATTTCCCTCTCCAAATAAAGGGAATAACTGTGAAAAACATAGATTAAGCAGGCCACATTATAAAATCTAGTATCTCTATGTGCAAGCACTCTGAGCACTTTAAAAGCAGCTTCGTTAAACCTTAACCTTGCCACGACGCCAGGTGGACTGATGCGCGCAGCACGCCCACGAGGCACAGAGACAGCTAGCACTTGCCCGCACAGCACAGTCATTTGGCATCTAGCTGAGCGCCAGTCTACAGACCAGGGCACTTTCAAGTAGGAGCCCCCAGCTGAGGAACGCGCCCCCTGAGGTTTCCACAAAAACCAGGGTTCGGCGGGCCGGAGGCTTACCCGTGCGTGCCGCGACACACAGCGGGCCCACGCCGGACCTCACCAGGACGCTCATGCCAACATTCCCAGGCGGCCGTACACCGCCCCAGGCCGGGGAATTGAGGCCATTTCCGGGAGAGGACACGCCCCCGGAAGGAAGTACGTCAGGAGCCAAGCGGAAGTAAGCTGCGGGTAGTGCCCGTGTGCTCCGCTAGTTATGGCGGCTGCCAAGGAACCTTTAGAGTTCCATGCCAAGCGGCCCTGGCGCCCGGAGGAGACGGTGGAAGATCCAGACGAGGAAGATGAGGGTGATAGCAGTGAGGCCGAGAATGGGTTCTCCCTTGAGGAAGTGTTACGGCTCGGAGGCACCAAGGTAACGGCCGCGGGTTCTGGGGACGGGGGCAGGCGCGGGGGGCGAAGTGGTCCCGGTGCGGCTCCGCGAATGGCCCGCCGCTTCCGCGCTGCGGAGAGCAACGCCGACCGGACCCCGATCTTAGCTACAGAATAGGTTCAGTGCGCTCACCCGCGCTTCTTTCCACTGCTGTTTACAAATGGGAAGTTTCGAATTGAACGTTTTTCGCTGTAGCCCTTCTTAAGCTGTAGGACGGCGACTATCATTTTCTTGACATGGTGTAACTATCACTTTATCAGGTCAGATAGAACTGATTTTTCTTGGTCTTGACCTCGTGGCATCAGTGCTTGTAACGCAGTAGTGTTAGGATTTTAGTTTTTTGTTCTCACGGGTACATTCACATTAAGCCCTGTGTATGCTCTAAAAAGCCTCTTTTTTTTGAGCATATACATCGTAAATAAGGGAGGGAAACAGCAAACAAACTTTTAAATATATAGTACATAGACACTGACTAGGGCTATAAGAAAAATAAAACAAGGAAAGAGGATAAGGACTGAGAGAGGGCATTACAATTTTAATTGAGATGATCGAAGAACTCATCACTTGTGTTTGAGCCAACAACCTGAAAGAGAGGAAGAAGTGAGCCACACGCCATTCCAGTTAGATGGAACAGCAAGTGCATAGTCTAAGGCAGAAATGTGGGTAACCTATTCCAAGAACAGCAGAAATGGCAGGTAGCTGAGGTAGGGAGAGAATAGTAAGAAATGAGGTCCAAGAGGTAAGAGGGTAGGTTTTTGCTCTGAGTTTTATTCAGAACCATTTGAAGACTTTAAGCAAATATGTGGCAGAATTTAGCTAATTTTTTTAAAGTACTGTTATGTTTGGACATTGAATGGGAGGATAGGAGAGATACAACCTATAGAGGCAGATTCAGTTTGGTTTGTGCTTGAATTTAATTTAATTTTAGAATAAGTAATATATATAGAAGAGGCGAATTTTAAAAGGTACATGATGAAAAGTCTACTTTCCCACGTTTATCACTAGTCATGCATTTTTCCTGATAGACAATTATTTAACAAGTCTTCTCCCCACCACCACT
This sequence comes from Otolemur garnettii, assembly GCF_000181295.1. NCBI lineage: Eukaryota > Metazoa > Chordata > Mammalia > Primates > Galagidae > Otolemur > Otolemur garnettii. The sequence continues at coordinate 3,972,217 of NW_003852490.1, forward strand.
CCACCCAGGGAGATTCTGTACCTTTGCAAACAAATACTCATTTGTGCATATGAAAGTGGTGTCATATGTGCCTATTTATGTATATTGTGGGGCATTTTTGTTAGTCATAGAGACCTTTCTGTGTCCGTGCATGAAGTTCTATGTCATTGGTTTTATTGCTACATAAATCATTGTGTCTATTTACGTTTTATTTCCTTCCATAGAGGCTATGCCAGTAGTTTACATTCACATCAACCATGTATGAAAGTGCCCCTCCCTGAGCCTTCAGCACCACCTGTCATAATTATATCTTTGCTCATATGATAGATTTTAAAATGGATATATCATTTTGGTTATAATGTAGATTTCTCTAAATGTCAGGTTGAACACCTTTTCATATTTTTAAAGAACTTTTTCTATGAACTGTTGATAGCTTTTGCACATTTTCTATTGGATTGCTTGTCACTTTCTTACTGATGTGTAGGAACTTTTATATTAATGTATTAAGTCCAGTTTCTTTGATATGAGTTGCTAATATTTTCTCCCAGTTATTACTTGTTTTTTGATTTTTTTTTTATTTCTATGTTTTGCGTGTGAGAGAAGTATAAATTTGCCAGCCCTTTCCTCTGTGACCATGAGTTTTATGTCAAATTTGAAAAGATTTTGCTTATTCTGAAATGATTTTTTAAATTATGTTGTACTTTTTCCTATTATATTATGGTTTTATTTTTCACATTTAAATCTTAGATCTGGCCAGCCATGGTGGCTCACACCTGTAATCCTAGCACTCTAAGAGGCCGAGATGGGTGGATTGCATAAGCTCAGAAGTTCAAAACAAGCCTAAGCAAAGCAAGACCCTGTCTCTACTGGGGAAAAAAAAAAAAAAACTAGCTGGGTGTTATGTCAGATGCCTGTAGTGCCAGCTGCTCGGGAGGCTGAGGCAATGGGATGGCCTGCGCCCAAGAGTTTGAGGTTGCTGTGAGCTATGATGCCACAGTGCTCAACCCCAGGGCAACTGAGTGAGACTCTATCGCAAATAAATAAATAAATCTTAAATTCATCATGTATTTATTTGGGATAGGGTGGCAGCCTGAGTAACACCATAATAACTGTATTTTTTTTTT
>NW_003852490.1:3973656-3977311 GCF_000181295.1 Otolemur garnettii
GGTTGCAGCCATCATTGTTGTTTGGTGGGCCCGGTCTGGATTTGAACCTGCCACCTTAGGTGTATGTGGCTGGTGCCTTAACCACTTGAGCCACAGGCACCAAGCCATGCCCAGCTATTTTTTAGAGACAGGGTCTCACTCTGGCTCAGGCTGATGTCAAACTTCTGAGCTCAGACAGTCTATCCTCAGCTTCCCAGTATGCTAGGATTACAGGTGTGAGCCACCCTGCCCAGCCTACTATAGTTTATTGATTTCAAAGAGATAGATTTCAGATTAACTTTTGGAGTTAACTGTTACATTTATAACATTTTTAATTTATGTTATTATGCAGCAAGATTACCTTATGCTGGCTACGTTGGATGAGAATGAGGAAGTAGTGGATGGAGGCAAAAAAGGAACAGTTGATGACCTGCAGCATGGTGAATTGGAAGCATTTATTCAAAATCTTAATTTGGCCAAGTATACAAAAGCATTCTTAACCGAGGATGAACCGGCTGAAAAAGAAAATTCCAGCAAAAAAGAAGCAAAAGTATCTAATAAAAAGCAAAATGCAGTAGAAAGTCAAAAGACATCGATCGAAAAGGAGAAAAATAAGAGTAGGCCAGAACCATGTTCCAATGAAAACAGCAATGCCAAACCAAAAGTAAAGAAAGATAAGCAAGATGTCTTTGAATTTTTTGAGAGACAGACATTGTTACTAAAGCCTGGAGGCAAATGGTATGACCTGGAGTATACTAATGAACATTCTTTGGAACCCCAGCCTCAGGACGTTGTGACTAAGTACAAAAGTCTTGCTCAGAAGCTGTATGAACATGAAATAAACTTATTCAAAAGTAAGACAAATAATCAAAAGGGAGCTTCTTCCACCTGGATGAAGGCAATTGTGTCCTCAGGGACATTGGGTGATAGGATGGCAGCCATGATTCTTCTTATTCAGGATGATGCTGTTCATACACTCCAGTTTGTAGAAACTCTGCTGAGCCTTGTTAAAAAGAAGGGCAGCAAACAGCAGTGCCTCATGGCTTTGGATACTTTCAAAGAATTACTCATTACAGACCTTTTGCCAGATAGTAGGAAGCTACGGATTTTCAGCCAGCATCCTTTCAACAAACTAGAACAGTTGTCCAGTGGCAACAAGGACTCAAGAGATAGAAGACTGATCCTGTGGCATTTTGAACACCAGCTGAAACACTTAGTGGCTGAATTTGTACATGTCTTAGAAACTTTAAGCCATGATACCTTAGTAACCACTAAAATCCGAGCCCTAACAGTGGCTCATGAGCTTCTTTGTAATAAGCCTGAGGAAGAAAAGGCTCTTCTTGTCCAGCTAGTAAATAAACTAGGAGATCCTCAGAACAGAATAGCCACAAAAGCCTCCCATCTGTTGGAGACATTACTTAGTAAACATCCCAATATGAAAGGAGTTGTATGTGGTGAAGTAGAAAGGCTACTCTTTCGCTCAAATATCAGCCCTAAAGCTCAATATTATGCAATTTGCTTTTTAAATCAAATGGTCCTCTCCCATGAAGAAAGTGAATTGGCTAACAAATTAATAACTCTTTATTTTTGTTTTTTTCGGACTTGCATCAAGAAAAAAGATATTGAGTCCAAAATGCTTAGTGCCCTTTTAACAGGTGTGAATAGGGCATACCCTTATGCCAAGAGTGGTGATGACAAAGTGAGGGAACAGGTTGACACGCTGTTTAAAGTACTGCATATGGTGAATTTTAATACCAGTGTGCAGGCTCTAATGTTGCTCTTCCAAGTAATGAATTCTCAGCAGACGATATCGGATCGGTATTATACAGCATTATACAGGTAAGTATATCATTTCAGCATATGGATATGAGGAAAAAAAGAGTTTCGACAACTAGATTTTAGGCCCCCTCTAAAGGGAACTTGCTGCACATTAACTTAAAGTGAGTCACTTAATCCTTACTTCCCTGAAAGGTGCAAAGTATATTAGATACTTTAACTATGTTATTTTTTTTTTATTTTGAGAAGTTAAAGCACAGAAAAATAATCCCAAAAAAGTATTCATATCCTATACCTAGTATTTCAAAATTAGCATCTTGCTCTGTTTGTTTTAAATCTTTACGTTATTCTTTTTTTTTTTTTTCTTTTTTGATTTTTTTGTTTTTGTTTAGCGGTCCTGGGCAGGGTTCAAACCTGCTAGCTGTGGTACAGGGGGGCCGGCACTCTAACCACTGAGATACAAGTGCCCACCCTGTTTTAAATCTTTAGAATATTAAAGAAATAGAATAAGTATAATTAAAGTTGCCTTATCCTCAATCCTGTATCTTTCTCCTGTGTTGTTAGGGAGTTGCAATTTTGTAGTTTTTGGCCAGAACTGAGTTTGAACCTGCCACCTCCAGCATATGGGGCCAGTGCCCTACTCTTTTGAGCCACAGGTGCCGCCCAGGGAGTTGCAATTTTGGATTTTCTTTTTTGGATTTTCTCTTGGGCTCAAGCCAATCCTCTTGCCTCAGCCTCCCAAGTAGCTGGGACTACAGATGTCTGCCACAATGCCCTGCTATTTTTAGAGACAGGTCTGGCTCCTGCTCAGACACTCCACCCACAGTGCTAGGATTACAGGTATGAGCCACTGCACCTGGCCTTAGATTTTCTTTTTAACATCGAGGTTAAGATTTTGTTTGCTGGATTTTGCAGCTGTCCTGCAATTTACCCCTGGAGACATGACATTTTGAACAATGTGTAAAAAGCTTGGAACAATACAAGTAAACCAGCAAGCTGTGTTCAAGAATTTAATGTATTTCTGTCTAATTCACTTTTATAATTTTACATATATATCTTGTCAGAAAATGTAAAGCATTCAGTTTGCTGTGTAACTTTGGGCAGATTCTCGTGAAAACTTTATTGGTAGACATGATTAATCCCATTTTATTGTGTGTAAGTTTGTTTGTAAAAAGAAAAGCTCCTGTCTCATAACAGTTATGAAGATTATTTAATTTGAACAGGGTTATATGCAGGTAGTAAATGATAAGTATGACTTTAAGAAAGATTGGTAAGTTAATATACTATGTGTTAACCCATGTAGTATTTCTTCATGTGTATGTTATGTGCTTAACAGTGCCTAACACATAAGTGCTATGTGTTGACTGCTATCCTTGTTATTATTGACACATATTTCTTTAATCCTCTTCACTGCTCTCCAGTCTGTGAGGAACACTAATTTGTGCAAGGTTATACAGATACCAAGGAACCAAGTTAGGTGGCAATCCAAGTCTGCAGTGGCTTTAGAATACATGACATTTCGTGGTACTGACTGCTATGGTACCCCGAAAAGAATCTCAAAGGCATTTCTATAATTTTTTGAAGTAATTTTTTTAGCAGGACATGCTTATTAGTTTGAGCAGAGTTCCAAGGCTGAAAATACAGAAATTTGAGGGTCCTGAAGGTTGTTGTGTTTTGGGTTTTTTGGCAGTTGGGGAGGGGGTTAGCCTTTAAGGATCATTAGAGTTTCTGGTTTTCAGAAAATGTTTAGAATCTATTGGAAAACATTTTTCTAAGTCCCTAAGATACCACAGTCCCCTTAACACAGCAGTATGACAACTCTGTGGAAAAATAGATGCCTAAATTCTTTAAATTACCGTCTGCCAAGAGCGCTCATAGATGGATTTTCTTTCTTTTCTTT
>NW_003852490.1:3977531-3978289 GCF_000181295.1 Otolemur garnettii
TTTTTTTTTTTTTGGAGACAGTTTCACTTTGTCATCCTGAGCAGAGTATCATGGCATCATACCTCATAGCAACCTCAAACTCTTGGGCTCAAGCCTTCCTCTTGCCTCAGCCTCCCAAGTAGCTGGGACTACCGGCAACCACCATAATGCCTGGCTATTTTTAGAGACAGGGTCTCACTCTTGCTCAGGCAGGTCTTGAATTCCTGAGTTCAGGTACTCCACCTGCCTGAGCCTCCCAGAGTGCTAGGATTACAGGCATGAACCACCGTACCCAGCCACTTCTTAAATTTTGAAAAAAGCCCCAATTAATTGAGGGGTAAAAGAAATTATTTGACTTGGTTGGGGGGGGGGTTGTTGTTGTTTTTTGAGATAGTCTCACTTTGTGGCTCTTGGTAGAGGGCCATGGCATGACAGCTCACAGCAACCTCCACCTCTTTGGCTCAGGTGATTCTCTTGCCTCAGGCTCCAAGTAGCTGAGACTATAGGCACCCACCTATTTTTTCGTTGCAGTTTGGCCGGGGCCGGGTTCAAACCTGCCACCCTTGGTATATAGGGCCGGCGCCCTACTCATTGAGCCACAGGTGCTGCCCATGATTTGACTTGTTTTAAAAAATATGATTTATCAAAAACTTCAGGAAGATGTTCTCTGGCAAATGGTGGACATGTTCTTTTCTAAATTCTCAAATGTTTCTGTTGATGTGGAATGGAATTTAAAACTAAAAATGAGTTGGTAGACTGGATGAGAATGTTGAAAATTT
>NW_003852490.1:3979394-3983281 GCF_000181295.1 Otolemur garnettii
AAAAAAAAAAAAAAAAAAAGAGAAACCACAAAAAACACCTCTTGCTCCTGTGACTTTTTTTCTCCCTTGTGCTATCATCATTCTTTCTGTTCTGGTATTGATTTCCATTTTACCTCTTAGGGCAAAAATGATCTCTTCTAAAATAAGTAGGAAAATAGTTGTCCTTAATTAAGGTAAGGTTAGTAGTTTGCCTCTGATATGTGCTTTCGGTTGTGGAGATGTTTTATGAATAAATATTTGATCTTGGTCCTGTTTTGTAGGAAGATGTTGGATCCAAGGTTGATAATGTGTTCCAAGCAAGCTATGTTTCTTAACCTAATCTACAAATCTCTGAAAGCTGACATCGTATTGCGCCGGGTGAAGGCTTTTGTGAAAAGGTTGCTTCAAGTTACTTGTGAACAGATGCCGCCATTCATATGTGGAGCTCTATATCTTGTATCTGAAATCCTTAAAGCAAAACCAGGTTTAAGAAGTCAACTGGACGATCATCCGGTATATTTCACAACTGCTCTTTAAATTGAGTGGGTGTTAAAATTCATTGGTTGTTTTATAGTGTTTTGCTTTGTTTCAGATGACAATATCTTAGTTCTCTGGAGCATTTATAAGAGTGAGTTTGGGATTCAAACAGGCCTAAATTGTAGTACCAGCTGAACAGTCTACTAGGAGGTCATGTTGCTTGACCTCTCTCCTTGTCATAAACTTCATTATACTACAAATTGCAATTATATGAGATAGTTACGGAAGATAATGAAGCCTAGTCGGTCTTGTAAGCCTGTTTCCTCAGTTGTGAAGTAGAAATAATAGTACCTGCCTCAGAGTTACTTAGAACTTTCAAGTTTCACAAGAATTTCAATACGTGAATCTTCAAAACTCTCGCATAAAATTGAACATAGACTTTATCGCAACTTTCAGTTGATTAATGTAGATTCGTTAAACCATTTTTTGGTTAGGAGTCTGATGATGAAGAAAATTTTATTGATGCAAAAGATGATGACGATGTCGAAAAATTCACTGATGCAGACAAAGAAACAGATAGAGGGAAAACAGCTGAGACAGGGGAAACTGTATCTGAAAGTGACGTAGAAACCAAGAAACCAGGGACTGCTTCCTGGGTGCATGTTGATAATTTGAAAGGTGAGTTTTTTAAATCTTTAAATTATTCTCTTGGATTTTTAAACTGAAGAGTTTGTTTTCACCTTGATCTTCATAGACACTAATATTTTGCCATTTTAGAAGTCTTCAGTATTGCTTTCTTAAAAAGGGACGTTCTCATAATCAGATATTTGCAAGACCTTAGATACAAATTTTTAATACACAGAGTCACCGAGTTCTTTATTATCAAAATTGTAGGTAATTAACATAAATTAATTTTAATCTTAGAAATTAAAGCAAATAACCTTTGGAGCTATGAAGTGAAGATAAGTGAAAAAACTAGAAAAGACATGTTAAGTGCATAGTAAATCTGAGTTCCTTTGGCCATTATCTCTACATGTAGTTGCAGTTTGGCTGGGGCTGAGTTTGAACCTGCCACCTTCAGTATATATATGGGGCCGGTGCCCTACTCATTGAGCCACAGGCGCTGCCCCATTATCTCTACATTTAAAAGCCTCAAACAGGTAACACATGGAGACATACAAATGTAGTGTGTATAGAACTTGATTTATAAAGTGGTTATACATTGGGAAGAAAACTTTGTGGGCTCGGCACCCGTGGCTCAAGCGACTATAGCGCCAGCCACATACACCTGAGCTGGCAGGTTCGAATCCTGCCACCCAGGCCCACCAAACAACAATGACAGCTGCAACCAAAAAATAGCTAGGTATTGTGGCAGGCTCCTGTAGTCCCACCTACTTTGGAGGCGGAGGCTGGAGAATCACTTGAGCCCAGGAGTTAAAAGTTGCTATGAGGGAGACAGCTTGAGGCTCTCTCTCAAAAAAAAAAAAAAAGAAAAGAAAACTTTGTGTAAGATAGAAACTTCAAGTGGTTTTCGATACACATACCAACTGAATTAAATTAAGTCTATTAATAAAATATTAAAGCCAAAGGAAATCATAGGAATGCCGCTTGTCTTCATTTGAACCTGTAGAGAACAGAATGCTAGCTGTGAACTTCCAGGCCCATTTCTTCAGACTTGATGTGAGACTCATGTTCAGTTAATTCATCTCCAAATTTCAGTTTGCCTGTGAAGTACAAAAGAAAAGTCTTGTAACCATTGGGAAAGTTTCTAGAAAAATATATTATTCTCATCGATAGTGTTACTATAACAACTAATGTAAATGCATGCTTTAAGAGAAAAAAAAACTCTCCATGGTTGTATTATATATTAGGATGAAAATTTTCTTTATTAACTTTTAAAACTTGCTGTGGATTTTACAAAACTGTTTTTCCCAAAGAAATAATCTGAACATCCTGTTACAAATACTTGTTACTATTAATCTTATCACTTGTTTCTTATGTTGATAGTATGGTGCCAGTAATTTAAAAGGCGATGTAGAAACAGTTTGTATTAGAAATCCTGTATCTTCTTTCTCTTATTTGTGTCTTACACAGCACTCTGGAGGATACAAAGATCTCTGACTTCCTGCTTCTGAACTACATAAATGATTCTTTAATAAAGCAGTTAACTTATTTGCATTATCTTTTCTTTGTAAAAATAAAGATTACGGGAAGCATACTTGTCTTAAGTCTTTTAGAATATTATTGGCATAATAATTGTATGAACAACTGATTTAAATAAATATAAATTTATACATTAAAAAATTATATATATATTAGTTACCCTGAAGACTAAACTGAGAATAATCTTTTAGAAGAATTGATGAGCATGTATGTTGTGAGGCAGTCAGTTCATAGTTTTTTCTGAAAATATCTTGTTTTGGCTTGGTGCACATAGCTCAGTGAGTAGGGCACTAGCCACATATACCAAAGCTGGCAGGTTCGAGCCCAGCCCAGGCCTGCTAAACAACAATGACACTTGCAGCCAAAAAATAGCCAGGTGTTGTGGTGAGCGCCTATAGTCCCAGCTACTTGGAAGGCTGAGGCAAGAGAATCGCTTAAGCCCAAGAGTTTGAGGTTGCTGTGACGATGCCATGGCACTGACTCTGTCTCCAAAAAAAAAATCTTGATTTAAATTTTTTTAATCCTGGGTTTCTAAAAATATGAACATAAGCTCTGTTCCAAATGAGAATTATTTCTGGACATACTTTAATGACAAGTATTTGGAGCACTCTAAACCTCCAAGAGACTTCAGACCCGTTCTATCTTTAGGTTATTTCCATCTTAACATTTATAACCTATTTGACTTAGAAATAGGCATCTGTTGGTGCTATTTAGAACGGGGAGTAGTTTTCAAGGTAGTGTTTAGTAGCTGGGACAAATATGCCTGGTTTATTCAAGAGCAAATGCTAGCTTGGATACCAAGGTAAATTCTTGAAGGAGCTTGGAATTCCTTTTTGAAACAGAGTCTCACTATGTTGCCCTCTGTAGAGTGCTATGGCATCTCAACTTGCAGCAACCTCAAACTCTTGGGCTTAAGTGATTCTCTTGCCTCAGCCTCCCAAATAGCTGGGACTACAAGCCCCCACCAGGCTATTTTTGTATTGCAGGTGTTGTTGTAGTTTAGCAGGCCGAGGCCGGGTTCCAACCTGCCAGCTCCAGTGTATGTGGCCAGCACCCTAACCACTGAGCTAAGAGCTCCAAGCCAAGCTTGGAGTTCTTCTAGGCTGCTTGGCTAACTAAGAATGTTGATCATGGGCTTGGCACCTGTGGCTCAAGCGGCTAAGGCACCAGCCACATACATCTAAGGTGGCGGGTTTGAATCCCCAACCCGGGCCCGCCAAACAACAATGATGGCTGCAACCAAAAAATGGCCAGGTGTTGTGGCGGGC
>NW_003852490.1:3983301-3993858 GCF_000181295.1 Otolemur garnettii
CATGGAATACAGAAGTAAATGGAAGAATCCACTGTTGAGGCAGTAGACTTGCTTGAGCCCAGGAGCTGGAGGTTGCTGTGAGCATGATGCCATGGCACTCTCCCCAGAGGGACAGCTTGAGGCTCCGTCTCAAAAAAAAAAAAAGAATGTTGATCATGGTGGTTTTAATGACCTTTTAGACTAGGAATAAAGCAGTTGAGAAATATTTTTTTTGTTCTTAGGTGGCAAGCAGTTAAATACATACGATCCTTTCAGTAGAAACCCTTTGTTCTGTGGAGCTGAAAATACAAGTCTTTGGGAACTCAAAAAGGTAAAATAATTTCAAATTGTCTTTTAATTCATGTGTGCTATATATTTTTGCCCTCATGGATTTAAAATCTCAGAGTTTTCATTTTTCTTATGAAGATAAATATAGAAGTTAACAAACATTAAATTACCAAACATTAAATCGTTTAAGGTATTCATTTGGTAGAAAAATCTTAAATGTGCATGTAAAGGAAGGATGCTCTGAACGGCTTCTAAGCTGCTTTTTGTAGGCAGATGATTGCATATATAGACCAGGAAAATGGATCAGTTTTGCCCTTTTTTTCTTTACCAACTGAGCTAGCTGGGCAATTTTGCCTTTTTAAATATACTAGAGGAATTTATATTTCTAATAATCTTTCTGTGATTCCTTTTGTAAAGCTAATAAGTATCTTCCTTTGAGGCTATTCTCAAAGGGTGACCACAGACCCAAAGGGTTCGTGATACTTTTTCAATGACTCTGCAAGGTCTTATCCACTTTCATAGTTATACCAAGACATTATTTATCTTTGTTACTGTGTTGACAGCGGCACTGATGGTGTAAAAAGACATGATGAGTAAAACCACTGATTCTTTACATGAATAAAGACAATAGCACCAAACTGCATTAGTAGCCATTATACTCTTCACTGCCACATACTTGGCAGTTAAAAAAAACAGTTCCATTTAAGATGATGAAGCAGTAAGAATTATTTAGTGTTACGATTTTAAAGTGCACGTCTATTTTTTGTAGAGACGAGGGTCTCGCTCTTGCTCAAGCTGACTTTTTAGTATTTCATGTGCATATATAGCAAGTATATATAGAATACTTAACACTGTGTACCTAACAGAGGTTGTCAATGTGTCTTTTTTTTTTTGAGACGGAGCCTCAAGCTATCCCCCTGGGTAGAGTGCTGTGGCATCACAGCTCACAGCAACCTCCAACTCCTGGGCTCAAGCGAGTCTCCTGCCTCAGCCTCCCAAGTAGCTGGGACTACAGGCCCCCACCACAACGCCTGGCCATTTTTTGGTTGCAGCCATCACTGTTGTTTGGCGGGCCCGGGCTGGGGATTCGAACCTGCCACCTTAGGTGTATATGACTGGCGCCTTAGCCGCCTGAGCCACAGATGCTGAACCGTCAATGTGTCTTAAGGAAGAGTGCTTATCCTCTACACTCTTAATACTGCTGCTGCAAGCTCATCTAGCTTCTTTCTGTGAAAAACTGATGGACAAACTGGTTGTTTAGGCTTAGGTATTTTCTTCAAAATGAATTAATTGAGCCTGTTACTTCAAACAAAATAACTAGCAGTATTTGCTGTCAATGGTAAAATTCAAACTTTTAAGCAAAGATAAAAATTACAGAAATTCTGTAACCACTACTTTGAGCTTGACAGTTTCTCAGTATTTAAAAACTTTTCTAATGAAATTAGTGGTGATACTAATAATGCAATTTTTATGGTGAAATGTGACAGCATTTGGGAGAACTGCATAACTCAGTGGGCTAGTACTTTTTGAATGGCCAGTTAACATTGTTACAAATTCATGAATGGATAAAAGTTCTACAATAGACCAGTTTTTAAGTAACAAGTGCCAAAAGCCAACTGAATGTGGTTTCAGTTTGCATATTGCAACTGATCTTCAGTTTTAATGTAGTATTGAAGAAGAAAATTCACAATTATGTGATAGACTATTTTCCAACTGTGTGTCTGTGTAAGTCCAGATTTCTTCATGTACTTTTAACATGGAATACAGAAGTAAATGGAAGAATCCACTGTCTTAAGTCAGACATTAAACAGATTTGCACAAATGTGAAATAATGTTACTCTTCTGTATTTTTGTTCTGAAAAATACTTTTAAACATTTATATGAATACGTCTGGATTGTTATTTTAAATGCACTGTAAGTATTTAAAATTTTTTATTTATTTTTAATAAGGTAAATGTCAAAAACATAACCCTCTAAAATAAAAACAATTTGGGGTCCTTGATTTTTAAAGTGCAGGAAATGGTCGTAAGACCAAAATATTTCCAATTCACTTTTCTAATGTATTGGCTTAAGTTTCAAATTTCTGGATTTTCTTAAATAAGCTATACTTGTAATATGAGTTAACCTTAGAAATATTGACATTATTCACATTTTTCTTCTTAGTTATCTGAGCATTTTCATCCATCTGTGGCTCTTTTTGCAAAGACTATCCTTCAGGTATGTCTCAAATATTCAGAAAACAAGAAATAAGAAAAAATAAGTAGTATGGTTTTTAGATAATAATTGGTTGTACAGTGTTTCCTCCACCAGACAGAATCATGTGCATTTTACTGCTCTTCTAAAGGAGCAGTAAGTTGTTTAATACAAAGCAGCAGATAGTTTTTCCTGCTCTGAGATGAATGGAAATCATGAAGATGTAAAACCACCACACTTATTTATTACAGTCTGTCTCCTCTGCTGAAGAAAGAATCCCCTCCCTTTTCCCTCTTGTTATGTTTGCCATTTGGGGGGTTTGGTTCCTGGATAATGGTTAGATTGCCCAAATTATTAATATTAATAATGTTTAACCATAAACCCAACAGCATATCATAGAATATGTATGGAAAACAGAAGCAAATGAAATGCATATGTATTTGTGTGTTTTATTTGTTTAAGTATAATCCACGTGAGATATTTGAAGGGTCATTTGTTGCATGTTTGTGCCTTTAATGCAATGTAATAGCAGCTTATGTTTGTCGTCTTTTTCATATCTAGATGCATAGATAAAATTGGGTTAAGTTCTTACATCCCCCTTCACTTTTCAGGGAAATTATATTCAGTATTCAGGTGACCCTCTACAGGATTTCACTCTAATGAGATTCTTGGATCGATTTGTATACCGAAATCCAAAGCCCCACAAAGGCAAAGGTATGTTTCTGTCTGATGATTTGGCTTTCATTGTTGATGTTTAATAAGCAGTATGAACATATAACTAGGTTTTACATTATGCTGTCATGATTTTATGTTTCAGTAAACACAGACAGTGTTGTGATGCAGCCCAAAAGGAAACAGTTTATAAAGGATATTCGTAGTCTTACTGGTACGTATAAAGCTTGGACAGCCAAGATAGTATACAATAATAACATGTAAATTGTTATTCTTTGCTCTACACTATCAACAAAATTTGAGCACCAAAGATATCTATCTTTTGTTCCCAAGAATGTGTATATATTCTCATCTACTGAGTCTTCTTTAAAATTTTATTACAGAAAACATGTCCAGTGTAAAGATAAATGGTATGATGAACCCCTATGCATATTGGCCCAGTTTTAATAGTTACCAGCATTTTGCTATTTGCTATTTTTGTATCACCTGTAGTTTCATCAGCAACCCCTCTATACGTAATTGTTATCATTTATAATTCAAACCATTTTTTTTTTAAGACAAGGTCTCACTCTTGCCTGGGCTAGAATACAGTAGCATCATGATAGCTCACTATGGCCTCCAACTCATGGGCTCAAACAATCCTCCTGCCTCACCTTACTAAATAGCTGAGACTACAGGCACATACTACCATGCCTGGCTCATTTTTTTATTTCACTTTACTGTAACTAATGGCTGCGTGTTGCCTACTTTTTGCTGTAACCAGTTTTAAATATTGGGTCTTATTACAGACTTTTCCAGAGATTGTTCCTTGCACTACAGGATCCCTTCCACCCACCTTTCCTCATGATTTTGAGATTTTAGAATTCTAGATATGCTATAGTTAGTCTTAAGAGCTTGCATAAAAGGGACTGCTATAATGACTTAAAATATTCAAATTTATTTTTCCAGTGAACAGTAAAGAGTTCCTGGCAAAAGAAGAAAGCCAGATACCTGTGGATGAAGTGTTTTTCCACAGGTACAGTACTTGGTTTCATTTGGGGAACTACTAAAATTTAGATTTTTAGATTCCATAAAATGCATCAGTTAATATCAGCATATTTTGAAAAGATCAAACGGCATATCTTTATCCGTTTTGTTTTTTTTTTTTTTTTTGAGGGAGTCTCACCATGTCGTCCTCGGTAGAGTGTTGTAGCATCACAGCTCACAGCAACCTCCAACTCTTGGGCTTCCAAGCCATGGGGACTACAGGGGCCCGCCACAACACCTGGCCATTTTTTTTGTTGTCGCAGTTGTCATTGTTGTCTAGCTGGCCCAGGCCGGTTCAAACCCGCCACCTCGATGCATGTGGCTTGGGCCATAACCTCTGTGCTATAGGTGCCAAGCCTATCTTTATCCATTTTTATGAAGGGAATTTATAAATCAGTCATTTTGCTACTATCAGTGAAACTAAAGTAAATGTGGGGATTTTGTTTTTAATAACATAGCATAAAAATTTTGTTTTAAGGATCTGACTTTGTGGAACTTCATCTTTAATTTCTTTTTCTAATAGGCTTAAAATCTGCATCCGTTTAATACAGTGATAAATCTTAAGTAATTCGCCCAACCAATGGCATTTGAGCAGATGCAGTAAAATTCGTTGCACTACTATAGAAATAAGTCCTGAATCTGCTAGCATGACTACCAGTGCACAATAGCAGTGAAGTACCTGCTCTTTCATCTGGTTGATTCCTTAATTAGGTTTGATTTTCTTAGCTTTTTTAAAACACTTGGTGGAAATAATTTTGAGGGTATGATTCCATCTGTAAATTGCTAAGTTTTACTGTATCCTAATATATAAGAATTGGCTGTTAAAATACTGTTATTTGAGGTCATTTAGTGCCACATTTTATAATACTCTAGTATATACATCATTAGTGTTGATGCTGAAATGACCTATACTATTCCATTTTGATTAAGGTGAGTTCAGATGTTTTTGTGCAGAACTAGCTAATTTTCTCTATTTTTAGTAGAGATGGGATCTTACTCAGGCTGATCTTGAACTCCTGAGCTCAAGGGATCCTCCCACCTTAGCCTTTTAGAGTGGTAGGATTACAGATATGAGCCTCCAAACCCAACCTAAACTTTTTTTATATTAAATACAAATTTCACTCATTTATATCCAATTGATGAGTATACTTAAGCTTTCACAATTATGGATTGTCACTAGTTATAGGGCTTTTTTTTTTTACAGTAAGGTTCAGTCTTTAATAAAATTATCAAATAAATAATATGCATTTTATTTTAGGTATTATAAAAAAGTTGCTGTTAAAGTGAAACAAAAACAGAATTCAGATGAAGAAAGTATAGAAGATGTGGATGATGATGAATTTGAGAAGCTGATTGGTAATTTTTTTTTTACCCATCACTAATAACTTATTACTATTTGTTAATAGAACATGGAACAGAGGTAGAAGCGGCCTTAGTTTTAAAACATCATTTATCTAGTAATATGCAATTCAGAATGAGAGATGAAGTATTTTGATAGCATATGATAATTCACCCACATTTACTCCAGAAGAATACCCTACTTACACAGACTTTGTCAGTATACAAAGTCTGACAATTAAGTTCACAAACTTGTCCTAGAAAAAGTGCTACCTATCTCATTGCTGAATATCAGTATGGTCATCTTCAGAGTACATCCCTTGGGAATCTGCACTGACACCAGTGCTTAGTCCACCCTTCAAAGCAATTTTGGAACTCTTTTTCTGGAATGGCCATCAGAGCTGTTGTAGTATTACCATTGATGTCCTGAATGTCATCAAAATGTCTTCTTTTATTACTTCCTTTATCTTCAGGTAAAGAAAAAAGTCACTAGGGGCCGGGTCACATAAGTAGGGAGAGGGTGTTCCAACCACTACAGTTAGTTATTTCCTGTCTAAAATCTCCCTCACAGACAGTGCTATCTAAGATGGTGCATTGTTGTAAAGCAAGAGCCATGAGCTGTTGCCCAACATCTCCAAATAAAATTTTCCTAACCATTTATTTCTGCTGATGTTTACGTGGTGTTTCCTTCAGTCAGCCAATGATTTTGATGCACAATTCTACAAACTTTTGCAATGTTTTCATCAGTTCTGTTTCTTACTGGCCACCCTGACCTCTCTTCATCAGTGACACTGTCCTCAGAAAAACATTTAATCCATTTGTATCACTGCCGTTTTCTTCATGGCATTATCATGAACATAAACATGAACTAACATTTCCCAGTCTCACTAAGTTACGAGACCTTACTGAGTTGTTTGTACAGTACTGCAGGCGTAGGTGCACAATGGCAAGTTTGTGAACTTAATTCTCAGAACTTTGTATATGAGGAAAACATTTAACTAACTTGACAGTACATTCATTTTTTTTTCTTTTGGGATAGGGTGTCACTCCGTTTCCCAGGCTAGAATGTGGTGGTGTCGCCATAGCTCAGTGCAACCTCAAACTCTTGGGCTCAAAAGATTCTCCTGCCTCAGCTTCCTGAGTAGGCAGGACCACAGGCCCATTCCACCACAGCTGGCTAATTTTTCTATTTTTTTGTAGAGATAGGGTCTCACTCTTGTTGTTCAGGGTGGTTCACCTCCTAGTCTCAAGCAGTCCTCCCACTTCACCCTCCCAGAGTGCTGGGATTATAGGCATGAGCCACCTCACTGGGCTAGTATATTCATCCTTAAGGCCAAATCGCATATAAAATAATAGCCATTCTTTTCATGACCTCTTTGTACTCTTGTTAATGACAATAATCAGCTGTTTTTTTTAATCTGTATAATCTGTAGAGCTGGAGAAATTTTAACTAAAATTTAATAGACTATAAATAAAAAACATTAAAAAATGGTAAGTTAGAAAGGTCTGCATTGATTTCATTTTTCTTACATATACATATTAAAAATGAGCACCTAAATCGGACTATGTTTGTTATATTTATTCTCTTGCCATAAAAGAACTATAGAAGCTGAAATTAACTGGATCCTATTTTAGTTTAAGGATTTAATTAAGATCAGTTTTCCACAGGTTTATATACATTAAGAAGATACACCACACCATAATAGTCATGTTGATATCATTTTGGTTTATTGTCATAAACAGCCAAATCGTGACTCTATCTTAGAACTGATTCAGATATAAGACATGTCAACCTTGTTATTCTTTGCTATATCTCACAATTTATATATTCTCTGGCAGACACATTTGAAGATGATAACTGTTTCAGCTCTGGAAAGGATGATATGGATTTTGCCAGGTAACATACTTATACCTTTCTTTATTGTTTTTCTAATATTTCCCAGAGTAGTGTCCCTCAGAATAGTAAACCACAGAACTATGTGATATATATTCAAGTATCTTCAAGTAACTTTGGAAAGTGGATATAGTGATTATTTTGAACTTTTATAGTGCAGTTAGAATATTTACTCTCAGGAGTCTGTAATCTTTCTCCTTTTAAGTCACTTAACATCTTAGTATCCTGCTAGTCACCAAACACTATTTTAGAAAACAGTGCCGCCTTTTACTTTACAAGTTGTGTTTTTTCCCAGCAACGTGAAAAAGCAAACAGAAAGAACTAAGGGTAGCCCAGAAGATGAAGATTCGGAAGGTAGTGATGATGAACTTGGTAACCTGGATGATGATGAAGTTTCTTTGGGAAGTATGAATGAAGAATTTGCTGAAATAGATGAAGATGGAGGAACATTCATGGATCTGTTAGATGATGAAAATGAAGACATTCTAGGTAATCTATTTTAAAACTAAGACGGAGACTAGCTTCTTTACTTCCTCAACTTTGGGTTATTTTTTCTGCTGAAGGTTTTTAAAGTAGCACTGTATTCAAATTTTCTTGTTTGGAATTGAAATCTGTTTTTTTATTTTTTTAAACAGCTGACTTTTGAGTTTGACTTAAACCAACTGTTGCCCCTTTCTTTATGTTAAACAATTAGCAATTTATAAAAGTTACTCAGTATCCATCACAGCCCTATGGCATAGACAAAGAAGGTAAACATTTTATCTTATTACTGTAAATTAGCAAAGAGCACCTAAAATTGTGTCTTACTGTGCTCTGACCTTTCTTGTCCTTTCAAAGTTTTATACTATTTGGTCTTATTAATGAAGCTATATAGTAAATTCTATACTTGCACAAAATATAAAAATATGCCAATTATTGTTAGTGTCTTCATCTAATTGCTTCCTCAAAGCCTATGTTACTGGGATTATGAAATCCACATAATAGTACAGAGACTTGGCACTGGACTAAATATTTTAGCATATCTTGAGTACTATTTTCCAGTCCTATTGTTTTTAATTGCTTAATGCAAATGTTTCTGTTTAATAGAACTTGATGAAGGCTGTTCCAAAGTCAGTACCAAGAAAAGTAAGAGAAAAGGTGATGATTTTCATTTTGCTGGTTCATTTCAAGGTAAGAAAATGCATTTAATCTCTTAGAAGTAAACAGTGTCCATGGGAAAGGTATTCATTATTTTGGGAAATGAACTTCCATAAATTGGTTAGTATACTTTAGTTTCGAGTTTTTTTCTTAAAGATGTTTTTATATTGCAAAATAATTTTTCAAATATGTGGATTATTTTCCACATTTCCCTTCAATTATTTTCTCTTCCCTCACATTTAAATATCTCTAGATCATCTTTCCAGTCATTTTTAAAACCTTCTCTTATATCCAAACCCTGAATTTTCCAGACACCTGTTGCCTTTTTTCTTTTCTCAACCATTACTCTTTGCCATTTGACCCTTGTAAAAGTCCATGCTCTTTTATTAACTTCATTTTCCCTTTTATAAGATCTGCCATGACAGAACTATTTTAATCTCATTTTATCTTACATAAAAGATGAATTATTTTATAAGATACACTTTACAGGCTCGGCACCTGTGGCTCAAGCAGCTAAAGCACCAGCCACATACATCTGAGCTGGCGGGTTTGAATCCAGCCTGGGCCTGCCAAACAGCAATGACAGTTGCAACCAAAAAATAGCCAAGCGTTGTAGCAGGTGCCTGTAATCCCAGCTACTTGGGAGGTGGAGGCAGGAGATTCCCTTGAGCCCAGGAGTTGAAGATTGCTGTGAGCTGTGATGCCACAGCACTCTACCCAGGGGGACAGCTTGAGGCTCTGTCTCAAAAAATAATAATAATAATAACAACACTTTACAGTGTAGCACTTAGGAAGTGTACTAATAAATGAAAAAGGTGTTATTTCAAATGACAGTTTAAAGTTTTGTGGGTTTTTTTGTTTTGAGACAGAGTCTCACTTTGCCACCTTGGGTAAAGTGTTGTGACATCATAGCTCACAGCAACCACAAACTCTTGGGCTCAAGCGGTCCTCTTGCCTCAGTTTTTCATTTTCAGTAGAGACAGGGTCTTGCACTTGCTCAGACTGGTCTAGAACCTGTGAGGTCAGGCACTCCACCCACCTTGGCCTCTTAGAGTGCTAGGATTACAGATGTGAACCACCATGCCCGGCCTCAGTTTAAAGATTTTGATGAAAATGTAGAAAGTACTGTTTTGTTTCTTTCTAATGCCTCTGGCTTCTGCTTACCAATAAATATGAATAAAAATAGATTTGTAAATTTTTTGTAAATTTGTAAATTATTTTTAAATAATAAAATTTTGTAAATTTGTAAATTATTTTTAAATAATAAAAATAATTTTTTAAAGATTCTTTTACTGATAGAAGTCTCTCAGAAACATGCCTACACAATTACCAGCTCTTTCAAATACTGCTACCACTATCATTGTCTATGAAGAATAGCTAGGTGACTTAAACTAACACACATTTAAATTATAAAATGATTATCTTCTGGATTTTGTCTGCCTTTGACTAATGTAAAATCATATTTTAATGTTAGCATATATAAGGGCAAAGTTTTTCTCAAGATCCTCCCTCAGAAAGGTGTTGTTTTACCTCAAGTACCCCTGAGCCTGTTATTGACAGATGCTCTCTTAGTGACCTTGTTTTGATTAATCAAATACTATTTCAGAAGATACTGGCCTGAAAGATTTCAAATCTCTATTGAGGCTGGGCATGGTAGCTGACACGGGAGAATTGCTTGAGACCAAGAATTCGAGATCAGCCTGGGTATCATAGTAAGACTCAGCTCGGCGCCAGCCACATACACCTAAGGTGGCGGGTTCGAATCCAGCCCAGACCCGCCAAACAACAACTGATGGCTGCAACTAAAAAATAGCCGGGCACTGTGGTGGGCACCTGTGGTCCTAGCTACTCAGGAGGCTGAGGCAGGAGACTCGCTTGAGCCCAGGAGTTGGAGGTTGCTGTGAGCAGTGAAGCCATAGCACTCTACCCACGGGGACAGCTTGAGGCTCTGTCTCAAAAAAAAAACATAGTAAGACTCGGCTCGGCACCTGTGGCTCACGTGGCTAAGGCACCAGCCACATACACCTAAG
>NW_003852490.1:3994021-4001049 GCF_000181295.1 Otolemur garnettii
CTCCAAAAAAAAAAAAACATAGTAAGACTCTGTATTGTATCTACAAAAGTAAAAATTAGCCGGGCATGGTAGCATCCACCTATCCTAACTCCTCGGCAGGCTGAAATAGGATCGCTTAAGCCCAGGAATGCAAGGTTTCAGTGACCTATGGTCATGCCATTGCACTCCAGCTGGGTGATAGCAAGACCTTGTCTCAAAAACACAAAACAAACAAATTCTATACCACCATTAGTTTTGAAGGCAAATTAAAGCATGTCTGACAAAATTGACTGAAACTAAGAGTCACAAGAACTGATGGGGGGGGCTCACCCTATAGTACAGCAGTTAGATATCCTTAAGAATAAATAAAGGTTAAGCCAACTTTAACAGTATAGAAGTACATACTCATTAGGACACAGATACAGACCTACAGGATGCATCAAAAACTAAAATAACCTTCCTAATGCATGGAAATGGGTATTTATACAGTTCTTAATATATGTAGTCTTTCCAGACAGATGCCATACATTTCACTTTAATAGAAATTAATTTGGGTTGTCCAACCTTTTTTTTTCTCTGCCATACATTGGAAGAATAAAAATTCTACTAAAAACTAACAAAAGCTAGTTAGCATAAAAAAGGTTCATGCATACAAAGTTCTAAGAAAATCATCATGAGGACCATAGGTTACGAGTTGGATACCCCTGCTTTAGAAACTTTTATCAAAGCCAGGCATGGTGGCTCACACTGTAGTTCTAGCACTCTGGGAGGCCAAGGCAAGTGGATTGCCTGAGCTCAGGAGTTTGAGACCAACCCATGCAAGAGTTAGACCTCACCTCTACTAAAAATAGAAAAACTAATCAGGAATTGTGGTAGGCACCTGTAATCCTAGCTACTGGGGAGCCTCAAGCAAGAGGATCCATTGAGCCCCAGAGTTTGAAGTTGCTGACACTATAGCACTCTACCACAAAGTGCAACCCTGTCTCAAAATATATATATAATATATATTTTAAACAGTACAGTACCAGGGACAAAAATAAATTTATCAAAAATGACCCTGATACAAGGCCATGTACATGCTTGTTCATAATAGCCCTGTTCATTAATGTTAAAAAGTAGACACAACCTAAATATCCATTAACCGATGAATGATAAAGAAAGTGTGTTGGCAGGTGCGGTGGCTCACCTGTAATCCTAACACTCTGGGAGGCCGAGGCCACTGGATTGCCTGGACTAAGGAGTTTGAGACCAGCCTGAAAAAGAGCAAGACCTCATCTCTACTAAAAATAGAAAAACTGAGGCAAAGATCACTTGAGCCCAAGAGTTTGAGGTTGCTTGGTCTACCGAGGGTGGCCAAGTGAGACTCTTATCTCAAAAAAAAAAAAAAAAAAAAAAATCTTAAATATATGAATTTAAATTAAGTATTAAAAATAGTTTGCGTATTGTCTATTTTGAAAAGTTTTATATATTCAAAACTATAAGTGAGTTTTAGGAGAACCTCTTTATTTTCACTAGTAGTTTTAAAGTAAATTTTGATTGTTACAATCTGAAAAGGAGGATTTTTTTTTAAATGATGTATTAACTCTTAAATTATTTTCATTAAATGCCAACTACCTAATGGTGCTAAAAGGTAATTGTTGTGTGTTTTTACCCAGAAATAATCTTTCAACAAAATCATGTTGGAAGAATCACATTTTTTCAAAATCATTAGATTTATAATTAAATAATTTAGGCTTACAATTTTTTTAGGACCAAGGAAAAAAAAGAAAAGAAACCTGAATGATTCCAGCCTGTTTGTATCTGCTGAAGAGGTAAGACTAATGACCTGCTTTAATTAGTTAGCTATTCTACAATTTTAAGTTTCTTAATAAATTTACCGTTTTTTTTCTTTAAGTTTGGCCACCTATTAGATGAAAATATGGGATCCAAGTTTGATAACATTGGCATGAATGCTATGGCTAACAAAGATAATGCCAGTAAGTAATCTGAATTTTTTATTAATGTTTTAAAAACTAGCTTTGACTTACAACTTCCGAAGATATGACTATTTGGGGAGGACCTTTTTATGGTACCATACAACCTGGAAAGGATGGCTTTTCCTTCTCCTTCTTGGGAGAGCATGAAGAATTAAAATGTATTTAGAACACAGCAAAAAAGAACATAGACTACAAAAATTACTGTGGCTTTTTTAGGACAGGGGCCTACTTTTATGTAGCATGAATTTGTTAAGTAACTCTGGATGCTTTAAAGACATATTTCTAATACTGTTACTGGTTTTTCTTTCACTAGTAAAAGAAGTGAAAGAAACAGAAAGAAGATTCTCAGAGCATTGGTTCCTTTTCCTTCCTTAGTCGTTTATTTATTTATAAAACATTAGTTTTTGATAATCAATATAGAAGAAAAGCAAAAAAAAACAGTTGCTTTGCTTAGTGGGTGAGAAACTGTAGGCCACAGCAGAAGTTCCTGTTGCTGGTCAGGACGTTCTGGGTGACTGCCCAGAGTCTTCTGTGCAGTGGGAGGCTCATGTTTTACTCTCCTCCTAAAGGTCTCAAACAGCTTAGATGGGAGGCTGAACGTGATGACTGGCTACACAACAAAGATGTGAAAAGTATCATCAAGAGAAAGAAAAATTTCAAGAAGAAGAGGCTGAAAACCACTCATAAAACTAAAAAGCAAAGAAAATAAGTAATGTAAATTATAAATTAAAATTCTACTTACTTTTAATTTTTACTGTTCAACCATTTTTCTTGATCTTGCTGCCTGATTCCATACATTCCAGCCTGTTCAACGGATTTGTAATAAACTATAAATAAAAATAGCTGTTATCCATATAGTTATATAAAAGTGTTGTTAAACTTACACTGAGAAAAACTTCTTTTGCCATACTGTTACATAGTAAAAAATAAGACAACAGGATTATACATACAGAGAAAAGCTCTAGCTTTCTACTTATCATGGTAGTGAACACTATTTATTGTTACTTTATACCAGATACTGTGCTAAGTACATAAGGTCATCTTGTTCAGTCCTTGTAACAGTCCCATGGAGGTACACCTTATCTCTACTTAAACAGCTCTGAGAAATTAGCAAACCTGAGATAAAAATGATCTTTTAAAATCATTCCATCACCACCTCAGATATACCTCATTCCAAAGTCTATCCTTTTTTTTTTTTTGAGACAGTCTCAAGCTGCCCTGGGTAGAGAGCTGTGGCATCACAGCTCATAGCAACTTGAAACTCTTGGGCTTGAAGGATTCTCCTGCCTCAGCCTCCCAAGTAGCTGGGACAACAGGCACCCATCACAACACCCAGCTACCAAAGTCTATGTTTTTAACTACTAGAAGAATTAAGAATCTGGCTCACAAGCTAACCGTGCCCTCCTCATCTAGGTACTTCTGGATAACTCCAAATGAGAACAAATAGATGGGAATAATACCACTGAAGGGTAGTTTATACTTTTATTTTCACTTAAGGAAAAGCTTACCTTCCAAGATCAAGGGAAATTTCTTGCTCATTGTTTGTCTGAAATCTGATGGCAAAAGAAGTCTTGAAATTAGTCATGATCAGAAATTCATCACATAAAGTCACAATTTAATGCTAGCACTAGAGTTTATGTTGTTGGAATCAAATAGGTTAGAAATTTAAGATCCTTCAAGATCATACAGTTTTTGAAATTACTTTCAAATACTGTTGGGATGTTTTCTTTATACCCTTACCTGAACTCTGATAGTATAGAGGTTTTTGGTTTGTGTGGGGTGTTTTGGTTTGCTTTTGCTTAAGACAGGGTCTCTCTATCTGTTGCTTAGACTTGGGTACACTGGTGTCATCAGAGCTTACTGCAATCTCAAACTCCTGGGGTCAAGTGATCCTCCTGCCTTTACCTCCCAAAGTACTAGGACTATAGGCCTGAGCTACCATGCCTTTAGGCAAAGGTACAGAGATTTTTTTTTTTTTTTTTTTTTACTATCCACTAGCTATCCTGGTAGTGACAGTTTTCATTTTTTGCATGACTTTTTGACAAGCTCCCAGCATGCCAGTATCTGTAGCAGTAACTAACTCTGTGCTCCATGTGATAGTATGTACCCTCAGGAAGCAGAACCGTGAAAAATCAAACCTCAGCGATGACCTTGAGCACTAGGATATAAATAACTTCCACATCACTACTGTTCTAATAATGGAATATGAGGCATAAACTGGTTAAGAAGTTGATGGTGGCCAGGCAAGGTGGCTCACGCCTGGAATCCTAGCACTCTGGGAGGCCAACCTCAAGGCCAGCCTGAGCAAGAGCAAGACCCCATCTTTATAAAAAATTAGCTAGGCATGGTAGTGCATGACTGTAGTCTCAGCTACTCAGGAGAGGCGGAGGCAAGAAAATTGTTTGAGCTCAAGAGTTCGAGGTTTTCCAGAGCTATGATGACCTCATGGCACTCCAGCTGGGGCCACAGAGTGACTTGGTCTTAAAAAAGAGAAAAAGTTGAGGGCTCTAATCTCAAATTTCTCCCCACAAAATGTTAAAGCACTTTTGGTGACATCATGGGAAAGACTTTTAGTGCCCACTGTTAATGCACAGAATACCCTAGCCTGAGAAAACTGGTGACTCAGAGAAAATAGTGATGCTACTTCCTGCTTTGAGTTTACCAATAAAGTGTAATAGGCAGGGTAAGTTTCCTCCATCAGCACTCCCAACTAAGCTGGATTAGTAAAACCCATGGAGGTGTCAAATGGTAAGGGAGAAATGAGAATCATATAGTCGACTATAATGAATACTTCAATTTCCCTTCTGCCCATAAAACGTTTAATACCTTCAATATGGAAAAGCAATTTCTCCCAAAATGCCATTATTTAGCATCTAAAAGTGCTTTAGCAAACTGTATACCTTCTAGAAAGCATTAACTTCTGATTACCTTGGTTTGTGTTCATCTTATTAAATAAAACGTATACTCCAAAAAGGCCGAAAACTTCAGCTACAAAAATTCCTTTAAAGATCTTCTTTACCCGTGGGTCCATTGTGCGAGTCATCCTAAATTTAACAACAAAATGTGTAAACCTGAATGAGCATATTTAAACTTTTAATACCACTTCTATAAAAATAACTTCAATTCATTCCCACAGTTTGAATGGTTTATCTGTGTAGGAGAAAGACTCCAAAGACACGATAATGTGCTACGTACCTAGTTGTCAATCTCCATGCGTGAGGGTATAATTAGCCAAAGATATGATTGGATAAAGCAGAAAAAGACAGAGAAAATTCAAGACTGCATTGTAAAAACTAGTAACTTACAGAACTAAAATTTTAGAAAAATTTAAGAATATAGAATGGTGAGAGAGGTTAAATAAATTTTTTTAGGCTCGGTGCCTGTGGCTCAAGTGGCTTAGGCACCAGCCACATACGCCTAAGGTGGCGGGTTCAAATCCAGCCCGGGCCCACCAAACAACAACAACGGCTGCAACCAAAAAATAGCTGGGTGTTGTGGCGGACAACTGTGTTCCCAGCTACTTGGGAAGCTGAGGCAGGAGACTCCCTTGAGCCCAGGAGTTGGAGGTTGCTGTGAGCTGTGATGCAATGGCACTCTACCCAGGGGGACAGGTTGAAGCTCTGTCTCAAAAAAACAACAAAATAAATTTTTTTAACTGAACTGGGAATTAAAAGATGATCTAATGGGCAAAATAATGATAAAAGCTCTTTGTAAAGTATCCTACAAAAGTTAAGATTATTCTATAAGTGGTTCTATAACTTATAGCTGGGGTTCCTCACTTATTAATACAATACATATTAAACTATGTGAGGTATTTCAGGCATTTTACTAGATTCTAAGGACACAAAGTTGATCAATAAACTAATTGGTTGTTGGTCCAAAATGGCTCTTCTAACAGTCTTAAAACTTTAACTGCATTGGCCAAGATGCCTGTTAAAAATACACATTCCTGGTTGGCGCCTGTGGCTCACTGAGTAGGGCAACAGCCCCATATGCCGAGGGTGGCAGGTTTGAACCTGGCCCTGGCCAAAGTGCAACAAAAAAATAGTTGGGCCTTGGGGTGGGTGCCTGTAGTCCCAGCTACTTGGGAGGCTGAGGCAAGAGAATCAGCTAAGCTCAAGAGCTGGAAGTTGCTGTGAGCTGTGACACGACGGCACTCTCTACCCAGGGCGACAAAGTGAGACTCTGTCTCAAAAAAATATATACACATTCCTGGCGGAGTATAGTGGCTCATGCCTGCAATCCTAGCACTTTAAGAAGCTGAGGTAGAACTGCTTGAAGCCAGGAGTTAAGACCAGTCTGAGCAACAGATCAAGACCCTGTCTCTACACAAAGAAAATTTTTTAAATTAGCCAGGCAAGGTGGTGGGCACCTGTAGTGGCAGCTACTTGGTGGGGAGGGTAAAAGGCTGAGGCTGCAGTGAGCTCTGATCATGCCTCCTGTACTCCAGTCTAGGAGACCCCGCCAAATATTAAAAAAAAAAAGTGAACATCAACCTGCAATTGTCCACATCCCAATCTCTGGGTTCTGATTCAGAAAGGATAGCGCTGGCACTTCAGAAAATTGCCTTTTAGTGGGCACTCCAAATAATTTCATCGTTTTTAAAAAGGTCTCACTCTGTCACCAAAGCTAAACTACAACCTCAAACACCTAGGCTCAAGCAATCCTACCTCAGCCTCCTGAGTAGCTGGGACTAGTCACATCCCACTACCTGGCTTTTTTTTTTTTTTTAAGAGACAGAGTCTGGCTATTGTGCCCAGGCTGGGTTTGAACTGGTCTCAGGTGATCGTACCATCTCAGCCTCCCAAAGTTCTGGTATTACAGATGAGAACCACCACACCTACCCCAAATAATTTTTACACAAGTGAGGAGGAAAAGCCAGTGGGTGATGACCCAATAAGTGGCCAAACTACAGACCATTTACATGTTGATTCTCTTCCTGTAATCAAAATAAAAGCTAATCAACAAAAAGGTTTTAATTCTTTAATTAAACTAAACAAGGAAAGGGGCTAGCTAACAAGAAAACAGAATACGTAACTTTTTCTTTTTCTTTTTTTTTTTTTTTTGAGACAG
>NW_003852490.1:4002439-4033177 GCF_000181295.1 Otolemur garnettii
AAAAAAAAAAAAAAACGAAGCAGTCTCGGCCGAGTCCAAGGCAGGGCTGCGTGACCCGGGGTGCACAGGCTCAAGACACACGTGCAACGCTGCGCGCCGCGCTGTTACCAGGCCGCTTCCCCGCGCGGATGGGCCCTCCTCCGCGCAGCAAGACCAAGACACGATTCCAGACAGCAGGGTCCCAGTCAGGCCTGGAATAAGGTTTCTCGGCACGACCTCGCTGGGTCTCAACTAACAGCAGCGGTTTCTTACAGGTTCCCAGGGTCAGGAACCAAGCGGAGGCCGGGGGCAGCAGCTCTGGGCTGGTTACCACGTTCCCCAGCCCCTGCTCCCCCGGTGACCCCGCTGTCCCCGCTGTCCCCGAGCGCCCCAGGCCCCCGGGTCCGGCTTGCAGCCAACAAGCGCGAGCAGGGCGGGCAGCACGGGCAGCACCACCCCGGCCTCCCAGCCAAGATCGCCAAGGGACCCGGAAAGGCTCGCCTGCGGCGAACTGGAGACAGTAACACTCCAGTGTTCTCTGCACGACCCCAGAACCTAGTGAACGTCTCCCCAAGATAAAAGCCCTCCCTACTCGCCCAACCGGGAAGGCCCCAGTTGAGCCACAGTGCGCGAGTCGAGCGCAGAAGCCTTACCTGACGCGCGGGCGGGGATGCGCATGCGCGGGGATGAGCGGCGCTCCGCCCCTCCCGCCGGCTTAATTAACCATTTAGTGGGCACTGACTCGGAGCCCCGCCGACTGTGGCCTACACACGTTAGTTTAGTTAATCCTCACAATTTACCTACAAAATAGGTGCTGTGAGTAAACCACTTTAAGCGAGGAGGAGGCTTGGCGTCTGTGGCTCAAGTGGCTAAGGAGCCAGCCACATACACCTAAGGTGGAGGGTTCGAATCCAGCCTGGAGGGTAAACAACAATGAGGGCTGCAACCAAAAAAAAAAATAGCCCGGCGTTGTGGCGGGTGCCTGTGGTCCCAGCTACTTGGGAGGCTGAGGCAGGAGACCTGCCCAAGAGTTGGAGGTTGCTGTTAGCTGTGATGCCACGGTACTCTACCCAGGGGGACAGCTTGAGGCTCTGTCTCAAAAAAAAAAAAAAAAAAGAGAGGACGAGCAGGGGTGCGGCCTTTGGCTCTGTAGGTAAGGCGCTGGCCCCATATACCAAGGGTGGTGGGTTCAAATCCTTCCCCAGCCAAATTGCAACAACAACAACAAAAATAAATTGTCATTTGATCTTTGATAAGCCTATCAAAAATAAAAATTGGGGGAAAGATTCCCTGTTTAACAAATGGTGCTGGGAGAATTGGCTGGCGACTTAACCAGTGTGATGTAAGTGTTCCTAACTCTATATGCAATCAGCACGTTGTACCCCATAAATGCATTAATGTATACATGATCTATGTGTTTATGATTTAATAAAAAAAGAGAGAGAGAGACAGGAAGGACAAGCACAGACAGCTAGCGAAAGAGACAGACCTTGGGTTTGAACCCAGAATGCTGATGATCAAGCCTGTGCTGGATTGTCTTTCTACACCCCACAACCCAAAGTGTGAGCCTCAGAGCATGACCGACTCAGGCATAACCTGAAAACTTGCTAGCTCTGCAGACCTACTGAATCAGAATCTGCATTTTAGCCAAATCCCTAGACAATCAGTTTGTGAATTAACATTGAGAAGCACTGCCTGTGCTGCCCACTAGGTAAGCCCAGCAAGAGGAGAATGACCAAAAGGGCAGGAGAGGGAGGAGAAAGGGAGATAAAGGTCTATCCCGGTGCCTCGGTGCCTCGTGCAAGACAAAGCCTAGAATACCCAAACAGGCACAGATCTACCTTCACTGAAGTTCCAGTCTGGGGAGTGGGGAGTGGATAGTGTGTAAATGTATCCACAAACTACTGATGGAGAGTAACACTGAAGGATCCGTGAATGTTTTAGAGAAGGGGTGATAGAGCTGACTTTGCCAAAGCCAGGAAAAGAAAGTGCCTCTGTCGGGCGCTCAGTGACCACCCCAATTTTCATATCCCGCCCACCCCCATAGTCCAGGCTATGTGTTCGTTTACACAACTAACCTATTAAAATTTGAGAAATGTGGAGGCAAAGACCATATGCATTTAAAGCATGTCATTAGTCAAGACGGCTCAGATCTACACAGATCCAGTACCCCAAACAATCTCTTCCACTATATCAATTCCGCCAGAGCCTCTTAAAGTTTGGGCTTTGTACATTGGCTCTATAAAAACTGTCTCTGCTTGAACCTCCATTCTGTTTAATATTATATATTTGACTTCCTGTCAGACTTTTCTCATACAGTCTCATCCTGCACCATGTTGCTTTTTATTTGTTATTGTTTTTGCTGTCATAACTTTTTTCTCAAAACTTTTCAGAACTCTATCCCCGGGCATCACCTACACCAGGGTCCCCTTTCCATCCAACTGGGACACCCACAGTCTTTTTATTTCATTTTTCCTTTTTTTTATTTTCTGCTAAGACTAGTCAAGCACAGTAGTAAGAAGGGGAAAATGAGTAAAACATGCACAGTCTTTAAAAATGTATTCCCAGGGCAGCACCTGTGGCTCAGTGAGTAGGGCACTGGCCCCATAGACCAAGGTTTGAACCCAGCCCCGACCAAACTGCAACAAAAAAATAGCCAGGCATTGTGGTGGGCACCTATCGTTCCAGGCACTCGGGAGGCTGAGGCAAGAGAATCGCCTAAGTCAAAGAGCTGGAGGTTGCTGTGAGCTGTGATGCCACAGCACTCCAAGGGCAACAAAGTGAGACTCGGTCTCAAAAAATATATATATATTCCCATTCAAAGATTCACCCATAATAAATACTTTTCATATTAAAAGCAACCACCATGCTTTCCATTAAACATTTTATAAATTATCAGTCAAGACTGTGGTTCCCACCCCCCACGCTGCAGACTGGTTGGTGCCTTCTTAGGAAGCAAGCTGCCCACAGGTGAGCAGTGAGCCAGGTAGCAGAGCTTCAGCCGTATTTACAGCTGCTCCCCATCACTGCATCACTGCCTGAGCTCCACCTCCTGTCACTCCCCAGCAGCATTAGTCTCACAGGAGCTCAAACCCATCTGAAGGATGTAGGCTGTGTGCTTCTTATGAGAATCTAATGCACTTGCCCCACCCCATCTGTGGAAAAATTGTCTTCTGTGAAACCAGTCCTTGGTGGCCAAAAGGTTAGGGACTGCTTAGTTAAGACACTATTCTGTGTCTCGAGCTTCCAGACCTGTCTTTGTTCACTCAGAATGCTATAACAAAATGTCAAAACCTGGTTATTTATAATCTACAGAAATGTATTTCCCATAGTTCTGACAGATAAGAAGCCCCAAATCAGGGCAGAAGCAGATTTGGTGTCTGGTTAGAGCCAGCTTCCAGGTTTCTGAGATGGTGCCTTCTTCCTGTGTCCTCACGGTGGAAGGGGTGGAGATCTCTCTCTCTGGGGTCTCTTTTATAAGGGCACTAATCCCATTTATGAGGATGCTCACTCATGACCTAGTCACCTCCTAATACCAACACCCTGGGAATTTCACCATATGGAATATAAATTTGGGGAGGACTCAGATATTTAGACTGTAGCGAGGCTCTTGTTTACATTAGTTTGAAATACCTGAGCATCAGTGTTAAAAGTACCAATATGACAAAGCAAAATGAAAAGGTCATTGGAATGGTTGAGAATGAAAAAAATTTCTAAAAACTTTTAAAATGTGGATAACAAAGATGGAAAAAATCATCTAGAAATGTAACTATTTCTGCTAGAGAGTAAACATAGAGTAGATTATTAGTCAAAGAGGGAATTTTCTAGTATTGCAGAAAACTTGACATGTTCATACGTATTTTTTCCATATCCTAGTCCCCACTATAGATTTCACAAACACATTTTAAGGCAAGGTACATTTGGCCATAAGATTTAGGCCGAGGGCTAAAAGGGTCGGCTCTAGTAGGAACTCTTATTCTGTTCTTTGGGGGCAGTGCATTTCTGGCCCCAGTCTTCTGTAGTGGCCATAGGTGAAAAGGCTCTCCGTATTAACAAGTGTAAAAGTTTGCTGTCTCTTCTTTCATTCCATCTCAAAGAAAGGGGAGTTAGTCAACCTGGCAGGAATTCTCAAGGCAAAGCTCTTTCATTTCCCTGACATGAGACAGTGGAAATTAGTCTCTAATGAGCCTTTGCTGCTAGATGTTACTAGTCAGTGGGGGCCAAGGTCTTGGAAATGGCTGAGCCTCCCTGCAGAAGACCACAGTACACAGGGCAGTGTAGAGCCATGGGCTCTGTCCCTGAAGAAGGGATGATGTAGGCAACATAGGACTCACTCCTGTTGTCCCAGTGGCCAGGCACTGTGACTAGCATTATAACAAAGTGCTCCTCTACCACCTTCATTTTAGAAAGTGAGGGGGCTCAGGACATACCACCCTAAAACATGGCACCTTGGCATTTGAGAAAACACCAGAAGCAGGAAGGTCACTCTCACCTTCCCGCCACCCCCTATCTGCCCTTGTCCCCTGGAGCAGGTCATAAAACCTGGGGAGGATTTTCTGACCTCCCTTAAAGCTGGTGGGTCATAAGCGCTCATTCAAGAGCTGCTCTCCATGGACCTGTAGAAAAGGAGCATTCTTCTCTCTGAAGACACAGAGTCACAGAAAAGACTTGGAACAAAGGCCTTGCTAAATTTCTCTGGAGAGATTCCAAGGTAAATTTTAATCCTGAACCACACTGGGAAGTTGCACATCTCTTGGAAAGAAAAAGCACAACTTCATCCTGAAGGGGGCCTGCTAGGTAGGAAGGAAAACAGATTAGGAGGGGCTGAGTCACCTGCTCTCCAAACCATCCCTGTGGCTTGCAGGCTCACAGGCGTCCTGTGCTACTTAACCGATTTCAAACACCCTAGATATTTTTGTTTAATGTTTTCTCTTTCTCTCTCTCTTTCTTCTTTTTTTTTGGGTGGGGGGTGCACGGTTGTCCCTAGCCTAAAAAAAGGAAAGAGGGCAAGAGGAATGATTTCTTTAATTCCAAGGAAAGGAACTTTGAATAAGCATCCCTTGCAGCTGCCCCCAGGCAGGAGCCAGGACACAGCTGGCGAAGTCTAAGAGGTCTGCAACCATTTATCCCCAAAGTAGGGAAGGTTCAGGAGCAGAACAGGAAGCTGGGGCTTTTCACATAACATGTGACCCACCTGCACTCATCCATAGGATGGGCAAATATACCACACAATATGTGTTAATTTTGCAACTATTTATTCTGTGCCCCACCCCATCATGCATGCCAGACAATTAAGAGTTGAGTATGTCAAACTATAAGGTTAATAGGTTGACTTAAGCCTTGGAAGACTAATAAGAATCAGAGCTCACATTACCAATCCCAGAGAGCCTGACAAATCCTCCTATAATTACAGGCATTAGTGTCAGAGCAGGACCCAGCCCGCTGTCTTTTTAAATGTTTTACTCCCAAAAGCTAGTAAACAACAACCATGTTTGGATTAATGTTGTAAATTCTACCTTACCCAAGGGAAACAAAGACTCTCTATAATCTTAGAGGGGATTATCCCACTAAACTGATTGGCAGAGAATCCAGTCCTACTCTTCTTTTTTTTGAAAGGGAGATTCTTAAATACACCTTCCCAGCTACAGTGAATGTCATTTCATCATTATGTAAGGTAATAGGTCTTCAAATGGGAGGGGTATATGAAAACAAGAAAGTATTAGGATACTCAGATATTGTGATTTTTTCTTTCACAAACCAGTTTTATTGAATTTTTAAAAATAAATATTGATAAATATAACCAATCCCAGATACCTGTTTCTAGCCTAGAACCCTCTCTGGTCAGTTTTTTCCCTTCTGTAAAATGGTATCATAAAAAGCTGCTTTCAGCCAGGTGTCATACCTGTAATCCCAGCTTATTGGGAAATTGAAGCAGGGAGGATTGCTTGAGGCCAGGAGGCTAAGAGACCAGCCTGGGCAACATAACGAGGCCCTGTCTCTCCAGAAAATTTAAAAATTAGCCAGTTATGGTGGTACACACCTGTAGTCCCAGCTACTCGGGAGGCTGAGCAAGAGGATCACTCAAGCCCAGGAGTTTGAGGTGGCTGTAGCTGTGATGCCACCACTGCACTCCAGCCTGGGCAGCACAGCTAGTCTTTCACATCCACTGCCTGCCTCAGTAAAATACTTTCTGTTAACATAGAAAATTCTGTCAATTCTAAGACGTATGTTTCAACGTTTACATTTCTAAAAATGGATTGCATCTTATAATCAGTGTATACCTTGAATATAGTGCTTGTCCCAAAATTCCATTATTAAATAACACGTCTAGAACCCAGGAAATAATATTTCCTTCGTGGCCATAAAAACCTCTCTCTTAAGAAGGTAAGAATTTTTTTTTTTCCCAGTGAAAAGCCCGTGGCCTTGTTTCTTGTAGCAAGTAAAGCACCAAAGAATGCACGGGCACTAACAAGGAAATCCACCACCTCTGTAATCTCACTCTGCTTTTTGGCCTGAGTTGTACTGCCTGAGTTCCAATCCCTGCTCCTCCAAGAGCTCAAGAAGTCACTTAGCCCCTCTAGGCCTCCATTAACAAAACTGTAAGGTGATCACAAAGTAACACTCATTTCATCCGGCCTGTATGAAGTTATATCAAATCATCTAAGTAATCTTACCAGTGTGGCAGAGGATGTGGCAGAGGCAAGTGCTCAGTAATATTCATTATTATTACCTTTTAACAGATATATAAATGACTATACAGCTAGGTAAGTATGCCTGACTAGGGGCTAACTTAACTGGTTAGCACTGGTTTAGGGAAAGGCAAATACAGTAAAACAAACAAACAAAACTGTGTTCTTAGGGTTTGAGAACAAGAAATGGAAGAGAGAAAAGGAGAATGACATGGAAAAGAGAATGGGAAATAAAATGAGGAGAAACGTGCAGTGTATTTTATGGCAATTTGACTTAAGAAGAAGCCAAAGACTAATTTTTGACCCAGAGAACGTTCTAGATAAGATGGACCCTGAACTGCTGTCACCAAAAGAGAGAGATTCTGACAATTCAGTGGTTCAAACAAGATAACCAACTCTAGTTACAAAAAGAGGTTTGGTCTACAGTGAGGGGCTGTCCAGTAAGCCAGGTTTCCTCTGTCTTTCTGGTCTACCATCCCCTGGAGTGCTATTTTTCTCTGAATTAGCCAGTCTGGGTGGCCAGCCCCAAGTCTGTCGTCCAGGTGTGGGAAAGGAAATATTGAAGACTGGAGAGCTGTCAACTCCCTGTTCTAAGGACATATCTAAGGACCCCATAGTTGCACATGTCACTTCTGCTTACTGTCTACTAATTGTAGGGCCAACAGGAGGCTGCAAGGAAGATGAGAACTGCAGGCCGACTCACCCAAAGGAGAAAGGGAGAGAGGCTGCGGGGAAAGACTCTGCCCTAGAGAGAGAGTTTGACCAGCGGGGAACGGAGCTCAACGGACTGGAGACGCCACCACACTGTGTGCTCATCTTCACAAAGTCTTTCCCATAAACCACACAACCATAGGGTTTAATAGGCACAGAAGAACAGCTGTCTTCTGTGAATCTCCATTTGACGTAAACTTTTAGAGGTACGTTATGATTAGCTCAGAGTAACACAACTAGTAAATGGCAGAGCCAGGATTCAAACTCAGGTCTTTAGATGTTCAACTCTATTGAGCCAGGATTGTCCCCAAATCTGGGCTCTTTTCCTCTTTACCAAACTACTTCACAATCCCGTTGCCTCCTTGTAAAACCATGTAGGCTGTGCGTGGAAAACTGTCAACCACGGAGAGTGCTGAAGTTTCGCTCTGTGAATTGCCAATAAGAAAATTGTATGCCTGACTCAACTAAATACCTATTTGTTAGATATTTAACATTGATGTTCTTCCGTTAGGAGATTCCATTCTCACTCTCATTGGGCGGGTTGCCTAAACAGTAATGCACTCTTTCATATCCAGTTACAAAAAGAGGTTTGGTATACAGTGTGGGTTGTGGAGAATGTAATCAACCCCTGGGCTAAGATTCCCTGATCCCCAGCTTCTTTTGCACCTGTGGTTTACCTTTTGTCAGAGGAGAATATGCCAAAAGGGAGGGGAGGATGGGAATTAAATGATTTCTTTTCCGTGTGAATGGGAGGAGCCCTCTGAAAAACTCCATTAAAAGCAATCACTGCCGCTGGACAACCTCAGAGCAGGTTCATTAGCAGGGAGCCACCATGGCCGAAAAGTCCAAATTTATTGAGTTCGTTGATGAAGCTTTAGAAAAGTCACAAGAAACTGCACTTTCTTCCTTATTTTTCACCTATCAGGGGATTCCTTACCCAGTCACCATGTGCACCTTCGAAACGTTCCAAGCCCTGGACACCTTTGAAGCCAGAGGCGACGACATTGTGCTTGCATCTTATCCAAAGTGTGGTAAATAACAAATCATTTCCCACAGGCGCCGTTCTCGTAGTGAGTGGGTGTGGGGGGTCTGAGACAAAGGTGGGAAGAAAGCAGTTCATCTCGGCTGGAAGCTGGCCGGACAGCAGAAAAGGAGGGTGGTAAAATTGGTAACCAGAACGGCTAGATTTTAAAACTCCAGTGTCCCAGGGACAAAATCTGTATGAAAGGCCAGGATGGAGGATAGATGGTGGAAGGGGACGGATGGTGGGTGGGGCTGGAACTGGGGAAAGTCGGGGGACAAGGGCATACGGGCAAGGAGAACCCCCCTCTCCATATTGGTCAGCATCAAGCGCTGACTGTAGCAGAGGTTTCCATCTCCATTTTGTACTAAAGTCGAGAGCATGGCCACTCTTTCAATTTGCATGTGATAGATTATTTTTCGGGATCAAACATTAGTCCTCCAGTTTCTCTCATTATTTTTACAAAATTTTCATCAGTGGAGGACAAGACAGGAAGAATGTAAGTCATCTTACTTTGCCTCACCTATTTTTGATTCTTTCCATTGATGTTTGTTTGTTTTTATTTTTTTGAGACAGAGTTTTACTTTGTCACCCTTGGTAGAGTGCTGTGACGTCCTAGCTCACAGCAACCTCAAACTCTTGGGCTCAAGCGATTCTCTTGCCTCAGCCTTCCAAGTAGCTGAGACTACTGGTGCCCACCACAATGTCCAGCTATTTTTAGAGATGGGGTCTCGCTCTTGCTCAGGCTGGTCTCGATCCTGTGAGCTCAGGGCAATCAACCACCTTGGCCTCCCAGAGTGCTAGGATTATAGGCATGAGCCACCATGCCAGCCTTCCACTGTTGTTTATGAAAGCCAACCTCATTTAATATTTTTTCTTAATTGTTTTTTTTTGGGGGGGTGGGGGTTTTTTGTTGCTTTTTTTTTGAGACAGAGTATCACTATGTTGAGTGCTATGGCATTACAGCTCACAGCAACCTCCAAATCTCGGGCTTAAGCGCTTCTCTTGCCTCAGACTCCTGAATAGCTGGGGCTACAGGCGCCCACCACAACGCCTGGCTATTTTTTGTTGCAGTTGTCATTGTTGTTTAGCTGGCCGGGGCTGTGTTCAAACCCACCACCCTTAGTGTATGTGGCTGGCACTGTAACCACGGTGCTACAGGTGCCAAGCCTGTTATTGGATTTTTATAAAATCAAAATTATATACTCTGACAGAAAATATTTATTAATTTAAAGTAAAATAATATATGACATAATAAACAGCCACTTCTGTAATACAGCATTGTTCTATAAGGAACATATTCTAGATTCAAAAAGAAACATTGTCTCTATTAAAGAGACAAGTGACAAATAAGTTGAATTTTGTACTAAAATAAGTAAATGCTGTTTTCACCATAGTTTCTTTCCATAGCCCAGGTTATTTCAATGTAGAAAACTAAACATACACATCAGGGAATGCTTGTAGATTTTAATTGTCATGGGATGTATGCTAAAGTAACTTCCCTTGGTGATATCAAGACTCCATAACGAACATTTATTCTCTGATTTTTCTTATAGGTTCAAATTGGATTCTCCACATCGTCAGTGAATTAGTATTTGCTGTTTCTAAAAAAAAGTATGAATATCCAGAATTCCCAGTCCTTGAATGTGGGGACTCAGAAAAATATCAGGTTAGTACAAACAGACTTTAACCTTACAGCAAATTATCCTAGAAAGATTTCTTCCATTTTGAAGATTCCTTAGTTTTTAGTTCAGAAACTATAATACTAATTCTGTAATTATTGCAATTTATTACGTGTTCATCATATCCTCCGCAATTTGGAGGTATTCTTTTGTGGCAAAATGAGCTTATCCTTTTACAAAAGATAAAACTTGGAACTTGCCCAAGGCCAAGGAGTGAATAAATAATAAAGGTAAGAACTGAACCCAAGCTTCTTCATCTGGAATCTTAGCAACTACACTATGTGCCAGACTTTTTTCTTTTTTAAAGTAGAGGGAAAGGTAAGTTGAGAAGCCTCAGGAAATGAACTGAAACCAAAGGTCTCATCTCTGAAGACACGGGCATGGGCTGGATGTGAGCAGGGATCTCCAGTCTTTTCCTAGTAAGACATCACTTTTGATTGTCCAGTCTCGTATCACTCGGGTGTGTGTGTGAGGGATGGGAAAGGATCAAGTACCAACACCCTACCTGTCACGTCATCCCTGCTCACCTTCCCAGGGTAACTGACTGCGACCTGAGCCTGGGACAAGATGCTGTGCTCCATGCCCAGGGAAGGTGAGCGAGGGGTGGGAAGAGATCTACCCTGGGACTTCAGTGCTTAGACAGGACAAGGGCAGGGACAACCACCCCTCTCCGTCCTCCTCACCCCCTCAGAATGCAGCTGGGAAGGGAAGGCTGTTTTTAGGGGGAACCACATCCTCAGCAAAACTCTCAGACGTGTTCACCACCAAGACTCCCAACAAGCAGACGGAACCCAGTTACTAAAAATAGAGCCACTTGGATTGGGACTTAAAGAACAGCTTCTGGAAAGTGCCTGAAACACTGGGCATGATGACAAATACGAACTTGGAGTTTGGGTGGGAGGGCGTCTACTTCTATGGATTTGGCCAAAGTAGCAGAAAAATACATTGTAAATGAGGTAGGTGTTCAGGGACTCCAGGGGTGAGGTATCGGGAGGTAAATGCTGAATCCTGACTCTGGTTGGCTCTGAAATGACCTCTGATAAAACTGTATAATAACGTAAACCATTTATACTTAGGGAATTTCCTGTGACGTTGCTTACTGATACAGCAAAGAATTTTTTTTATTCCTGATCAAGTTTTGCCATGGCAGGACTCAATCCTGAGCATATGCACCCAAAATCCTCGGAACCTCTCTTTCTCCTCTTGGAAAACCTATCCCTAAGTCAGGGTCCTTTCTATTTCACCAACCGCTTTAGCCTGAATGTAAAGCAAAGCATTGCTTCTGTATTCAGGTCCCTGTATTCTAAGTCTCAGCTCTAATTATGAAAGTTGTACTTCCTGCTAAGGGAATATCCATCTTTAGTAAAAAGATTCAGATGATTTTTAAAGCCAACAAAGTCTTCTGGAACCATGTAAGTTAACTTCAAATTGATGTATAATGTAAGCAGAACATAGGGTCCTAGCTCTAGGGTTTCTGGTAAATGCTTTAACCAAGTCTAGTACCTTGAGTTTTGATATCCAAGAATTATCAGAAATGTTTATTTTTTTCTTCAGGAATTTTAAAAGACATTTTAAAAAATATTTTTTAATGACGGAAACATAAACACCTGAAACCGCAGCTTCTGGAAGAACCACTTATTCTTGCCCATCTCATACTTCTCTTCAAACTTGACCTTGGCTTCCCATCGGGCCTTGCACTTAAGAGCAGGGTCTCTGAAAATATCTTTGTTGATGACAGTTTTATCCAAGGGGGTGAACACAGAGTACCTTGTGGGCATGAGGTGATTGTAGTTATAAACTTTTACAAAAGACTTGACCTTTGATCACTTGGCAATCTTATTCTTCTTGCCCATGGCAGCTGTCACTTTGCGGGAATAGCAGTCAATTCCAGCCACCAGAGCATGGCTGTAGGGGTGGTCCAAGGTGCCACCATCAAGTTTCTTCATGATGAAGGCTTTACATCCAGTGTAGAGTCTGGCCAGGACCAGCACCACCTACCCAGGTTTCATGAATGCGTCCATGTCCAGTGCCACCAAGCCCTGGACCCCCAGAACATGGATGGCAGCAGATTGGAAGATCCAGCCTGAGATTCCACTCACTGATCTTAAAAGAAAGATTTTTGTATTTTAATTGTAATTTCATCATATATACATATCTAAGAATAAAGATACTTTTCTTTTCTTTTCTTTTCTTTTTTTGAGAGTCTCACTATGTCACCCTTGGTAGAGTGCTATGGTATCACAGCTCACAGCAACTTCAAACTCTTGGGCTTAAGTGATTCTCTTGCCTTAGCCTCCCAGTAACTGAGACTACAGGCACCTGCCACAATATCTGGCTATTTTTTGTTGTTGTTATTATTGTTGTTTTGAGCAGTTCCTGGCCGGGTTTGAACCCACCAGCCCCAGTGCATGTGGCTGGCACACTAACTTTTGTGCCCAGGAGTTCCACAAAGACCACGCTGACAAACAAGCCAAATTTATAGCAGAGTTCTTTTATTGAAGAGCTGGCCGGTGACTGCCTCAGTGTCCTAACATGGGGTTTCTGAGAGCAGCCCCGAGTGCTTAAGGGGTTGGGTTTTTAAGGCTTGGTCTGCATTCTGGGTGGCATGCAGGCTGTCCAGTTGCATCCAGGTGGGGTATCAAGCAAGCATCGTACAGAAGCAGAATTTTGCAGTTAGTTAGGCATACATCATACATCTTTGTTTTAATATTTTCTCCCATACATCTTAGTTTCAGTATTCTCCCCCTGCTATTGTTTAAAAATCAGTCTGGGAACAGTTGGTACTTCCCGGTTTATTTCCCAGAGAGTTAGCCAAGCAAGAAACTGGGAATGAACTAGAAGCAAGAAACCAATGAGCACTTTCTCATTTATTGGGGGCGAACTAGACTTATTTCATTTCTTTTTCTTAAAGCGTGAAGTCCAGAAATTTGCCAATAGTTAACCCATTATAACCTAGGCCTAACACCAACTGCTGAGCTACAGGCGTCAAGCCTTCTCTCTCCTTTTTTAGAGAGTCTTACTCAGCTCAAGTGTAGTGGCCTGATCATAGCTCCTTGTAACCTTGACTTCTTGGGCTTAAGTCATCTTCATTGCCTCAACCTCCCTAGTAGCTGGGACTACAAGTGCCTGCCTTCATACCCAGCTAATTTTTTTTTAATTTTTTGTAGAGACAAAGGTCTTCCTACGTTGCCTAGGCTGCTCTTGAACTCCTGGTCTGAAGTGATCCTCCATGCCCCAGCCTCCTAAACAGCTGGATTATAGGTGTGAGCCACCACACTCAGCCAAAGATAACTTCTTTATACAATGCACCATTTATGTTTAAATGGAAATCAGT
The DNA here is from genome assembly GCF_000181295.1 of Otolemur garnettii. Classification (NCBI taxonomy): domain Eukaryota; kingdom Metazoa; phylum Chordata; class Mammalia; order Primates; family Galagidae; genus Otolemur; species Otolemur garnettii. The sequence goes on from NW_003852490.1 coordinate 4,015,856, forward strand.
GAGATGAGCTCTAGTAAATAGTTATTCACTTTAGAAAAAACTCTTCTAGAATACATATTTGTCCTTAAGCAAGGTACAGTCTTGACATTGCTTCTAGTTTGGTCATATTACACCTTTTAATGAACATATTCTATTTGTCTTGTTTTATTGCAGTTGGCTTCTATTTCCCTGTTGGATATTTTTCTAATCTTTTTAGTAACTTTAACCATTTCTCACATGTCTGTATGTGATTTTTGGCCATGCAGTTTAATGGAAACAGCACCCTACAACTTAATCTGAAAATTACCGCCTGTGCAACTTTGCACAAAGCACCTAAAACCTTGCAGCTGGTTCTTAATCTCTAAAATGAGGGTTATGATATCTACCTGAGAGGATTGCTGTGAATGAATGCAAAATTACTTCAAATGCTAGAAAGTACAATTTGATGTTCTATCAGGCATTATCACTACTGGTCACTGCTTGGGCCCATATCATAGATTTAAATTGTTGTTTTTTTTTTTTTTTACATCTTATTTTTTGCTTTCTTCCTTAAGTTGGAATCTCCACCAAGTTTTTACAGAGCAATTGGATGTTAGTATCTGAATATCGTTGTATCACTTGCAATGAGTGTGTATGTAGTAGGTGCGACCAAGCAGTGAGTGAACCCTAAAAGTGTGGAATTGAAAATTTGAAGTCATTAAGATCTGATTTTATTTTATTTTTTTTTTAAGAGACAGAGTCTCACTTTGTTGCCCTTGGTAGAGTGCCATGGCATCACAGCTCACAGCAACCTCCAACTCCTGGGCTTAGGTGACTCTCTTGGCTCAGCCTCTGGAGTAGCTGGGACTACAGGCACCCACCACAACGCCTGGCTATTTTTTGTTGCAGTTTGGCCGAGGCCGGGCTCGAACCCACCACCCTCAGTATATGGGGCTGGCGCCCTACTCACTGAGCCACAGGTGCTGCCCTAAGATCTGATTTTAAAGTTAAAACCCTTAGCTCTGGCAAACAGAATGGATAACTTCATTTTCAAAATTATTAATAGAAATAGGTGACAAAAATGAATCAATCACCTACAGTCCTTATACTGAAAAGAATTTCTCTCATGAAATATTTCTCGGACATTTAAGAGACCCTGTGAACTGCCAAATTATGTTGGGACATTTGATTGCATAGAGTTTTACTTGGTTAAACAAAAAAAAATCTAGATGTTCAAAATGGATTTGCAGGGATTGAGACCTGAATATTTCTGTCAAAGATCCTAACTATAGAAGAGAACCAATTAAGTGAAAGAGTGGATCACAGAGTTTGAGCTGTCTTGAACAAAATGGATTTCATATGATTATAGGTAAAGGTAAATTTTTTTAAAACAACAAAAAAGATTGGGAATTGGTAATCAGGCTGCAACAAGGAAGTTTAAGAAGATTTTAATGATTTGTGTATTTATGATTCTTCATTCCCCATCGCCATAAAGTAAGAAAATAGAAATAAAGAAAAACTGGAAAGGCCTGGTGTGGTGGCTCACGCCTATAACCCTAGCACTCTGGGCGGCCAAGGCAGGTGGATTGCTTGTGCTCCAGCCTGAGCTAGAGCAAAACACTGTCTCTAAAAAATAACCAGCATTGTGTCAGGCACCTGTAGTCCCAGCCACTCAGGAGGCTGAAGCAAGAGAATTGCTTGAGCCCAGAGTTTGAGGTTGCTGTGAGCTATGATGCCACGGTATTCTCCAAGGGTGACAAAGTGAGACGAGAAGATACAGTCATAGTGCTTAAAAGTCACATTTAGATACCAAACTTAGGAGTGACTCCCTATACACACACCGACTTTCACCTTTTGTGTATGTTTTTAAGAGAATGAAAAAGTTTCCATCGCCAAGGATTTTGACAACTCACCTCCATTATGACAAATTACCTGGGTCCATCTTCAAGAATAAAGCCAAGGTGAGTGCCCCTTCCTACTGATACTTCCACTTGAAATTTTTATGTATAGATATTGGCTCTTTGATGTATATGATGAGTTTGCTCCTCATCACTGGATTTTAATAAGTAAAGTATGAGATTTAGTATTTCTTTTGTTGTTGTTTCTTTCTTTGTAGGTTTATGGTCGTATTCATTCCAAATCCATTTTGAGATCTAAAGCACAGGCAAAGAATAAATATTACATAAATATATAAAGCATATAATCTCTTTTCCAGTGAATGCATTTCAGAATCCCATTAGAATAGTTAGGGTGTTTAACAAAAGAATACAACCTAGTAAAATGACCAAAATTGTTCCTTTGGTTCTTTCTGGTGAGTGCTATTTATCAGACATCTAAAAACGACTTTATTTTTGAACTTCATGTACAATGAGAACCTTCACATCAGGCATATGCAACTGTGGGCCCTTTGGCTACTTTCATCACTTGTGTGAAAACCTTGTTTCCTTAACCAGTCTTGATACATTTGTTGTAATCACTAGTTTTTACCCAGTCCCTTTTGTTTCCTGTCACCCGGGCTCCCCACCATTTTTTTTTTTTTTTTTGTCTCAGCTGGAAAGGATGAGAATTAATTAAAATTGAGGTTTAAATTCTGGAATGCCACAAAGAAGAACGGAGAATAGTGAAGTAATAGCAACGGCAGAAGACAGTTAAGAGAACTACAATGGCTGCAGGTAGGAGGGGTAATGAAGGAGGACAGGAGAGTGAGAAGGAAGAATCAGGAAGTGGAGGAGGTGTTGAGGGAGCAGCCCGTGGGCCAGGGCCAGCATCCCAGGGGCTCAGACGTGGAAAAAGCCTTCAAGGTTGTCCGCACTAATTCCCACTGGGTGTTTAAATTCTAAGCTGCTGTCTGGACCGTGATTGAGCCCTCCAATTGGACGGAACTCCTCTAGCTCCCGAGCCAGGTTGGTTTGAACAGCTCTGTTGAGCAGTTATCCCTTCTATTCAGAATCTATAAAGTAGGAAATCTCATGTTAACACATAAGTGCCCCCATTTAATGCAGCTGACATAATCACCAATCCAGGTGACTCCTTCTCTCCTTAACGATTCTGTAAGAAACAGCTGAAGTAATTTAGAAAGCAGTTAGATTTGGGGACATGGAGGCTTCTGAACCGCGTTTCACTTTCACAAGAATGCAAGGGCAAGGAGAGGGCAACAGAGAAATAAGAGGGTGATGCTGGCAAGTTGCCCACACTCCAGGCAAGGGGCCCTCACAATTTAAATTTATGTCTTTATAAACGTAACCATTGGGGTAGTATCCAAACAGACTACTAAGTGGTAGTTGAACCCTGAATATAAACCTCTTGTAAGGCCAGACCAGACTGACTGGGCTTGCTCACTGGACACCTTCTCCACTTCTTTCAGCACCAATAGGTGCGGCTGGAACCGGCTATGTTCACAGCGATGTCATGCTTATGTAACTGCTGGTGGCACCTTGCCACCTTCATTTCCCCTGGGCATAAAGGTGTTCAGGACCTTCCCTGTGTGGACCTCCCGTGTAGCTCACACGCTGGATAAGGGCCACGAGCTAGATAAGGGCAGACTTGCCCTGTCTGCTCACCGCCTCCCTGAGTTGAATGAAGACATGGTACACCTGCCCTCAGAACCTAACTTACTCTCTGCAAGAATCAGGACACTTGCGTTATACCCGCAAATGACCAGAATCTATCAGATTTGGATTGGGGGCAGGGGTGAATTTTAGATCTGAGCGTAAGATAAGTCTGTGGCCCATGCTTCTCTGTTTAATTTTAACCTGTTAGCCTTAATTCATTTCTTTAGATAAACAAGGTATTTTGAGATCCGGATTCCCTCCCAGTTTCATGTTATCTACAAATTTGATAAATATCACTTTTATATCCTTTTTTTTTTTTTTTGGAGGTAGAGTTTCACTCTATTGCCCCAGGCTAAAGTGTGGTGGCATCAACCTAACTTACAGCAACCTCTAACTCCTGAGTTCAAGTGATCCTCCTGCCTCAGCCTCCAAAGTAGCTGGGACTAGAGGCACTGCCACGATGCCCAGCTAATTTTTTCTATTTTTAGTGGAGCCGGGCCTCAAACTTGCTCAAACTGGTCTTGAACTCCTGAGCTCAAGCAGTCTACCAGCCTCAGCCTCCCAGAAAACTAGGATTACAGGTGTGAGCCACTGCATCCAGCCTAGCTTTTATATCTTCACCTAAATCAATCATTAACATGTTAACCATGACCCAGCCAGGACAGTGGAAGGGTTTATTAAAAACAACCATCAAAGGGTGGCACCTGTGGCTCACGGAGTGGCTCACAGAGTAGGGTGCCGGCCCCATATGCTGGAAGTGGCAGGTTCAAACTCAGCCCCACACAAAAATGCAAAAAAAATTAAAAAATCCATCAGACTCAGCACCTGTAACTCAAGTGACTAAGTGCTAGCCACATACACAAGAGCTGACAGGTTCGAATCCAGCCCAAGCCTGCCAAACAACGACAACTACAACCAAAACATAGCCAGGCTTTGTGGTGAGTGCCTGTAGTCCCAGCTACTTGGAAGGTAGAGGCAAGAGAATCACTTAAAACCCAGGAGTTGGAGGTAACTGTGAGCAGTGATGTCACAGCACTCAACCCAGGGTGACAGCTTGAGGCTCTCTGCCTCAAAAAATAAATAAATATATAAAAACCTTCATCAGGCTCGGCACCTGTAGCACAGTGGTTATGGCACCAGCCACATACACCGACGCTGGCAGGTTTGAATCCAGCCTGGGCCAGGTAAACAATAATGACAACTGCAACAAAAAAATAGCCAGGTGTTGTGGCGGGCGCCTGTAGTCCCAGCTACTTGGGAGGCTGAGGCAAGAGAACCACTTAAGCCCAAGAGTTTGAGGTTGCTGTGAGCTGTGAAGCCAAAGCACTCTACTGAGGGTGACATAGTGAGATTCTGTCTCAAGAAAAAAAAAAAAGAAAAGAAAGAAAGAAAATAAAAAGCTCCATGCAGGTTTACATCGATCAATTATTTAGCCTCCTTTGCGCATGATGACCTAGTTTCATATACCTCGTTGCCCTTACTTCTGGCTTCCATCCTTACTTTTATGTGCAGAAGAAATCATAAGCTACTCCATCTACTCATCTTGTTCAAAGAATCCCGATGTTAGCAGCAACTTGCTCTTAGAGGACCCATGTTGCCCCCTGCTGGTTACTGCTTCCTCTTTTATGTGGCCCCTCTTGTTTTTCTCCCAAATAGAGGTCAGAATCGGAACTTTGCAAAATATCTTCCCCTGTTCTGACAGTGACATGCCTTCTACCTGTCTCTAGTCCTCTGACCTCTTGTGAATTATCTTAGGTTCCCCAGTTTTCTTAAACATGCTCAATGCTGTGTCCTCCATTTCCTCAGTTCTTTTCTTTTCTTTCCTTTACTTATTTATGTATTTATTTTGAGACAGTGTCACTCTGTTGTCCCAGGCTAGAGTACTGTGGGGTCATATCTCACAGCACCCTCAAACGCTTGGGCTCATTCCTCGCTCTTGTTCCAGCCACCTGAGCAGCAGGAATTATTGGCGCCCGCCACCCCACTCAGCCAATTTTTCTATTTTTCATAGAGACGGGGGTGGGGGTGTGTGTCTCATTCTTCCTCAGGCTGGTCTTGAATTTCCCAGAGCACTAGGATTAGTTCTTGAAATGGAAAGCCCTGGGCCGGAACACCCTAACTCACTCGGAGTGGCCACACAGTGTCCTGCAGTGTTTTGGTTCTCTTGGGTTTTGCTTTTCACACTTTTCATCCGAAGCAACACTTCCTTCATCAGAGAAAACAGAGATAATATAGGAATTCAGAGGTCCTGCTTTATCTAAATAACCACGATCATCAGACCTCAGGGCCCAGGTGGTGGGCCTTGCCATTCTTTAGTATTCTCCCGCCAATTCTGAGTACTATTGTTGTTATTCTAAACATTATTTTGCGATTTTAATTTTATTTCTGGGTTAAGCTTTCGGATCATACTCTTGTGACTATTCTACGAGCTTGCTCTTTGTACTTTTTACGTCTTCTGCGCACGCCTTTGTATTGTCTAAACTCATTAGCAAAGGTCCTTTGCCGAATCAACCTTCTTGCTCCCCTCTCCCTAGACTTCTCCAATGGACCCTTCCTGTTCCTTCATTTATTTATTTATTTATTTATTTTGAGACAGAGTGTCACTCTGTTGCCCTGGGTGGAGTGCTGTGGCATCACAGCTCACAGCAACCTCAAACTCTTGGGCTCAAGTGATCCTCTTGCTTCAGCCTCTTGAACCGTTGGGGCTATTTTTGGAGAGGGGAAAAGTGTCTCGCTCTTGTTCAGGCTGGTCTTGAACTCCCGAGCTCAAGCAATCCACCCGCCTCAGCCTCCCAGAGTGCTGGGATTATCACAGGGGTGAGCGACCGCACCCGGCCCTCTCGAGGTTCCTTCATTTAGTACTGTTGTTCTTTCCATATTAACACAATTATGTAATATACAAATAGGCACGGTGATATTGCCCGCTTCTTCACTTTTTCAAAATTCAAAACAGAGACATAAATAAATCAACTTACTTTTCGCTCCGTAGATATTGGTGATATTTCGAAATCCTAAAGATACAGCAGTGTCTTTTTTCCATTTCCACAATGATGTCCCTGATATTCCAAGCTACAGCTCTTGGGATGAATTCTTCGGAGAGTTCATGAAAGGACAAGGTATGGCTGTTGATAAAAGAATTCTCCTTACTTCAACACATGACCATATAAATAGGAAAATTCCAATTGTTTTAGGGTAAAGAAAGAAGTAAGAGTTAGGCAGGTACGTTGCATTAAAGTGAAGTTTTATAGCATCAGTAGTTTGTGCATCAAACAATTAAAATGCATTACTGGTTTTGAATGTAATTTGGACAATTCATATGGTGACCGTGATGAGTATTGAGTCATAGAACAGACCTGGGCAAAGAGGCCTTTAACTAAGAGTCAGGCAGGAAAGCATTTGTAGTCAATTTCTTGAAAGTTACTGTACAACACAGTGATAAAAAACCAAGAAAAAAATGACATTAAGACATTTATTGGTCAGAGAGGAAATAAGTTTTTTTCAGATCATGTCAATGTTTTACCTCTGGTCATTGATAACTATGATTTTCTAAGTGTCTTTTGCTGCCCCAGACCTTTGAGTAGGTGTTTATGCACGATTTCATGTAAGACTCATAACAAACTGTGAGTAAAGTGGTATTAGTCACTCATCAAAAGAGTGAAAACCTGGGCCAAAGTTCCCACTCCTTGTAAGTGGCTGTGACTCCACTTGACAGGGATAGAGGCCAGAGACCAATCAATGCCTCTTTTTGTGAGTGGCTCTTTGAGTCTTTCATGTGTAGTAGGGGAAGAATTATGCCAGATGACCCTAGAGAAGAAGCTGTGGTCAGTTCACTCTAAGAGGACTAGTTTGTTAAACAATTTATTTACTTTTTATTGTGTATCTTTAAAGTGTACAACATAATGCTTTGCCATATACATAATGCAATGATTAATATAATTGAGCAACATATCATATCCATCAGGTCACATAGTTACTTTTTTGAGTGGTAAGGGCATCTAAAATCTGTTCTCTTAACAAATTTTCAGCAGACAATACACCTGCGTAGGCCTCATGCTGTATATTAGATCTCTGTGTGTTCATACCTGAATGATTCTTACCTGCATAATTGCAAGGTTGTACCCTCTAACCTACATCTCTTCATTTCTTCCCCTTCCCCAACCCCGGTCACCACCATCCTACTCTCTGTTTCTCTGTGTTTGACTTTTTAAAGATTCTACATACACGTGAGATCATGCAGTAGTTTTCTTTTTGGGTCTGGCTTATTTGGTTAGCATAACATCATCCAGATTCATCCATGTTGTTACAAACGATGTTGAGAAACTTGTCATCAATAATCTTTGTTCACCCTATCCGTCCCTTTAGCCTAATTATTTAATTGGCAAAGATAATGTGTCACAGTAATAACTTGAATAGACTTTCTGCCTTGCAAGTATCTTATATTCAACTTATGAAGGAAGCAGAATGTCCTGGAAAACATATAGGATTTGGAATGAGGAGGCCTAGATTAAGCTTTATCACATTACTATCCATTAATAATTCATGACGCCTGTAGCTCAGTGAGTAGGGCGCCGGCCACATATACTGAGGCTGGTGGGTTTGAACCTGACCCAGGCCAGCTAAAACAATGACAACTGCAACAAAAAAATAGCCGGGCATTGTGGCGGGTGCCTATAGTTCCAGCTACTTGGGAGGCTAAGGCAAGAGAATCGATTAAGCCCAAGAGTTTGAGGTTGCTGTGAGCTGTGACGCCACAGCACTCTACCAAAGGCAACATAGACTCTGTCTCAAACTTCAAAAAACAAAAAATTAATATTTGACAAAATACAATGGCTACCACTGACTAAGTTGTTACCACATGCAAGGTACCACATGCTTTTCCTATCATACATTGTCTAATTTTAATTCTCACAAGACTTCTAGAAGGATAGCTATTATTCTCATTCTCTTAAAAAGGAAATAAAGGAACTGAAAGGTCACCCAGCCATGAAGTAGCAGATCTAGAACTTAAATTTACTGCCTGTGTGACTGTAAACAAGAAATCTGATCTTTCTGAACTTTGGTTTCTGTACCTGTAAAGTGGAGATAAATATTCAGCCTGTGGGAGGAGACAGTGTAGCATTTCTGTTGGCAGCACTACCTCTGATGACAGACTGATTTTGAATGACGGCTTGCAGAAGGTATAGCCGTAAAGCAGTTGTTTACCCTCTCTGGGTTTTTATTTTCCTTTCCACAAAAAGGGGCATAAAAATTGTACCTATGACATTAGGTTGCTCTAAAAGTCAAAGGATGAAAAAGTATGTGTATCAATTAATAATGCAATAATGCAATGATAATATGAAAGAGCAGAAAACGGGACCCCAGTGGCCTAAACAGGATGAGTGCAGTAGCGCAGGGATGTTGGGCCTGCACCTCTGATATTCCTTTGGCCTCTTCTTCATGGTTTTTTGCAACACACCTTCAAGGTGGCTACTGTCCCTTCATTCATCACCTTCCGTTCAGGAAAGAGGAGGCAGGACAGCACCAGCTGACCGTGTTCCTTAGCTCAGGACAATAATAGTTTTACTGAAACTATTTCAGCAGACTTTTGTTTGTCTCACTGGGCAGAACCATGTCATGCGGCCCATCACAGCTTGAAGAGAGGCAGCAAATCAGCCAACAGAATTCTCAGCAACTCTAAGATTGGTTTGGACCCAAACAATCAGAGTTTGATTAGCAGCAAAGAAAGAGATGTATTGGATATTGGGCAGGCAATTTACAGTGTCTGCTACAACAAATAAAACACATGGAAACTACCTGGGGGCAGTGCCTGTGGCTCAAAGGAGTAGGGCTCTGGCCCCATATACCAGAGGTGGTGGGTTCAAATTCAGCCCTGGCCAAAAAAAAAAAAAAATTTGCACTCATGATGATAATTATGATGTCATTATTATTAAGAGTAATGATCATAATCACTAACATTTATTGCGTACTATGAATCAAGCACTGTTTTAAGCCTTTTACATGTGTTAATTGATTTACACCCAATGATACCCCATTTTACAGATGGGGAAACTAAGGTACAGTTTAGGCAGTTGCCTGAAGTCTCACAGCTAGTAAACAGCACAGCTCATCAATGTCTAGATCTGCATTGGCAGTCTGGTAGCCACTAGCCACATGTGGTAACTGAGCACTTGTAATGTGACTAGTGCAACTGAATTTTTAATTTCTTAAAATTTTAATTAAAGATGGTACTCAATTCAGTTATTATAAAACTTTTAAGTAAACTTGTAATAAGTTGAAGTATGAATATATTTTTTCAGCTATAAGGTTTTTTTTTTGTTGTTGTTGGCCGAGGCTGGGTTTGAACCCACCATCTCCGGCATATGGGGTCCGTGACCTACCCTTTTGAGCCACAGGCGCCGCCCTCAGCTGTAAGTTTTATGAATACCAAATACACATCAAATATTTTATTTTACTATTATTTTTTTCTGGAGATACAGTCTTACTCTGTTGCCCAAGCTAGAGTACAGTGGTGTCATCATAGCTCACAGCAACCTCAAACTCTTGGACTCAAACGATCCACCTGCCTCAGCCTCCTGAGTAACTGGGATTAGAGGTGCACACTATTGCACCTAGCTATTTTTTTTCCATTTTTTCAGTGGAGATGGGGTCTCACTCTTGCTCAGGCTGATCTCAAACTTCTAAACTAAGCAGTCCTCCTGCCTCAGCCTACCAGAGTGCTGGGATTACAGGTGTGAGCCACTGCTCTGGCCAATGGCCAACATCAAGGATTTTCAATAAACATTTAGCATCCAAACTGAAATTTTCTGTGTATGTAAATATCTACTGACTTTTAAAGACTTAGAATATAAAAAACAATGTGTAATGTTTTATTAATCATTTTTTGTTGATTAGATGTTTAAATGATATTTTTGATATGTTGGGTTAAATAAAGTAAAACATTAAAGTAAATTTCACCTGTTTCTTTTTGCTTTTGTAAGTTACATATATGGCTTGCACTGCATTTCTATTGGGCAATGCTGGTATTTTTGGTATAATCTCTGTCAACTTTCATGTATCTTTCACTGTTTCTGAATTATTTTATTCACCTTTATATTCATGAATTTGTTATAGTTTCTCTTTTCTTTCTTTTTCTTTAAATATATATATATATATATTGTAGAGACAGAGTCTCACTTTATCATCCTCAGGAGAGTGCTGTGGGTCACACAGCTCACAGGAACCTCCAACTCCTGGGGTTAGATGATTCTCTTGCTTCAGCCTCCTAAGTAACTGGGACCACAGGCACCAGTCACAACACCCGGCCAATTTTTTGTTGTTGTTGCAGTTCGGCTGGGCTGGGTTTGAACCTGCCACCCTTAGTATATGGGGCCAGCGCCCTACCCAGTGAGCCACAGGTGCTACCCTTTCTTTCTTTCTTTCTTTTCTTTTTTAAGACAGAGTCTCACTATGTCACCCTCAGTAGAGTGCTGTGGTGTCACAGCTCACAGCAACCTCAAACTCTTGGGCTTAAGCCAGTGGTTCTCAACCTTCCTAATCCTGTGGCCCTTTAATACAGTTCCTCTGGGTCGAAACCCACAGGTTGAGAACCAGAGGCTTAAGAGATTCTCTTGCCTCAGCTTCCTGAGTAGCTGGGACTACAGGTGTCTGCCACAACGCCTGGCTCTCTCTCTCTCTATATATATATATTTTGTAGTTGTTATTATTGTTGTTTGGCAGACCCGGGCTGGATTCAAACCCACCAGCCCTGGTGTATGTGGCCAGCACCCTAGCCGCTGAGCTACAGGCGGAACCAAATTTTTTATCGTTTCTATCAAATCAATTTTACAACTTGCTTAATTATGTTACTTATGAAAAATGTTCAAGAAGGTAATCAAATGGATAGAAATTGAACAGTGGATGTGGTTTATCCCTACTCCTTGGGGCCAGGGATTTATAATAACTTGTATGCATGCCTCACTGAGCATATACACAAATGTAGAGTTTATATTTTAGAGAATAAATTTCCCACCTATCATATTAACCTCAGTTACTGAAAAATTCTTAAGACGTTTTTTCTCCCCTCTGTGTTTTTAGTTTCTTGGGGCAGCTATTTTGATTTTGCAATTAATTGGAATAAACATCTTGATGATGACAATGTTAAGTTCATATTATATGAAGACCTGAAAGAGGTAAGACTGTGGTTATTGATATTCCAGAACATGATTTATTATTATTGATATTTGAGAACAACAGCACTTGTAATGGCTGGTTGTATGACCAGGCATGGTATTCAGTGAAAAAAAAATTTTTAAGGCAGGGCACGGTGCCTCAGGCTTGTAATCCTAGCATTTTAGGAAGCTAAGGCAGTGGGAAGATGCCTTGTGCTCAGGAGTTTAAGACCAGCCTCGTCAATTTGACACCCCCCTCTCGACCAAAAAATGTTTAAGTCAGCCAGATGTGGTATGCACTTATAATCCCAGCTACTCCACAGGCTGAAACAGGAGGATGGCTGAGCCCAGGGATTTGAGGTTGCTGTGAGCTATGATAACACAACTGTACTCTAGCCTGGGTGACAGAGCACAACCCTATCGCAAAGAAAAAAAAATTCCAGATATATGTGTGGCATAATGCTCAAAAAAAAATTAAACCTTACATAAATCCTGAGGTTGTTTGTTTAACAGAAATAAAATAATGCTTAGCAACTCATTACTAACAGTGACTGTTTTATTTTCCCTTTATGATGACTGGTCCAAATTTGTAATGAACAAAACATTGAAGTTGCGGTAAGCTCTGATGATACAACTGCACTTTAGCCCAAGGGCAACAAGAGTGAGACAAGATGCTGTCTCAAAATAACAATAATAATAATAATTTTATTTTTTTTCTATGTCACCCTCAGTAGAGTGCTGTGGCATCACAACTCAAAGCAACCTCAAACTCACGGGCTTAAGTGATTCTCTTGCTTCAGCCTCCCAAGTAGCTGGGACTACAGGTGCTTGCCACAACGCCTGGCTATTTTTTGTTGCAGTTGTCATTGTTGTTTAGTTGAGCCAGGCCAGGTTCGAACCCACCAACTTTGGTGTATGTGGCTGGCACTGTAACCACTGTGCTAATAATAATTTTTAAAAAAGAAAAGAAAAAGGAAAAAATTGTTAGATCTCATTGATTTAATTGAATGTACATTTGGTTTTGAATCTGTTTTTTTCTAGTTAAAATTATTTTCGAGAAATTGCTTATTTACTTAACAAACATCTAGGAAGTGATCACTCAGCATTGCTTTAGGCATTGGTGATACATCAATAACAGACCAGACAATGTTCCCTGCCCTAGAGGGGCTTGCAGGGGCGACAGAACGATAAATAGTAATATATACGATTTAAAATGTACATAGCATACAAGAAAAAGAAACAGCATGGCTGGTTAAGGAAAACTGGAAATGCCCCGAGGTAGGGGATTAGAGTGCTAGACAAATCCCAGTGTGAGATATGGGGGTTTGGGGAGACCTCCTTGAACAGATGTGAGCTGAGTAGAGATCTGAAGGAGGCGAGAGAGTGAGCCCAGTAGGTAACTGGGGGAAGAGCATTCCAGGGGGAGGGATAAACTGGGACAAAGATCATCATCCAGGGATGGTCCTGGTGCGATTAAGAGATGGCAGGAGGCAGATGTGTCTGGGCCTGTAGGAATGAACCAGGAGAGAACCGCCAGTGAAGACAGGGCTGAGCAGGTCCGACGGGGTATGAGGAATGGTGTGGCAGGCCACTCTGACTTTCGCTCTGGAAAGCCACTGTGGGATTGGAGCAGAGGGGTGATTGGAGCTGATGTGCTTCTGACAGGATTATTCTAGCTGATGTGTGAGAATGAGCTGGGACAAAGAGAAGGTAGGGAGGTCAGTGAGGGGCCACTGCAACAGTGCAGCAAGGGGAGATGAGATGGTGGCTCAGACCAGGAAGGGCAGCGCAGGCGGTAAGTGGTTGAATTCTGGATATGTGTTGAGGGAAGAGCCATCAGGATTTGCTGCTGCATTGGATGGAGGGGAGGGTGTTGAGAGAAAGACAGAGTCAAATAAGATTCCAGTGTCATTGGCCTGACCAACGGAGAAGCTGAGCTGCCATCAGCAGAGTAGGAGATGGCAACAGGTGAAGCGGGCTTGTGGGGAAAGCAGGTGTTGCGTTTTGGACACTTAGTTGGAGATGCTCGTTTGTCCTCATAATGGAGAGGCTAAGTAGGCAGCGGCTGTAAAAGTCTTGAATTCAGAGGGCGTTCTGGGCTATAGGTACAATTTGGGAATCATTGACACATACAGGGCTGTTAAGGCTTAGGTAGACACCATGGCAACCAGACCTCTGCATCACAGAAGCAGGTTCCTCTGTGGCAGTTGGAGAATCACGGCTAACACCACCCCTGTCCCAAGGGAACTTGACAATGTCCAGCCAGAGGTGTGGCATGCACAACAGGAAGTTAAGGAACCCACTCCCAAAGTGGTGATCGCGAGAGCCAAGCCTCCCAAAGACCAAAGGCCTGAGCGGCATCTGGAGGGAATCCAAGGCAGACCTCAGAGGTATCCTGCTATTTTGGCTTCTATTAATTTAGAGTTGAGTGAGATCAAGGGCAATGAGCTCAGGTTTTTGGGCAACCTTGTGCAAGCAAAAATAGAGGATGCTGTGCAAAGGTTTATTGTTAATATTGAAGAAAGATGAAATAACCTATGTGGACTTTTATCATCAGAAGAAATGCATATTTTACTGAAAGAAGAAAGCATTGAGGAGAAAAAAGATCATGAGAGAGAAAACCCAATTATTAAAAGAGAAGTAAGAAAAAGAGAGATAGGACTTTGTGGCTGAAATGCTAGACCAGCAATTCGGGGAATGCTGCAAGGAGATGCGTGTTGAATTGTTTTGTTTCCATCAGAAGAAAGTGTGCGAGGAAGGGAAAGCACAGGTTGCATTCAATGAGAAGCTAAAGAGGGAAAAGCTATTGGAAAAGGAGATGTTTGCAAGACTCTGGGAGGAGGAAAAATTCCTTCCTCTTCTCGGGAAGAGCTGGTGGAGAACCCTGGCCTGGGGCTGAGGGCCCAGATCACCAGCATCCAGGCGCAGAGGCAGGTGGTGCAGCTGCTGAAGGGAGGGGAGGTGCACCTTGAAAACGACCTTGTGGGCTTGGCGCCTATAGCTCAACCGGCTAAGGCGCCAGCCACGTACACCTAAGGTGGCGGGTTCGAATCCCCAGCCCGGACCCGCCAAACAACAATGATGGCTGCAACCAAAAAATAGCCAGGCGTTGTGGCAGGTGCCTGTGGTCCCAGCTACTTGGGAGGCAGAGGCAGGAGACTCGCTTGAGCCCAGGAGTTGGAGGTTGCTGTGAGCTGTAATGCCACAGCACTCTACCCAGGGGGACAGCTTGAGGCTCTGTCTCAAAAAAAAAAAAAAAAAAAGAAAATGACCTTGTGGAAAATGAACCTGTGGAAAATGACCTTGCACAGGTTAAACTTGAGGATGAAGAAAGTTAAAAAAACAGAAAGCAAAACAGGAAATTAGGACTGTTCTGCAGAAATCCCTATGATAGAAGATAACGCAGATTCAGGAGGAATACAGAGAAGGACAGGATTTGAACATGAAGGGTGTGCCCGGGGCCCTCCCAGACTTACAGGAAGAGGCAGATAAAAGAAGCAAGAAAAAGAAGCTATGATGAGAAGACAGACGATATAAATATTCGGCACAGAGATGTGAGGAAGAAAAAGCTCAGGAGAAAAAAAAAAGGACAGAATATTAGAGGAAGAGAATGAGAAGAAGTGAGCTGAGAAGGGGAAGGAGCCGAGATCCGAGAAGGAGGCAGGGCACAACTCACAGATGACGTCACGTGTACAAGAAAACTCCGGGAAAGTTGCAGCCCAAAGCTAAAGAACAGGAAGAACTTGCCGTGGAACAGGGACGCGCGAATGGTGATGGTAAAGAGCTTAACTGGGAAGAGAAGGAGAATTTTGCAAGATTGCAGGTTTTAGCCCACGAGTACAGGAAGCAACTTCAGACACAAACAGCCTACCAGCCGCAGGCCTGGGAAGCAGGGATAGGGAGGGGTAGGGAGGAGGAGAAACGCTGAGAGTTTGAAGCAGGGATAGCAGCAAATAAGATTTGCCTGGACGAGATCCCGCAGGTCCTCTCTACCCTTCAAGTGCTGCCCCAGAACATTCACCCCATGTGGGAAGCATGCCCTAACACGCTTCCACCCGAGCATTAATGTATCTTTTCTGGGTCTTCTAGTATCTTTAACCACAGTATGCTTGTACGTTCCTTTTAACTCATGGGTAAACTGTTCTTTGAGTTTGTATAATTAGTTGTACATAATTTTCTTCCTTCAAATAAACTTGTTCCATTTGTGGATTTCATAGACCTACAAATCCAAAAAGAAAAATACAAAACAAACCAAAAAGCCATGGTACACAACACGTGTATGTATAATCTAGGTATATACAAGATAGAGAAGAGGTTTCCAAGAACTGAGCCCTAAAGCCCTCCGAGGGAAAGAGTTTGGGAAAAAGAGGATGAATCAGCCCGGAGACTGAGAAGAGTGGCTAGGGAGGTAGGAGGGAAGCCAGAGCTCTGGCACTCCAGTGAAGAAAGTCAGTCGAAGAGAATGTGTCAAATGCTCCTTAACATAAGTGAGTCTTTAACACCAGTCTCCCATGTAACCTTATCACGAAAATAATTTAATCTACCCTTTCTGTTTATAGGATGCATACTAATTTAGCCTTTTCTTCCTCCATTTATTTATTTATTTTTTCTTTCTCTTTTTTTGAGAAAGAATCTCACTATCTTGCCCAGCTTAGAGTGCCATGGCATCAGCCTAGCTTATAGTAACCTCAAACTCTTGGGTTCAAGAGATCATCTTGCCTCAGTAAGGGGACTACAAATAGCTGGGACTACAGGTGCCTGGCACCACGCCCAGCTAATTTTAGTAGAGATGAGTCTTGCTTTTGCTCAGACTGGTCGTAAACTCCTGAGCTCACCTGACCCTCCTGCCTTAGCCTCCCAGAGTGCTAGGATTACAGGTGTGAGTCACCGTGCCTGGCCTTCCTCTAATTTAGAATAAAGTTTCTGAAACTTATGCTCCATGGAATACCATTATTACCCTAAATGTTAACAATTCTTTCTTGGGTACTGGGGAGGAGGTTGTTTTTCAAATAGATTTAGGAACTTCTATATATGTATGTATATATGTGTGTGATTGTGTCTGTGTAGATAGATAGATAGACTATTCTTTTGTCTTTTGGTAATTCACATTGTGTATTGGTCTGTTAAAGACTCTAAGAGGTCCTAAAATGAAAAAAAAAAAATTCTCCCCTTCATCTAACCCAGAGGATTCTAAGCTTATTTAACCTCAGCCCTTCCCCCTCTATTTTCCCCTATGAACATCAATAACCATCTTAGGTATACTAGTGTTTTGTAGAATATAGATTAAGAAATGGTTATAAGGCTGGGTGCAGTGGCTTATGACTGTAATCCTAGCACTCTGGGAGGATGAGGTGAGTGGATTACTTGAGCTTAGGAGTTTAAGACCAGCCTAAGCAAGAGTAAGACCCCTGTCTACCCCTGTCTAGCCAGGTGTTGTGGTGGCCATCTATAGATCCAGCTAGTAGGGAGGCTGAGGCAAGAGGATTGACTAAGCCCAACAGTTTGAGGTTGCTGTAAGCTATGATGCCATGGCACTCTACTGAGGAGTGACAAAATGAGACTCTGTCTCCAAAAAAAAAAAAAGGTGGTGCTGGTGGCTCAAAGGAGTAGGGTGTTGGCCCCATATACCGGAGGTGGTGGGTTCAAAGCCAGCCCCACCCAGAAAC
>NW_003852490.1:4033363-4047265 GCF_000181295.1 Otolemur garnettii
GTAGTTGTCATTGTTGTTCGGCAGGCCTGGGCTGGGTTTGAACCTGCCAGCCCTGGTGTACGTGGCCAGCACCCTAACCTCTGAGCTACAGGCGCCGAACCAAAAAAGAAACTGTTATAGATGATTTATGAACTTGTTGGTCAGGCAGAGTGATGGGTAGTTCATGATTTGCAAGGATAGTTAAACAAGATAAATTTCAAGATTCCTTCAAGTGTTTATGACTCTAAAAATAGACTTTATTGGTGAAATTAAATATTAGCTAAAATAGGATTCAGAAGAAAACAATTTTATTTTATTTGAGACAGAGTCTCAGTTTGTTGCCCCTAGTAGAGTGCTGAGGCATCACAGCTCACAGCAACCTCAGACTCTTTTTTTTTTTTTTTTGAGACAGAGCCTCAAGCTGTTGCCCTGGGTAGAGTGCTGTAGTGTCACAGCTCACAGCAACCTCCAACTCCTGCCTCCACCTTTTAAGTATCTGGGATTACCGGTGCCTGCCACAATGCCTGGCTTTTTTTTGGTTGCAGCCCTCATTGTTGTTTGCCGGGTCCAGGCTGGATTCGAACCCACCGGCTCAGGTGTATGTGGCTGGCGCTTTAGCCATATGTGAGCCATAGGCACTAAGCCAGCAACCTCAGACTCTTGAGCTCAAGCAATTCTCTTGCCTCAGCCTCTCGAGTAGCTGGGACTACAGGCGCCCACCACAACACCCGGCTATTTTTTGGCTGCAGTTGTCGTTGCTGCTTAGCAGGCCCGGGCTGGCCTTGAACCCGCCAATCTCAGTGCATGTGCTGGTGCCCTACTCACTGAGCTATGGGCACTAAGCCAGAAAACAATTTTTTGAATAAGCACATATAAATACATAAATTTCCCCAGCTGATCTAGACTGATACTTTTTATTTTTAATTTTTAATAAAACTTTTTTTTTTAAACAGACAAGGTCTCTGTCTGTTGCCCAGGCTGGTACAATCATAGCTTATTACAACATCAAACTGCTGGCCTCAAGTGATCCTCTCACCTCAACCTCTCAAAATTCTGGTGTTATGGGCATGAGCCACAGTGCACAGCCAAGACTGATACTTTTTAATATAATGAATATCCTACATAAAATTTTATCTTAGACAAATTTTATCCTAGATAAAATTCTTTTTTTTTTAGAGATAGAGTCTCACTTTGTTGCCCTCAGTAGAGTGCCACGATGTCACAGCTCACAGCAACCTCCAGCTCTTGGGCTTAGGTGATTCTCTTGCCTCAGCCTCCCACGTAGCTGGGATCACAGCTGCCTGCCACAATGCCTGGCTATTTTTTGTTGCAGTTTGCCCGGGGCTGGGTTTGAACCCCCCACCCTCAGTATGTGGGTCTGGCACCCTACTCACTGAGCCACAGGTGCTGCCCCTAGATAAACTTCTAACTTACAAATTAATGCTGCTTTATTTATGTCCTAAATAGTATCTGGCAGTTCAACAAGAGTCATAAATTGAAACTGCAAAGTATAATCAATACAAAGCATCTTGAGAGAGAGATCTCAAATATTTATATAGGGAATTAAAGTACTGTAAGTTTAAAGACAAAGGTACACAGATGAACAATAGACTTAGGCTTAATAGTTTTCAAATTTAACTAAAAAGCCTACTTTTGTTCAGGGCACAATTCTCACAAAAAGAAGTTTATCCTTGAAAATTTTGTTTTCAGAATCTCACTGCTGAAATAAAACAAATAGCTGAATTCTTTGGATTCTCTCTGACTGAAGAACAAATTGGAACTATCTCAGCCAAGAGCACCTTCCAAGCAATGAGAGCAAAATCTCAGGACACACACGGTGCAGTCGGCCCCTTCCTGTTCCGCAAGGGTAGGTTTGCATCTGTTTCTGGGATATCACATCCCTGAAGTCCGTTTGGGACCAGCTTAGCACACAACAGGCAACCCAAATAACACTATCTTAAATAACACAGGGTTTTATTTTTCTCTCTCTCAGTAAGAAGTCTGGACACATGCATCCCAGAGCTGTCACAGGAAGCTCCACACTATGGCTTAGAGTACTAAGTTCCTGCCACTTTTCTGCTTGTCACCTTGTGATGACAAGATGGCACCTGGAACTCAACCGTTATGTTCAAGTTCTAGGTTGCAGGTAGGAAGAAGAGAGTAAGCAAGGGACATGCGTATAAGCTGAGTGACCCCCTTTGAAGAGTTTTCCTGAAAGCCCTGTTCAGTGACTTCTTGCTCTCTTCCCTGCAGTGGTGGCTATGAAATGTGACTCTTTTTTTAAAGCTGGGCACATACTACCCAATTCAAATCAGGGTTTTGTTAAGAAGGAAGAAGGAGGTTCGGCACCTGTGGCTCAAGTGGCTAAGGTGCCAGCCACATATACCTAAGGTGACCGTTCGAATCCAGCCCAGGCCCGCCAAACAACAATGACAGCTGCAACTAAAAAATAGTCGGGCATTGTGGTGGGTGCCTGTGGTCCCAGCCACTTGGGAGGCAGAGGCAGGAGACTTGCTTGAGCCTAGGAGTTGGAGGTTGCTGTGAGCTGTGATGCTACGGCACTCTACGCAGGGGGACAGCTTGAGGCTCTGTCTCAGAAAAAAAAAGAAAGGAAGGAAGAAGGAGAAAATGAATATTGGGGTAGGCAACTAGCTGTCTCTGAATCAGATGATTTTTTTTTACTAAATTTCATTAAGGTTTTCTAAATTCTTATGGAAATGTATGATAATATAACTTTATGATTGCCAGTTTATTTTTTCCTACATATATAATGAAAGTAGAATGAGATTTAGAGGTTGCACATATAACAATAAGGACAGCAGGAGCTAATGTCAGGCATCAGTCACATGATAGATGCCTGATATTAGCTGCTGCCATCTCTGCCACCCAGGCTGCAGTGCAATGGTGTCATCATAGTTCATTGCAGCCTGGAACTGCTAGGGTCAGTCAATTTTCCTGCCTCAGCCTCCCAAGTAGCTGGGACTGCAGGTGCACACTACCACACCTGGATAATTTTTTTATTTTTGGTAGAGATGGTATCTTGCTCTTGTTCAGGCTGGTCTCAAAGTCCTGGCCTCAAACAATCCTCCCTCCTTGGCCTCCTGAGTAGCTGGGACTACATGGGCATTCATTATCATGCCCAGCTAGTTTTTTTTTTCTTTTTTCGCAGCTTTTGGCCAGGGCCAGGCTTGAACCCACCACCCCTGGTATATGGGGCCAGCGCCTTACTCCGTGAGCCATTGGTGCCTCCCATGTCCAGCTAATTTTTAAAAAAATTTTTTTGAGATAAGGTCTTGCTATATTGCCCACACTGCTACCTTTACTTTTACAAGCAAGCAATAAAAACATGTTCTAATATCAGGTAAAACATACATTTTTTAAAAAAATTAGTATCTGAACTCTTAACCCAAACCTGGTATAAAATGTTAACTTTTCAAAGGGAATTTAATGTATTTAGAAGACATTAGAGAGAAACAAAAAATCATTCTCAGAAATGGAATTTTTCTCATCTCAAAAAGCAACTAGAGGCTCTGCGCCTGTAGCTCAGTGGTTAGAGTGCTGGCCACAGACACCGAGACTGGTGGGTTTGAACCCGGCCCGGGTCGGCTAAACAACAATGACAACTTTAACAAAAAAATATCTGGGCATTGTGGCGGGCACCTGTAGTTCCAGCTACTTGGGAGGCTGAGGCAAGAGAATCGCTTAAGCCTAAGAGTCTGAAGTTGACAGGGCAACATAATGAGAATCTGTCTCAAAAAAAAAAAAAAACCCAACCAGAACGTGAGCTCCAGCTATTGAGAGAGGACTGTGAGTGAGGCGCCCCTCGCCCAGTGACTTAAAGAAAATACATCACCTGCCACGCCAGATGGGAGAGCCCTGGTGGATACTGTTAATTTTACAAGAGAAATTCTATGAATTTTAAAAGAGCGTAATTTTTTATGTGTCTACTTTCACATTTCAAAGTGAAACATTGTACTGAAAATGGAAACATCAAGAAGAAATATTCTAACAGATACATGGGTCTGTTGTTCTTCGTGTGTTGCAGGTGAAGTTGGTGATTGGAAAAATTTGTTCAGTGAAACTCAGAACCAGGAAATGGATGAAAAATTCAAAAAGAGCCTCGCAGGCACTTCCCTAGGAGCAAAGTTGAAGTATGAATCATATTGCCAGGGTTGATTTCTGATCAATTTAGGAGGCCTAGATTTTTCATTTTCCTTCATAAAAAAATTACATTTAAATAATCAAATGAACATTCAATCAAAGAATCAAATGATGATAATGAGATAACATTTAAATCTAAATAATACAGATGTATGAATAATGATAACATCTGAAATTTTTGAGCACAAATATGTCTGCTCACTTTCTGAAGAAAGGGCATTTTAGCTGCCCCCAAAGTATGTTAATGTGTCCCTTTGTAGTTTTTACTTCTTTCATGTTCTGGGTTCACATAAGAGCGTAAGCAGTTACTATCAGAAACACCTCGATCTGTGTTTGAGCGTGGATGAGACAGGTCTCCAAAAGATGTATACTCTCCTGGACTTTCCTTATAATAACTCCTTTCTCATGATGGATCAAAGCACTTGTGGTGGCTATGTCAAACTTACTGTTGGGGGAAATTTAAGTCCAATTCTGCTCTGACATAAGACGAATAAATTCCATTCTAATTTAAGAAAAATGCATTGCTCATCTACTCTATGTATGTGTATGCCACTGCATAAGGCTCCACTCCCAAGGGACTTTATATTTCTACTTAATGTAGTCTTTCATTCAATGCTAAACAAAAGAGATTATGTTATTCTACCTTAAAGGCTTTTCTGCCTCAGAGCCCCAAGTAGTCATGTGGAACTAAAAAGAGAAGATAGAGAATGTTCTAGAAGGAACCTCCTTCTATCTACCTGACACCTCTCAACTTCTTAATAATTCTCACTATTTATACTGTAGCTAGCTAGTTTCACTCTAAAACTAAGGTATGTACAATTAAGAATGGAATGATTCACAGAAATGTTAAATAAGATTTCTTTGAGAAAGGTTACAGGACTGCTATTTCTGGAAGTATGGTAGATTAGATAAACTAATAATCCTCTCCTTGAAAAGCCAAGAAATGCTTGGTGAAAATTCTTAAAAATTATTATAGATGCACAGCTCGGCTCCCAATAAAGCAAAAAAAGTCATCAAGACCCAAAACTTAAGAAGGAACTGAGAACCGATTCTTAGAGCAAGTAAGAATCAGGTGACATTAAGCCGCCACCGAGGGATTTGTGGGTAACAAAGAGGAGGGGAAATAAAGTAGAATGAGGGGGATGGGGAGGGACAACAGGGTGAGTGAGAGTCATGACTGCAATTTAAATAGTACTGGAGTGGAGGGCCTCACTGAGCAAGTGACATTGGAATAAGACCTGTGTGCCCTGCAGGTATCCGGAAGAAGAGAACTTCAGGCAAAAGAACAGCAAGGGCAAAGGCACTGTGGCAGCAGTGTACCTGGCATTCTTGAGGACAGCAAGGCCCGTGCAGTTAGAAGTGAATGAGGGGGCGGCACCTGTGGTGCAAAGGAGTAGGGCACTGGCCCCATATGCCAGAGGTGCCAGGGTTCAAACCCAGCCCCAGCCAAAAACTGCAAAAAAAAAAAAAAAAAGAAGAAGTGAATGAAGCGGGGAAATGGGGTCAGAGAGGCACCCAGGACCCTAAACATGTAGAGTCTTGTAAGCCCTTTAAGACTTTGCAGAGAAGTGACATAATGACTCCCAGGATCACTATGGCTGTTTTTTTTTTTTTTTTCTTTTTTATTGTTTGGGCTTCACTGATGGTAGCTATGGCTGGTTTTTGAGGGTAGACCCTAGAAAGGAGAAGAAGAGGGAAGGATGAAAGCCAGAAGACCCGTAAGAAATGATGGTGGCTTGGACCACAGACGCGATGCAGGGCAGTTCTACAGGTGGTCTTGGACTGACCAAGTTTCCCCCTTTCACACTTGTAGTCCTCAAGAATAACGGTGGACTGTGCCTAGAATGCAGCATCATGAGATAACGAGCAGCCAGCCAGAATAGCCGGACTCTGTTCTAGTTCGCCCTTAGATACAGACTGTTCCTTACCACTCAGTTCAGTGTGTGGCCTGGGGTGTAAAACCCAGGGTGGGTTGCTTTCTAGAATATCTGCGGTGCAAGTGGGGACACACAGGTGAAACTCCATCTGTTCAGGCAGTTTTGTTAAGCCTTAGGACACCAGTTCACAGTGAATTCCAGGCTTCTGTTGCTTGCTGCCCACCTGTAAGTTGTAAACCTGCGTCATAGAACTTGTTACGTGTGGGTATTCAGTGTCCCTGGACTGGAATAAGTTGTAACCAGCTCCCATCCAAAATGCAGGGCCCTGCCATTGCCACTGCTGCCACCACAGATGCCCTGCACTCTTGAGGAATTATAAGACAAAGGAATGAAGAAGGGGTGAGAATGGAAGCTAAAAATAACATCAAAGACAGTCTATTCCTTTTATTGATAATGGCTCAAGCAGATAACAAAACCAGACTCCACTGAATTCAACCATTCCCTCTTTTAAATGAAAACTTGCTCAGCCTGTCTCCAAAGGCTTTATACTCCTCAGTATGTCATGTTCCTCTTCTATTTAGTCACAATCCCACTCTTAAGACACTCAAACTGAACGGCTACCTTATACAATTAACTACCACTACCAAATGTCACATAAGAGGAAAGGGGAGAAGGAACTAAAAGAAATTCATTAATTCATACAAAAACAAAGCAGGGAAGAAAATATGCATAGCTTTTATGATTTTCTTTATGCAATTGGTGGTGTTTATCCCTTCCTTTTTCCATGTTCCTTTTGTCCCCAGAAAACTTTCCAGCTAGTAATGTGATGTAAACCTTTAATCCTGGAGGGCTCAGTCCTGCCTGTGTTAGAGAAGGGTGAATTTCCATTAACATTTATCACTGGACATGGAATTACCATGATGGACCCTAGAGAAACCCCTATGTTAAGGACATGCTCTTCCCTGACTTGTGCGTAGCTGCAACGCTATTTCTCCTTGGTCAATAGTATTCATCACCCAGACCGTTTGCTAGCCCCCTTATTTTCTTGATGACCTGATGGCCTGAAAAACTTGCAAAGTCAAGATGTAAGTTCAAGTTCCCCTTCAAAGAATTATTTATCCCCTGGTAGAAACAGAGCCCAGGTTCATGGCAGTAGAAAGCACTTCCTTTGCACATGTGTGATTATGTCTAATTGTGGCAGACAGCCCTTCCTCTTCTACTGTTTGCTGGGCTCATATATTTTGGCCAGGAAGACATGGCAACCTACTTTAGAGTGTATACTGCTCCTGATAGACAGTAGCTCCAACTTGCTACATGCTGTCTCCTTGGGGCTGTGACTGTCAATACTCCACCCCATTGTCCCATGAGGCCAGCTGCTTTGGGGTGATGAGGTTCATGATAAAGCCTTTGAATCCCATGGTAATCAGTGTACTGCCTCACTTATTTTTTTGTAAAATGGATTCTTTAGTGAAGCTGAAGAATGTCCAACAAAGATAGTGGCAGAAACACAGTAGGAAGGAAAAGCAAATTGAGTGTTTACTCCAAAGAATAAGTGTAGTGAAAGCTTCACTCCAAATAGAGACAAACCCCTGCCTTTTCTGGTCTACCACCAAGTGGTGGGCTGGTCTCCCTTGGACTGTGATACTCTACGGTCTCTGCCATTGGCACCTTAGGTGTTCAGCAGCCAGATCAACCTTAGTCTCTTTAGTTGTTTCAATGAGCACGAGGGTAGCTGGGGAAAAGGCTGTTATAAGTTTTCTTGCTCACCTATTTCTCAAAAACTTTCTCAGAAGTGGGTGCTTTTGGTGAATATTCACACGTGAACCCAGGTTGCTCACATTCTGTCCAAGTGATTCATCAATGTCATTTTCCCTAGACCCTCACCAGCCACCAGATCTCATTCCTTCCAAATCTCTGAACATCCAGCTAAATCGTCAGCCACTGACTCTGTAGAAGCCACTGAAGAAGGGGCCTTTGGTTCTTCTTGGGGGCCATGGTTAGGGAGTGAGCGAATAGGTTATGTATGATTAATCTACTCCAATTTCCTGACTCCCTAAGTATTTTTTATTTCTTCATTTGCATTCCTTGGCACGGCAATTTCATTTAATGTGGCGGCCACTGAGCTCAGGTTATAGTAAACCGGCAGAGCAGACGGCTTAGCTGCTGCAGCTGCTGGAGCCAGCACACTGATGTTCTTCATCTGTAGGTCGTCTTAGATCACCTCCACACAGATTTCCTGGGTTTCGGTTGATACAAAATTAGCAAACTCTTGCAACTCTTCTATGGTGTAAACCATCTCCTCTCAGATTTTTTTTTAACGTGGACAGGAAGTAGGATTTATTGATAGGCATGAATAAGGAGGTGGCTGCACAGTGGAAGCCCTCAGGAGTGCAGGGCCCGCCACTTGTCTGGGGTCTCAATCAGATCTTGTCCATACATTAACATCTGATTCTAGTGCCACGAGTGAAGACATGAGGTAGGGATGGGGCATCTGGGCAATCAGCACCTCCTTGCAAGGTAGGGTGTACCAACCTTATCGGACAGCAGTGGAAAGTCTGTGGACGTGCAACAGAATTTGGGAGGCAGTGGTACTTGGATTCATTCAAATCCACTCAAATTCCCAGGGCCTCCCTCTTTCCCAGTCAAGGCCCTCATTGTTCACAGTAGAAACCCAATAAGCCTGCAAATTAAATTTATATTGTAATTCTGCTATCTGCAGCATCAGAGGTTGTTTGTGGCAGTTATAAAAGCTTGTGTTGGCTTGTCGCCTGTGGCTCAAGTGGCTAAGGCGCCAGCCACATACACCTAAGGTGGCGGATTCAAATCCAGCCCGGGCCCACCAAACAACAATGATGGCTGCAACCAAAAAAAAAAAAAATAGCCAGGCGTTGTGGCGGGCGCCTGTGGTCCCAGCTACTTGGGAGGCTGAGGCAGGAGACTCACTTGAGCCCAGGAGTTGGAGGTTGCTGTGAGCTGTGATGCCATAGCACTCTACCCAGGGGGACAGCTTGAGGCTCTGTCTCAAAACAAAACAAAACAAAACAAAAAAGCTTGTGTCCTCTGATCATGCTTGAGCTTGTAATTTTTCTTTTTTGATACTCTCTTGGGCAGTTCAGAGTCTCAAAAATTCGGAAAACTTGTCCCTCCTACTGCCATTGCTGCTGCCACAGCCACCCCACAGCCATGAAGCTGACAAATGGACTCGTCCCAACACCTCTACTATCACAGCTTTTTTGTCACCTAGAAATGCCACAGGAAGATGGCTTTACCTTCTAACCCTCCCACCTCTGCTTCACATTTGGAGAACTCAAACCATGTCCCAGACCTGAGCATGTCCTGTCCCAGTTGAAAGTGTCTATTTCAGCTGTGGATACTCTGTAGCACAAGAACGTAGAAAAGAGGCAGAGTGGATGCCCAGGACCCAGTGTTTAATGTGTATTTGAGGTCCATCTAGGGACAGTCTTCCTCCCTCACCCCAGCTAAGGCGTTGTGAGTACAGACTCCTTGTTCTAATTTGCCTCCACTGCTTACTAGCTGTGTGACCTCAGTTTTCTCATCCACCGAATGGGGTTAGTAATGGCACCTGCCTCCCAGAGTTGCTGATGACATGGGACGGTGTGTGAGACAAGGTAAATGGGACACACACGGGACAGTGTGTGAGACACGGTAAATCCTCAATACTCCTCAGTCTCTGGGCCAATCAGCCACTGTGGCTCCACGAGTGAGTCACAAACCATCAGGAGTAGAATTTATTATAAATAGCGGGCTGCTTGGGTTGGACTTTGGTAGGAAACTCCATGAGGTCCTGTAGGAAGCCAGTGTCTCGCCTTAACGGCAGGACTCGCCCACAGGTGCTTCTTGGTACAGCAGCAGGCAAGTTTCTGCCAATAAGTGGATGGATGAGAAAGCACTGCAGGGCGATTATGCCCCCCAGCCTCTCCTGTCCAGCTTTGCTGACTGGCCGGCAGCACGAGAAACCGAGGGAGCGGCAGGATCCCGGGCGAGTTCATTGGCTCAGTTTCTCCTATTGTCAAATGCAGCCGATAATATCCACTTCCTCAAGCCCCCACCCCAAATGTTTGGGTCGAAGAGTAAGATGGGATCACAGAAAGGCGACAGGGTCCTGCCCTCCCGGCCGACCCTTCCCCGCAGGGGGTCGTGACTGTCCCCGGAGCGCGGCGGTGCAGGGCCCCGAGCCGGCGCCGCAGGATGCGCCCGCGCTCGCTCCGGGGCAGCTGCGCGCTCGTGTGGGAAGAGCCGGGCAGCGGGAGAAAAAGGCGGAGTCCGCCGGGAAAACGAAACCAAGAACCAGCCGCCCGCCCGCCGCCGCCCGCCGGGCTCCGGGGAGAGCGCAGGACGACGTGCACGCGGGTCGCAAGTCCCCAGTCCTCCCGCAGCCTCGGTGCAGTGCCCTTCCCGGATCTTGGGAAAGGATCGAGAAACGCGGTGGGAACTGAAAGCCATTTTCTTCCTACGAAGAATTTTCATCAGTGCAGGTAAAAACTATCTCCCTGGCAGCGGGGTGGGGGTGGGGGCGTGGGGGTGTCCTAGGTGAAGACGTATCGTTCCGTGGAGCTACGGACAGATGGAAGACATAGGCCTGAAATACACATAGATTGGCTAAATAATCTCCGGAAAAAAAAAATCTCTTACCTTCAGGGTTGCAGTAGCCCCCAGTTGCCCAGCCTCAGCTGGTGTCCCCACTCTGGCCCCTACTCCACACCGCCACCCCATTAAATCTTCTCTATCCTTAAGCATCCATGTGGTTCCTTTAAGTCAGAACCAGACACTGCTTGACTCAGGCGCCCCCAGATCTTCCTGTCTCATCAGAATTCTGTAAGCGTTTATTAGGGCCAGGCAGGCCTCTAGACACGGTGGCTTCCTTGTTGTCCCCAGGGCACAGCCAGGACTGCTCCAGTCCCTAGGCCTTTGCCCTTTCTTCTTCCTAGAAAGCTCTTTCCCAGACACCTGCTTGGGCACATCCCTTACTTTATCCTGCACTTCTTCCAATGCCAGCTTCCCAGAACAGCCTTCCCCCAACAACATGCAAATACAGAAGCCCTGCTGTGCCCTTATGGTCCTCCTTAGACCAGGCCACTTGAGTAGTTCTTACCACCTTGTGAAGTTTTCTCTTGGGGTTGAGTTCCTCCCCTAGGAAGTTCAAGGTAGCAGGGTTTCATTCATCAGCACCTGGTATATAACAAGTGTTTACTAATTATTTGTCTAATGAATGATAATTCCTAAGTTCTTTTTTGAATTCTCGAATAATCAGTCTTCCTATTGGAAGTGTTCATGTTTTCTTTAGTCCTAAAAATGCTTGCCAGATGGAAGCTAAGAGACATGCTTTCTGCTATTCCTTAAGAATGTAGACTTTTGGCGGCACTCGTCGCTCAATGGGTAGGGCCTCAGCCACATACACTGAGCCTGGAGCGTTGGACTCCAGCCTGAACCAGCTAAAGCAACAATGACAATTGCAGCAGAAAAATAGTCGGGTGTTGTGGCGGACGCCTGTAGTCCCAGCTACTTGGGAGGCTGAGGTGAGAGAATCAATTAAGCCCAAGAGTTTGAGGTTGCTGTGAGCTGTGACGCTACAACACTCTATTCAGGGTGACAGCTTGACACTCTGTCTCAAAAAAAAAAAAAAGAATGTAGACTCTTGGGTAGATTATGCTCTTGTTCTTCAGTTTGCTTATTTGACGTGAAGATCGTTAAATCATTTATAAAATAGGTACTGGTTGAATGCATGTTTGCGTGAAGTATGGTGTGTGACCTGCAGGGGGCTCAGCCCACAGGGAGCCCAAAGGAAATGAAGGCACAGGCAGAATAATTTATGGGGATGAATAAGATGGACAAATACCATTTGTTAGTGATTGAGATGGAGATTTCTTTTAGATGATGAGTAAGACATAGAACTTGCTCCCCAAAGGGCTCACTGATTAGTTGAAAAAGCAGTGAGAGCTGTGATGAGGCCTGGCAAGGTAGAGTGGCAGCCCATGACGGGTACTAGCTGCCCCTAGGGCCATGAAAGAAGGCTGTGCGTATCCGATACATGAATGGAGAGTGCTTGGTAGATAAAGGATGCAGACACTGCCTCTCAAGCTTAGAGAAAGGCAAGTGACAACTCTCGGGGAGGGGGATATTTTGGTATGCGTTATTAGGTGCCTGTTATAAGCTTGGTTCCCTTCACTCTTGTAATTCATAGTTTAGTTTAGAAAACAGTGAAATAAACAACTGTAATAAAGAGGACAATGCAAGAGCCAATGGCTCTGTGAACGAGCCATGAAAGAGTAACTGGGATTTTGAACTGGTATCTGTAGGAGGCAGGGGGTGACCAGGCAAAGGCATTGTAAAGGGGAATAGCCAAGAGCATTTTAGTAGGGAAGAGGGTTGGACAGAGGCAGGTAGGGGCTCAAGAAAGAGTCAGTGGTGAGGGAGGCACCTGTGGCTCAAGGGAGTAGAGCCCCAGCCCCATATGGTGGAGGTGACAGGTTCAAACTCAGGCCTGGCCAAAAACTGCAAAAAAAAAGTCAATGGTGAGGATATACTTTTGAGAGCCACCACTGTGTGGGTGGAGTTTCAAGCCACAAATCTGGAGGTGGTCACCAGGGGAGTGTGAGCAGAGAAGAGCATGTCTAAGGCCTGGACCCCGGGACATTACAATATCTAGAAGAAAGGCAGATGAAGAGGAACCAGAAAAGAAGCAGCGTGTGAGAAAGGAAGAGAGCAATGAGAGTGGGTGTCTAGAAGGCCAAGCTAAGACAGGGGGCAGAGGGAGAAGGGAACGAACAGCCATATCAGATGCTGGTAGACAAGGACTTAGAACTGCCTATTAGACTTAGCAATGGAGAAGCTTTATTTGTCCAGGAGATGTAAGTGTCTGATTCTCTTATATGAAACACCTAATATGATAGGCAAATTATAGAGATAGAAAGTAGCAGGACCTGAAAAGAGGAAGAAGTGGGAAGTTATTGTTTAAGGGGACAGACCTTCTGTTTGGCAAGATGAAAAAGAATACTGGAGTTGGCCCTGGTGATGGCTGTATAACATCGTGAATGTACGTAATGCTAGTGAATTGTACACTGGAAAAAAATGGTTAAAAGGCTACATTTCATGTTATGTATATTTAACACACATTTAAAATGTAAAACAAAGAAAAGATCATGATGGCTGCAGGCACAGAATAGAGAAGGAATTGAAGTAGCTGTAGAGATTGTTTCTGAGATTCTTAGAGCAGTCCGGGAGTGAGGTGTTGGTGGCTTGAAGCAGGATAAAAGCTGTAGACATGGTTTAGAAGTAGAGTTTTGGTAATGGGACCTAGATGAAAAGGTAAAGAGAGGAAGTGCCTCTCACATACGTGGTTTTCAGACTTGAATGAATGGTGGAATCATTTTCTGAGAAAGGAAACTCCAAAACAGCTTGGGGAAGGAAGCTGATAAATGCAGGTTTAGATATTTTGGGTTTAAAGTTCATACAAGGTGGGGTGCTCCCACCTAAAGGACACAATGTAAGGGTGCAGAACACAACTACAACAGGGACTTTATACAGGCACACATTGTAACCTAATCGTTTGTACCCTCGTATTAATCTGAAATAAAAAAAGAATAAAGTTCATGCAAGACATTCAAATGGAGAACGATCTAAAACTCAGGGAGGGATTCATAAAGGATATGTAAATTTTAGAGGTAATGACATGTAGAGATCATGGACATGAAAGAGAAATCACTTTAAGGAAAAAGTATAAAGTGGGCTCGGTGCCTGTGGCTCAGTCGGCTAAGGCGCCAGCCACATACACCTAAGGTGGCGGGTTCGAATCCCCAGCCCGGGCCTGCCAAACAACAGTGATGGCTGCAACCAAAAAATGGCCGGCGCTGTGGCGGGCCCCTGT
>NW_003852490.1:4047421-4051429 GCF_000181295.1 Otolemur garnettii
AAAAAAAAAAAAAAAAAAGAAAAAAATGAAAATGCTGACCCAAAACAGCAAGTCAGTCATTTGCAGATCCAAGTGACCTCCCTTTCACAGTCAGAGAACAATTTGCTGTGGATTTTTTTTTGAAGGGCCAGGGTTGGGTTTGAACCCACCACCTCCAGCATATGGGACCAGCGCCCTACCCTTTTGAGCCATGGGCACCACTTTTTCTTTCTTTCTTTCCTTTTTTTTTGAGACAGAGTCTCACTTTGTTGCCCTTAGTAGCATGCTGTGGCATCGTAGCTCACAGGAACCTCAAACCCTTGGGCTCAAGCGATTCTCTTGCCTTAGCCTCCCAAGTAGCTAGGACTACAGGTGCACACCACAACACCCAGCTATTTTTTAGAGATGGAGTCTTGCTCTGGCTCAGGCTGGTCTGGAACCTGTGAGCTCAGGCAATCCACTCGTCTTAGCCTCAAGAGCTGGGATTACAGGTGTGAGCCATCCATTGTGCCCGGCTATGTTCTGATTATTACTATTACTGCCATCCTACTGGGCATGAAATAGAATGTAGTTGTGGTTTTCATCTTCATTTCTGCAAATGACTAGTGATGTACTAATGATGTTGAGCCTCTTTCCATGGGCTTGTTGGCCATTTGTATACCTTCTTTGGAGAAATGTCTGTTCAAGTAACTTGCCTATTTTTAAAAAATTAAATCATAGCTGTGTATATTAATGCAATCATGGGGTGCAATGTGCTGGGGTTTTTTTTTTTTTGTGCTGGTTTTATATACAATTTGAAATATTTTCATCAAACTGGTTAACATAGACCTTGCCTATTTTTTAATTGACTGTTTTTCTTTTTGTTGTTGAATTGTATTTCTTTATATATTCTGGATACTATCAGAATCCTTATCAGATATATGATTTACAGACAGTACACTCTGTCAATTGTCTTTTTATTTTCTTCATAGTATCCTTTGTTATTATAATTATTTTTATTTTTGTAGAGCTGGGTTGTCTCTGTTGCCCATGGCTGGAATGTGTGATTGTAGCTCACTGCAGACTCCAGCTTCTGGTCTCAAGTGATCTTCCTGAGTAAATGAGTCTGCAAGTGTACAGTACCATTCCCAACTAATTCTTTTTTTCCTTTGGTAGAAATGAGGTCTTACTATGTTGCCCAGGCTGGTTTCCAACTACTGGCTTCAAGCCACTTTCCTTCCTCAGCCTCCCTAAGTGCTGGGATTATGGTATGTGCCACTGCACCCAGCCCAGAGTATCCTTTGATATATAAAAGTTTTTAATTTTGAGGAAGCTCAATTTATCTATGTTCTCTTTTTGTTGCTTGTATGTCTTCTGTCATATCTAAGATTTCATCTCTAATTTCAAAGTCATGAAGATTTTTATGTTTTCTGCAAAAAGTTTTATAGTTGGGACTCTTCCATTTAGATTTTATATCCTTCACATTTTGTTTGTAATTTATTGACACTGTCTTGGTCCAGTGAGATCTGTGAAGTAGGGTCTTAATTTACTTGTGGTTTACATTATCCTAAAATTGATTTTTGCAAATTTCAGGGGGGCTTTTTTGGTATTTCTCAGGAGAATCTATTTCTATATTGTTAAATCCTTCATTTATTCATAAGTTTCACTTATGTATACTCCAAACCTTTTTCTTCTTAACATAAACAATTCTAATTGTACTCTTGTAACCTTTTTCCCTTCTCAAGCAGGTGGTCAAAATTGTACTTGACACTCAGTGAAAGCAGAAAGCAGAGTTAAGGTGAAGGGCCCCATTCTTTCACTGGCCAGTAAAGTTTTGAAAGTAGAAAATTTGGGGAGACATCAGCTTTATTATGCAGTCCATGAGAGAAGAAGGTTGGTTTTGAAAAACAGTCTCTGAATTTCTTTGGGGCTGAAACGAGTCATATAAAGGAGAGTCTCCTCCCACCCCCCTTTGTCTCCTAAACTAGATTGGAAAAATATAAAATTAAAAATGTTCTGTAAGTATCATTCATTCAAATACATGTATCTCTTCTACTGTAGGTTACTACTGGAAGAAGAAATGGCCAGTGATACTCCATCAAACAGTATACCAGGTTACTTCATGGAAGAACTTAATAAATACCGTCAGAGAGAGAATGTGGTACTTGAGTATCGTGAAGTGACTAAGTCAGGACCTGCCCATAACCTAAGGTAAAGTGCTCTAAAAAGGGTATGGGGTTTCTTTTTGGATTGTTGTGAACCTTCACTTAGACTAATGATGTCCAGTTCTATCCGAGTTGTTGCAAAAGGTATTAGTTTACCACTTTTTATGGCTGAGTAGTAGGCCATGGTATACACATACCACATTTTATTAATCCACACTTGTATTTATGGGCTTTTGGTTTGGTTCCACATTTTTGTGACTGTGAACTGTGCTGCAGTAAACATTTGAGTGCATGCGTCTTTTTGATAAAACAACATTTTTTTCCCTTTGGGTAAATACCCAACAGTGGAATTGCTGGATCAAAAGATAGGTCTACTTTTATTTTTATTTATTTATTTTTTGTGGTTGTTTTTGAGAGAGAGTCCCACCCTATGCCCTGAGCAGAGTACAATGATGTCATAGCTCACTGCAACCTCAGACTTGGTCTCTGGGCATCCCGTGGCCTCAGCCTGTGGAAGCCTCTGGGATTACAGGTGCTTGCCCCCATGCCTGGCTGGGTTTTTCCATTTTTTAGGAGTTGGGGTCTCACTCTCACTCAGGCAATCTCGAACTTCTGAGCTCAAGCAATTTTCCCTCCTCAGCCTCCCACAGTGCTGGGATTAAGGCGTGAGCCACCACGCCTGGTAGTAGGTCTACTTTTAATTCTTTAAGGAATCTTCGTACTCCCCATAGAGGTTGTATGGTACTAGTTTGCAATCCTACTGACAGTGTACAAGTTCCTTCCTACCTGCACCCACGCCACATATACTCACTATTAAGCTGGAAATAATTTATCAACACGCACATGTACATTTGGTAGTAAAACTCAATGGAAAATAAGTAGGTGGAGGGGGCGCCAGGGGAGGGGCAAATTCCCACCTAACAGGTACAATGCACGCTACCCAGGTGAGGGGCACACTTACACCTTTGACTCAGCTGTGTCAAGGCAATTCATATAAACACAACATTTGTACTCATGTAATATTCTGAAATTTTTAAAAAGGGGAATATGGACCAGCTAGGGGACAATTTTGAAGTTAATAGTTTAGCCCAAGGGCACAATTTTGAGGTCAATACTTTAGCCCTATAGCAAAGTTGTCAGAAATTTCTGTGAGAGTCCTTTTGGCATAAAGTGGTAACCCCAGATGACTCCGGAGGAAAAAAGGGGTAGAAGCCTCTCTATGCTTTGAGAAGATGTTTTGGGCGAGTGCTTAAATTATATTTGAACATAGTGAACAGTTTCCAGTCCTCAAAGGTAAGCATGGGAGGAAGTGGTGATTAGAGCACTTGTCCTTAGATGGTGCATGAGTTATATAAAATTTTGTGAATATTCTCTTTGTAATCAGGTTTACATTTCAAGTTATAATAGATGAGAGAGAATTTCCAGAAGCTGAAGGTAAAACAAAGAAGGAAGCGAAAAACGCTGCTGCCAAATTAGCTGTCGAGATACTTAATAAAGAAAACAAGGTGAGTGGTTGCCTTTACTTTCAGTTAAAAAAGAAAATCACAAATCTATTTCATGTTTCTTTTTTTAAATTTATTTTATTTTATATTTCTTTACATTCAAGAGTGTAGTTCAATCTTTTTTCCCTGTCTTCATTTCTGTAGAGCCCTGAATGAGAGGAACACCTAGGAAATAATGGGCAAAGCTTCATAATACTTAGAGTGTCAGCAGATAAATACTCTAAAGTTGAATAAATATGAAAAAGTGAGACTCGGGCACCTGTGGCTCAAGTGGCTAAGGTGCCAGCCATGTACACCCAAGGTGGCGGGTTTGAATCCCAGGCTGGATTCAAACAACAATGACGGCTGCAAGCAAAAAATAGCCAGGCGTTGTGGCGGGCGCC
>NW_003852490.1:4052423-4061517 GCF_000181295.1 Otolemur garnettii
AAAAAAAAAAAGAAAGAAAGAAAAAGACAGTAAAAATATAATAGGAAAGATAAGAATTAGTACCTAGGGCGGCGCCTGTGGCTCAAGGAGTAGGGCACCAGCCCCATATACCAGAGGTGGTGAGTTCAGACCTGGCCCCAGGCAAAACCTGCAAAAAACAAAAAAAGAAATAGTACCTATATGGGGCACATACCACGCATGGGGGTTGAGGACTGGAAGTTGCTCCGTGAGAGTCACTGAGTGAGCAGTGAGTGGATGGGAAGGCCTGGGACCTTACTGCACGCTCTATAGACTTTACACTATACACTTGGGTACACTAAATTTATAAAAAACATTTTCTTTCTTCAGTAACAAATTAACCTTAATTTACTGTAACTTTATTACTTCATTAATATTAAAATTCTTTTTAACGTTTTAACTCTTTTGCAGTAACACTTAGCTTAATACACAGACACATTGGATAGCTGTACAAAAAAAGTATTTCCTTTCTTTATATCCTTATTCTGTAAGCTTTTATCTATTTTAAATTTTTTATTTCTTTTTACTTTGTAAACTTTTTTGCTAAAAACTAAGACACAAACACATGCATCAGCTTAGGCCTGCAGTGGGTCGGGGTCATCAATACCATTGTCTTCCACCTCCCTGTCTTGTCCCCCGGAAGGTCTTCAGGGATAACAGCACACGTGGAGCTGTCATGTGTCACCCTATGATAACAATACCTTCTTCTGGAATACTTCCTGAAGGACCTGCCGGGGGCTGTTTTACAATATTATTACAAAATAAAATTAAAAAGTTAAATTTGTGGTGTCATTTACCTAACCACATTGTTTTTCTTTGTAGGGTGTTAGTCCTTTATCATTGACAACTACAGATACTTCAGAAGGCAGTATTGGGAATTACATAGGCCTTGTTAATAGGTTGGCCCAGAAGAAAAAATTAACTGTAAATTATGAACAGTGTGAATCAGGGGACCCTACAAGGTAGGATGTAGCTCAACTTTCTTCTGTTTTATTGTCTCTAACAATAAAGTGGGGCTTATTTTTATAAATAAGTCCATGCTTATCTAATTTACTGGAAGTATTTCTCCTTATGCATTCTGTATGGAAGGTTTTATATGATTCATAAGCAAATGGGGGCTTAATTTTGTAATTAGAATGCTTAATTACTGCAGCCGTGAGATCCATCTACTGGAATTGATAATTCAGGTAATCCTTTATCTCTAAGGTCTATTCTAGATGGTTTAGTCATGGGCCACCGGAGAGAGTACAGGGTGCCGCTGCTTGAAGGATGTGGAGAGCCGGTCACTAAGGTCACGATAGAGGTTACTGGGTAACAACCTTTGTGGCACAAGTGCGGAATGACTCCTCACCATTGTTAGACTGGGGAGCTGTTTGTTCAATGATTCCCCACTATTGTTAGATTGGGGAGCTGTTTGTTCAGGCAGTTGCCCCTCGTATTTCATCAAATGGACAAGTATCATGTATCAGAAGGAATGCCTTCCAGCCCCAGACTGCGAGGAGACCAGCATTTGAGGAACCCGATGAGGGAGGCAGATGAACTAGAGCTTGGGAGTTACTGAGAACATCACCAGTGAACTGAGATGTGTAGGATTGAGGCTAAAGAACAGAGTGGAACCGGAAAAAAGCAGAAAGCAAATGAGTATGAGGGAGATTGTTCTCAACTACAACTAACCAGTGAAATGGGGAGAAGGAAAGATAACCAGAATGGCAAATAGTCCCATTTAGTACACTTGCCTATGAGGTGACTCAGCCATTTACTTTTTACTCTGATGGCTTTTGGCCCGGAACTAGGAAGAGAAAAATGTGACAGTATTCATTGGAATGAAATGGTCAAAAGTGAATTCTGTGGGTCAACCTCAATAACTAAGATTCTACTTTATTTTCATTTTTCTATAGATCACTTTTTTGGTTCCTTTGAATTAAGCGCTCTAACATTAGATACCTAAAAGAGAGAAGAAGTCTCTTTGCGGGGGTGGGTGCCTGAATAAGACAAAGGCTACAGCAGTGATCTAGTTGCTCAGCCCAGCCCTTTGATTCAGTGCCCGCCAGGGAAGATTTACTCTGGTTGGATGTGCCTCTCTCTATGCCTTCAACTGAAACCCAAAGTAAAAGAAATAAAAATACTGGAATAATCTTGCAATAATATGTAGTAATTCCATGATATAAATTATCGTGGAATAATTGCTTTACCCCTTAAAAATAGTTCTTATATAATTGTCCAGGTATCCTTGCCTAACCACAAGTGTTCTTACATCTAATATAGCGAGAGTGGGGCATATGCACTGTTGAGATTTTCTTAAGTTTTGTCCACATAGCGGGTGGTATAAGATGCTGAGGTTAGAGCAAAATCGTGCCGTACTCATCTCCTACAAAGGCCATAAGATTATAACCTAATAGCTTCTGCTGTAGAAGCCTCACTTTTTCTACTGACCTTTTCTTTCCCATTTGAGCATCTCTGAAAAATTCGCTGGGTCTCCTTCTTCCTTCCCTACTTCCATATCTTTTGATCTCTATGGAATTTTTAAAATCACCGTTTCCTGCCTTTGGGTCAGGTATTTCAACAAAGCAGCAAAGAGTTAGACATCAGCTCATCCCAGTTATTTAGACAAATTCCTCAGCCATCTTACCGAAGCTTTCATACCCAAGATATGAAATATAAATCTACCTAATACGTTACTGTTGTCTTAATTTCTTGGCTAATATGTCATTTTATTGAAATCGTAACTTAGAACTTACTTTATGTTTCATATTTGCCTAAGTGCTCACTCATTTCTCCTAGATTTCATTATAAATGCAAAATTGGGCAGAAAGAATACGGTATTGGTAAAAGTTCTACTAAACAGGAGGCAAAACAGTTGGCTGCTAAACTTGCTTATCTTCAGATAAACCCAGAAGGAAGCTCTAAGGTATGTAACGGCTTTTGGATTTAATTTTTATATTTTAAAATTCCATGTGAAGTTGATTTGAGGTGAGACTATGTTTGCATAATGCTGAGGCAGCCGGATAGTCATGTAGCAAAATGACTCCTCCTCCTCTGGAGCCATGAGGCCCCAGTGGGATAAAAATTCTGTTGGCAACTCAGGGTGTTTTTAAATGCAGAGCGGTCCTCCATAAAAAATGGAATTATAGTTGTAGTCTTGGCACATGTGGGGACATCAATGTGATAGTACACAGAGACTGGGAAAAGTAATGTAGTTGCTTTTAAGCATACGAAGGGCTGTTCTTTCTTTCAGAAATTTGACTCAGCATTATCCGATTCTTTTACTTCTCCGAGTAACTTTGGAAGCATGTCTTCTAACAATAGCATGTGGTAAGTCCGCAATCAACTATGACATTTAATGATGCCAATTGTTGCCTCGAAAGAGCAATTTTTATGAAAACATTTAATGGTTAAGGAAGATTTAGAGAAGGTAGGGATAAAAATAGAACTGATAAACTAAGATTTGTGCCCTTTTCTTCTAGTGCTTCTGAATCATCATCTGAAAGTGACT
The DNA here is from genome assembly GCF_000181295.1 of Otolemur garnettii. Taxonomy (NCBI): domain Eukaryota; kingdom Metazoa; phylum Chordata; class Mammalia; order Primates; family Galagidae; genus Otolemur; species Otolemur garnettii. The sequence goes on from NW_003852490.1 coordinate 4,055,935, forward strand.
TTTCAGCAAATGCACCAATAAGTCATAACGATGACAATGTCAAAAATTCTTCTTGTTCGCTGGTATAGTATTCGTCCCTAAGCTTCGTTATTAATCTTGCTTTCGTCTGTATTTCCTCATTGTAAAATGATCTTTAGTATTCCACCATAATGTTCATGTTTTTATTTCATGCACTGATCTTTGGACTCCCTCTTTGCTTATGAACCCCCATTCTTCACATGAGCAATTATTCCATCCCTCACTTTCAGCTTTCCATACTCTCCACAGTATGTTCCTGTCATCTTGCTTTTCTCTCCCACCAGCTGTGTAATAGTTAAAGATTCATTAATATAGTTTTGTTTAATTTGTTTAGTTCTGTTTTAAAAATCAGAACTAAACTTAAAATTAAAACTAAACTTAAAAACCAGATAATGTTTTAGCTGGATGGTGGCATGTGACTGTAGTCCCAGCTCCCTGGAAAGCCAAGGTGGGAGGATCACTTTAGCCCAGGAGTTCAAGATCAGCCTGGGCAACATAGACAGACCTCCATCTCAAAAAAAAAAAAACAGAAAGAAAGAAAGAAAAAACAAAACAAAAACAAAAAAATAATAATTTTTTGAGACAGAAAAAAAAAAACTGTCTCAAAAAAAGCGTGCCATGGTGTCACAGTTCCCAGCAACCTCAAACTTGTGGGCTTAAGCCATTCTCTTGCCTCAGCCTCCCAAGTAACTGGGACTACAGGCGCCCACCACAACGCCCGGCTATTTTTTTGGTTGCCACCGTCATTGTTGTTTGGCAGGACCAGACTGGATTCGAACCCGCTATCTCTGGTGTATGTGGCTGGCTCCCTGTGCACTGAGTTACAGGCGCCGAGCCAAATAATTTTTAATGTGATGATTAGTGTCACAAAAGTATTCTGTCTATAAAGAAATACAAAGCAACAACAAGACAAGCAACTTTGGTTTTTGTTTGTTTTTTGAGACAGAGTCTTACTCAGTCACCCTGGGTGGAATGCTATGGTATCATATCTCACAGCAACCTCAAATTTTGGGGTTCAAGTGATCCTCTTGCCTCAGCTTCCCAAGTAGGTGGGACTGCAGGTGCCTGCCACAACACCTAGCAATTTTTTAGAGACAGAGTCTTGCTTTTGCTCAGGTTGGTCTCAAACTCCTGAGCTCAAGCAATCCATCAGCCTTGGCCTCCCAGGGTGCTAGGATTATAGGTGTGAGCCACCGTGCCCAGCTGACAAGCAACTGTTTGAAAAATGTACCAAATATCTGAATAGACAACTCAGAGAAGAGAGGGGAATGAACATAAAAAAGTGATTCACAGTAAAGTGAATCAGGAAGATATAATTCAAAACCACAATTAGAATCCCTTCGAACCCATCAGATTGGCAAAATACAAGTCTAGGAGTACTAAGTGTTGGTACAGGGCTTGATGAGAATATAGATATTGATGGACTAAGAAATGTAGTCATAGAACCCTCTAGAAATACAGGAGGGAGGACAACAAGAGAATGTAAGATGACTGCTTTAATCATCTGAAAATATTTCCTGTTTTCTTTTCTTATAGAACGGTCTCATAAATAATCAAAAGAAGGTAAGAAGGTGAGTCTCATTATTCATTTGAACATAGTTTGAACTGAAATTTTATTTTAGACTTAATCTGCTATACATTGTCTTCAATATTTTAGAATGTTGTACACCTTTATTTGATTGGAGTTTCAGAAGAAGTTGAAGGCTTAAATACACAAACACATAATTTAGATGTGTGGGGAAATCTTTGATTGCATGCTACACTATAGACATAAAGCTTTATGGGAATATTGCTAAAGTAATTAGTTAAGGGTATTATTTTGAGTCCAAGCCTTACCCAGTCTTCCATCACAGCAAGGTTGTTATTTTGGAAGAGGCTGACAAGGAGGTGGGCTTGGAGAGATGTTTTCAAGAGAAGTGCATTATTTTGCAGGCAAATAAGTAGGGTTAAAGTAGGGTAATAACTTGGGTGACAGTAAAAAAATCAAATATCATGTCAATTCTGGTGCATTGGTTTCTTTAAGTGAAGAGAAAAGCAAGATTATAAATATACTCAGAAATATGAGGGTCAGATGGCTGCAGGAGCCACTATGAACCACCAGTCTATTCTGAGGGGTAGATAGAAGTGTTGAAGGAGATGATTACTGATGTGGATGTGTGGATGGTGAGAAGAGAGGTCTTCACATGTGAGCTGATTAGGCCCTCAGCCGTGGTTACTGTGGTAGTGAGGAGGGATGAGGAGAATTGGCGAGAAAGACTGTAAAAAATAAAAACAAAAAACAGTAGACCTGTCTTGAGGAGATAGTCCCAATAGCTGGGTTAGAGCATGAAGTAGAAGTTAAAAGGAGAAAGGAGTTGAAGATGACACTGTTTGCAACGAGACACGGTCAGGAATCACAGCACTGAGGGTGTGAAGGAAGTTGAAAACCTGAAGGCTTCAAGGGAATGTGGCATTTCAGATATTTTTAGTTTTAGGTGGTGTTTGAACTGCCACTGGCAGGTGGCTTATCTCTAGTAGGGAATAACAGCCAGAATGAGGGTACACAGAGATGTACTTTCTGAGGTCTCCAGTCCAGAGGAAGAAAAGAGAGGCTAGTGGCACATCAGCAATGAGTGTTTTAAGTGAAAAAGGGAAGCAGGAAAGAGATGCAACATTAGAGGACAGAGGAGAAACCATAGTATGTAGTTTTATAAAGAAAAAGGTTAACACGTGCTACTCTGTTATTCTAATAGCTGACTCAAACAGAAAAAAAACTTAGTGCAAGGCATGAAACCTGCTCTAAACAAGATGGATTTGATTCCAGTTTCATTTGAGTTTGACATTCTCTTCTTCGTTTTTAGAAAGTTGGCACCTAGATTTGATCCACCTGAGATGAATGGAAGCAAGTATACGGTGAACGACAGGTGAGATGGAACTGTGACATAGAATTGCTTAAACGTACATTTGTTCATTCAACAGAAGATTCTTAAGGACTCGTTATAAAATTAAACCATATTTCCACCTGAATAGTTTAATTGTTGTAGGAATATCAGCCCCACAAAGGATCATTGTCTCTTGGAGAAGTAAGATTTAGACAAACCCAAAGGAAATGTGGGAACTGTAGATCCCTCTGAGGCTTGTGTGGATTTCTCTGATATCTGTGGAAGATTTTCATATGGAAAGCAAAAAGTCTTGCAAACTAGTGATTTAAAAAAAAAAAAAAGTACTACTGTGGGGGATCAGAATTGATCCACCTAAATAGTGGAGCCGTTTTTCAGCTCCATAGCAGAAATTTTTCACTCGAAAAAAAGGTTCCTCTAAATAACCAAAAGGGTATTTGGGTTTAAATTAAATATCTAAAGTAAAGGAGGCCTGTTGGCAAAAGGGGGCACTGAATATAAGTTTAAAAAGCAGTAAAGAATCAGCAAATATTTATTAGCATGTGATACATCATTGGCTCTGTGCTAGGACTTGGATTTATAGTAGGAGCAAATAGAAACAAACAGTCCCTGCTTTTGCAGCATGTTGTAGGGATGACAGACATTAAATAAGCAATTATATGGAAAATCTGCCATTACAAACTATGGTCAGACCTCTGAAGAAAAGCAATTGCATGGTGAGAAATGGAAACAGGACCCTTGAATTTAGGGTGAAAGGTGAGGTGAGGTTCTCTGAGGTCATAGTTTTGGGGCCCAGAGGCTGAGTTAGTACAGGGCACTGGGGAGGCTCTGTGCTGTGTGCAAGGAGGAGTATGTGGAAAGGAGAGCGTGGAAAAGATGATGTGAGTGTTCCAGAAGCAGACAGGAGGCTTGGAGGGAGTACAGTGAGCAGGGCACGGCCCCATGAGATGAGGCGCAGATGGAGGCTGGGGCCACATCATGTGGCACCTTTCAGGACACTTAAGGGCTCTCTGTTTTTGCTGAATGCAAAGGTTGAACTATGACCAGCTTCTCTGGTTGCTGTGTGGGCAGTGGATTGGAACAGGGCAAGAGAGGGAGTCAGGGGTCCATTTAACAAGGTACTGCAGGAGCCTGAGGCAAGCCTGAGCTGGGGTGGTGATGTTGGAGGTGGAGAAAAGTGGGCAGATACCAGACAGGTGTTTTAGAAGTAGAACTGACAGGACTTAATGATGGAATGTGGGGAGTGAGGAGGAGGAGACAGCCAAGTGGTTACCAACATAGGCAGGCTCAGAGTATACACCCATTTCTCTCATAAGAGCTTGGTGGTGGTTCTGGCACACAATATGGTAATCTTTTCTAATATTTTATGCTTGTGATAGGATTCTTTATCATGTCTCTTGAATTGACTGTGACTCCCAGGGATGATCTGTTATGTCAGACTGTCAGTGAGAGGAGGACAGGAAGGGACTGCCCTTTGTGAGTCAAGAGTTTTCTGCTGGGTGGACCTTTCTTACTCAGAAAGAGAGTCACGTTTATTACATAGTCTGTTTCACAAGTGGGGAAAGGTCACAAATAGGGAAAGGGGGATGGCAGGAGGGAAGGGGTGGACACTGAATCTCAGGATAACAGTGGTATTTATCTTTAAGGTTTGCCAAGGATTATAAGGAAATAGAACCAATTGGCAAAGGTGGATATGGCCAAGTTTTCAAAGCAAAACACAGAATTGATAAAAAGACTTACGTTATCAAGCGTGTTAAATACAATAGCGAGTAAGTAGTAAATGTTTTATGTTTTTGAATGAGAAAATGTATTGAACTTGCACTATTCTTTTTAGGCTTCTCTCCTCTTTATTGGTATATCATTTACTTCTTTCTGGTTCTCCTTAAACATTTTATTTTACTAAGAGAAGCTTGACTTACTCTGAAATGATCTTACTTTGTGGTTATTTCAATTAAAAAAACAGATATACCTTTGATCATCCTTTTGAGGATGTCATGAAAAATGGAAGCTATAGAATCATTGGCTTAAGGTGACCTTTATCTGTTCTAGCTCACCTCTTATTTTACAGATGAGGAGACTGGGATCCAAAGATGTGAACTGATTTGTCAGGTAAAGACTAGGTGGTAATTGTTCTGGTTGTCTATTATTAATTATAAACTGCTCCAAGATATCTTAAAAGCAGTGTCTTAAAAACAGCAATTTATGGCTCAGAGCCTGTGGCTCAGTGAGTAGGGTGCCGGCCACATACACTGAAGGTGGCGGGTTCAAACCCAGCCCGTGCCTGCTAAACAACAACTGCAACCAAAAAATAGCCGAGCGTTGTGGCAGATGCCTGTAGTCCCAGCTACTTGGGCTTAAGCGATTCTCTTGCCTCAGCCTCCCAAGAGTTTGAGGTTGCTGATTGAGCTGTGACTACCGACTGCAATGTAGTGAGACACTGTCTCAAAAAACCCCCAGCAATTTATTGTTACCACCTGTCTCTCATGGACCTGTGGGTGGATTATGCTCATCTGGGCTATGCTCCCTTGAAGTTTCCAAGGTATTTGCAATCAAGAGTCATCTGAAACCTGGACTGGTCTTGATGATCAAGCTGGCTGGGAGATGATGCTGGCTATGATCTGGAGGATCAGCGGTGAGTGTCAGTGAGAGCACACACACGGCCTCATGATGTGGCCTGGAGGATCAG
>NW_003852490.1:4062323-4079480 GCF_000181295.1 Otolemur garnettii
CCTGGGCTTCTTTCTCACAGCTTAGTGGCTAGATTTCCAGGATCATCCCCCAGAACAAGTTAGCAAAAGAACAGGAGGGACTGGCAAGTCTCGTGACTTAGAAGTTGCAGAACATCGCTTCCAGCACCTCATTACATAAGTCACTGAAGCCACCTCTAGGAGAAGACAAATAGACTCCTCTTCTTAATCTGCGGAGTGGATGCATGTATGGGGAGGGAAGTAATTTAAAATAACGATCTTTGGACACTATGAAACAAGGTAGAAACCCAATTCACTGTGTCTCCACTCTAACCCATTGCTTCCCATATTTGTTTTGTGTATTATCTGCTCTTTCCTTCCCACTGGATAGTGGGGCTCCTTCAGGAAGGGAAACACACAGTAGCAAGGTCTTCACCAGTTGGCCAGTCTTGCTCATTCCTCTTTGACAGTTGTTACTTGGCCAGACAGATCCCTCAAAGACTGGAGAAGGAGACAGAAAAGGGATCTGGGATAAGGAAAATTATATGAGCAAAGGACAAGTGGGCAGGAAGGGTCAGGTGCTCTACCTTCCAGTCAAACAGACTTATGTCCTGTCCCCCTGGACGATGCCTGGCATGTGAAAGACCCTCATACCTATTCAGTATCAAGACAAGGTTTATTCCTTCTTCATTGTTTTACCTAACAGGATTGCAGGACTGTTGTTCCTTTCGTTAGATGACAATTTTTTTTAAATGGTAATAATGTTGATGAGGTATAGTATCTTGGATATTTCTAGTAACCTATAAATTGGAACAACATGTTTAAAAATACACTTGGAAATGTGAATCTGGAGTCATAAAAATATACTTACACACTTTGACTCAAGAATTTCATATTTGGGAACTGTTCTAAGAATATTATCCAATTTATGGCTATATATGAATAAAAGAAGATATAGGCCAGGCATGGTGTAATCCTAGCACTCTGGGAAACAGAGATAGGAGGATCCCTTGAGGTCAGGAGGTGGAGACCAGCCTGGGCAAGAATGAGACCTTCTCTCTACCAAAAATTAAAAAATTAGCCAGGTGTGGTGATAGGTGCTTGGAGTCCCAGCTGCTCAGGAGGCTGATGCCAGAGGATCACATGAGCCCAGGAGTTTGAGGTAGCTGTGAGCTGTCATGACACCATGGCACTCTAGCTGGGGTGATAAGAGTAACACCCTGTCTCAAAAAATAAATAAATAAATCACAGTGGAAAATTAGGACAAACAAAATATCCAGCAATAGAGAAATGATAAAATATGTCTTATTCTCTCCCCTAGTCAGTGGCTATTATTTTGCTGACATTAAAAATGAGAGTTATAGGACAAGGGGGCCTGTTTTTTGGTCTGTGGCAGATGTATCTTGCTCTGTAAATCTGTATTTTGCTCTTGCTCTCCAAGCCTATCTTTCCCTTCCCCAATAAACTTTGTTTCATGGCTTACCTTAAAAAAAAAAAAAAGAAAGTTATATACAGAAATATTTACACATGAAATGATTTGATGTTGGAAGTTGCACCAGAATAATTAAGAGGAAAATGAAGACGTAGGTAAGAGTATAGATTGACTGGGAGTCAATAGCTGTTTCATCTGGTACTGGCTATGTGGGGGTTCATTATATTATGTTCTCTGCTTTTTTAATGTTTTTTGTGTTTTTAAACCTTACATTAACAACTTTATAAATGATGTTTATACAGATTGGGTTGCAGCAAGGAAAACTATAAAGACAGCATGTTATATGAAAAATGGGATAAAAATTAAATGTAATTACAAACCCAGAGACATGTATGTGCAGAAAGACTGTAAGAAATAGTCCAGGCTGGCATGGTTGCTCATGTTTGTAATCCCAGCATTTTGGGAGGCCAAGGTAGGAGGATCATTTGAACCCACGGGTTGGAGACGAGCCTGGGGAACATAGTGAGATTCTGTCTCTACAAAAAACATTTTTTAAAAAGGAAGTAATCCAAAGTAATAACTAATGATTTCAGTGGAATTTAGTGGTATCAGTATTTTTTCCTTATTTTTACAAATTTTATGTCGTAGAGTTATAGCAGTTTTTAAGTTAAACATGAAATTGTAAAATGTTTACTTCCTCACCTTTGAAATATCAAATTTATGGACTCCATTTAGCTTGGAATTGTTTTAGTTCTTGAAAACACATCCTTATACAGTTCCCATAGTCTCTGCATAAAGTATCCTCTTTATGTGTTTTTGCCACATATTGAAAGTCCTGAATTAAGTTCTTCACACTGTCTGGTACCTACCCTTGCTGCCCAAATGCGGTTTGCTCGTAAAGATCAAAGATTCTTAACACAGGTCTAGAAAAAATATAATGTAAAAATTGCATCACTGGCATTTCAAAGACCACTGCAAGTGATTTTTAAGTTATCTGATGTTTAAAAGTATTTAAGTCACTGCTATTTCTTTTATGCTGAGAGTGAGAGCAGCTATTGTCCATCCTCCACCCACCATGTTCACTTTTTCCTTTGAGCCTCTTGTCTTTCGTTCTGAAGTTGATGTGGGAACTGCAGCAGCCATTCCATAAGGGAGTGTGGATAGCGGTGTCCTGTTACAGGAGGCATTTTGCAGTCGTCATTTGGGATGTATAGTGACACTCTCATCTTCTGTTTCCTTTAACTAGGAAGGTGGAGCGGGAAGTGAAAGCACTGGCAGGCCTCGACGAGCACGAGAATATTGTTCGCTACCATGGTTGTTGGGATGGAGAGGATTATGATCCTGAGACCAGTGGTTACGATACTGAGACCAGTGACTATGATTCCAAGAAGAACGCAAATCATTTAGGGTAACTTAAAAAAAAAATTCTCACAGCCATAGTAGGATGGAACAAAGTTGTCGTTTACTACGTGTGGACCACTAGATAAGGCCACATCACATTCAATAATCACAACCACCTCCAAAAGACGCTGTTATCTCCCCATCCCTGCAGGCCAGGAGACAATGACAGCCTTTTCTTCACTCCTCTTCAGGTTTCATACTTGCTCTTAAAAACCTATCTTACATCCTAAGCTGTCTTTAAGATCTCAGATTTAGCTTTCCTGCCTCAATCGTGTCGCTTCTGTGCCTGGCTCCAGTACAGGCCAAAGATACAGTGTAGTGAAGAAAGCTTCAACATGTATTTGCTGCATCTGGGGCTCCCTCCTCAGCTGCCAACACTGTTCCACCCCTCTCTGAGGCCCCTGACTGTGGAGGGCTGTCAAAGGGTCTCTTTTGAAAGCAGCCAACCACTTGTGATGGGGTGGTGAGCAGTGAAAAGAACTTCAAGAGCTGTGCATCTCTCAACTTTGTCTCAGCTAAGCCACTGCCAATGAGCTGGGAATTCCCCAAATCATCCCCCTTCAAACATCACCCAGATTTTCCAGGGGACAGCCCTGTTACTGTAATCCTGAGGCCACTGGGGGACAATTCCTTCCTTGTCCCCTGCCTCCAGCCCCATCTCTATCCCATGTAATCGAGAACTTTATCATCAATTTCAGGAGTTATTGACCATCAGAACTTCTTCAGCTTCCAGCAAATTCTTTACTGCCTCTTCCTGTTTCCTAGCCAAAATATGTACCAAGAACCTAAACTGATACTGAGGCCAACTTGGTCCAGAAAAAAATATAAAACATGATTAGGAAAAATCAGTCCTCCAACTTACATCTACCTAGAGTACCTACCTCGCCTTGCTTTGTTCTTCTAGGTTTGTTTTTCCTTTCCCTCTCAGCCTATAATCCCCATGGCAGCAAGGACAGTGTTTAGCTCATTTCCTCGTCTTTAGGTCCCTATTCTGTGCCTTTCACAAAAGATCCTCAAACAGATTTTTAGTAGATTGACGGTGAATTAAATTGTTTTAACGTTACACTATATGATAATGAAATTTAGTTTTCTACAGCTTCATGATAATTAGTGCTCCTATTCCTGTGTATTAGCAAAGATGATTAAGGATCTACAGCAGTAAAGAATGGGAAGGCTGGGCAGTACCTGTGGCTCAGTGAGCAGGGCTCCAGCCCCATATACCAAGGGTGGTGGGTTCAAACCTGGCCCTGGCCAAACTGCAACAAAAAAATAGCTGGGTGGCTCGGCACTTGTGGCTCAAGTGGCTGAGGCGCCAGCCACCTACACCTAAGGTGGCAGGTTCAAATCCAGCCTGGGCCTGCCAAACAACAATGATGGCTGCAACAACAACAACAAAAAAAAGGCCAGGCATTGTGGCAGGCACCTATGGTCCCAGCTACTTGAGAGGCAGAGGCAGGAGACTCACTTGAGCCCAGGAGTTGGAGGTTACTATGAGCTGTGATGCCACGGCACTCTCCCCAGGGGGACAGCTTGAGGCTCTGTCTAAAAAAAAAAAAAAATAGCTGGGCATTGTGGCGGGCACTTGTAGTCCCAGCTACTTGAGTGGCTGAGGCAAGAGAATTGCCTAAACCCAGGAGTTGCAGGTTGTTGTGAGCTGTGATGCCACAGCACTTTACCAGGGGCAATAAAGTGAGACTCTGTCTCAAAAAAAAAAAAAAAAAAAGAATGGGACGGCTCATACTCTATAAATTAGCTAAATAAATAAACCTCTGGATATCTGGGAACTTATGTTTTAAATAAGAAATGCTTTATCATGTTTCGATTCAAATTTATTATATTTAGATTTTTGTTTTAAGACATGTTTGGGGGTTTTGTGTGTGTGTTTTGAGGCAGAGTCTCACTCATCCTGGTTAGGGTGCCATGGGTTCAGCTTAGCTCACAGCATCTTCAAACTCCTGGCTCAAGAAATTCACCTGCCTCAGCCACCCAGTTAGCAAGGTCTACAGGTGTATGCCACTTCACCCAGCTAATTTTTCTATTTTTAGTAGAGACAGGGTCTCGGTCTTGCTAAGGCTGATGTGAACTCTGAGACTCAAGAGATCCTCCTGCATCAGCCTCCCAGAGTAGGGTTAAGACATGAGCCACCACACCTGGCCTGTTTTGGGGTTCTTAAGATAAGGTATAACTTCTCAAAAAATATATATTTTAAGACTGGGCACGGTGGCTCATGCCTGTAATCCTAGCACTTTGGGAGGCCAAGGCAGGTGGATTGTTTGGGCTTAGGAATTCGAGAGCAGCCTGAGCAAGAATGAGACTCCATCTCTACTAGAAATGAAAAACTGAGGCAAGAGGATCACTTGAGCCCAAGAGTTTGAGGTTGCTGTGAGCTATGACACCATGGCCCTCTACCACGGGCAACAAAATGAGACAGTCTCAGACAAAAAACAAACAAAAAATATGTATGTATATTTTTATAAGTTTATTTTTATTATATTTAACATTCTGTGAATTTTATATCCAGACGAACGACTAGGTGTCTTTTCATCCAAATGGAATTCTGTGATAAAGGGACATTGGAACAATGGATTGATAACAGAAGAGGCAAGAAACCGGATAAAGCATTGGCTTTGGAATTCTTCGAACAAATAACAAAAGGAGTGGATTTTATACATTCAAAACAGTTAATTCATAGAGATCTTAAGGTAAGTTGAAGATGTACTGTGTTAGCTGATAAATACAATTTAATAATTTAAAAATATATCTTCTTTAGTTTTAGAATCATGATTGATTGTCATTAGGAAATAATATCTCTGATCCTCTCAGGTTAGAATGGGTCTAGAACTTGCCACATTAACATTCCATAGAATACTCAGAAGGTCTCCATAGCTAGTGGACTTGAGACAATGAACTCTGTAGGCCCATTCAGTTCTGGTTCTATTTGGCTGATAGTCATATCTCAGTTGACTGTTAGTGGCTTTTGTGCACTGAACATTTCCACACAAATGATTGCTGTGGTTGGCGTAGTCATTTGACAGCTCTGTCCCCTCATCTACTGCTCCTCAGGCTTATTTGAGAGGCAGAGGGACTCTGTTGAGTGTGGCTTTGGAAACGTGGTTTCCTAATCTTTCAATTCTTCTTCTTTTTTTTTTTTTGTAAAGAAAATCTTGCTCTGTTGCCCAGGCTAGAGTGCCATGGCATCAGCCTAGCTCACAGCAATTTCAAATTCCTACGCTAAAGCCATCCTCCTGCCTCGGCCTCCTGAGTAGCTAGGACTACAGATGCACGCCTGTCTTATTTTTCTATTTTAGTAGAGATGTAGTCCCAATTCCTTTATTTGACAGCCTTTCCTGGTCACTCTGGATCTGCCTCTTTCTGTTCCAGGCAGAAATACCTTATCTGGGTCTCTTTTGACTATCTGCTTACCCCACCTGTCTAAAACAGCCAGGAATAAGGAATGAAGCAAAATTTCCTGGAGAAAAAGTGCCCGTGTATGTAGTTGTTGGGCCTATAAAGAATTAGATGCCTCTAAAAGGTTTTTGTTTCTTGATCTGCCCGGGGGCTGGATATCCATCCAACACCTTGGTGTTTGAGCCCACCTGGTTCTAATATCTCTCTTTAACAATATCTGAAGATGTTCTTTGAAGTTGGAATGTTATCAGGAGGATGGTCAAAAGAATACAGGTGTGACTATCCCCGCACTGTGGAATGAAGCATACATATACAGTGGACCCTCTTTAGTGGACCTCCTCCCTACATTGACCACCCCCTTGAGTTGACCTAATTTTTATAGACTGGACGTGCACCACATGTACGTACCAGTACAGTAGCCCAGTTCCTTATGTTGACCACTTTTGTATGTTGACCAGTTTGTTGCAGTCCCTTGGGGGTCAACTTACAGACATTATACTGTATTTAAATAACAAACTATGCACAATTTTTTATACATACAATGATTTGCAAAGTTTAGGTGTTAACTTCCTGGCCTTCCTCAGAATCAATTAGTGACATCCAGACTGGTGCCCACCTCTGGTCTGCCAACTCTGTCCTGTCACCTGCACTCTCTGTGCCCTGTGTCATGGATGGAACTTTCTGTGTGTCTATTTGCAGAGAATTTTTGCTCTGGCTGCAGTTGCTCCAAAGTCAGACTTCTACACTGAGCTTTCTTTCAGCTTCCTCTACCTGACTGCTACAGTTGCTGTTTCCTTTCTTTGGTAGAAGGTGAAAGTGAAAGAGTACACTTTCTGTGTTATGCTTTGGGAAACAGCAACTGTAGGCGTCTTTGACAGAGCATGGTGTTTATCCAGAACAGCCCTTATAAAAATCTCCGTATGTTCACCACTTCCCTTTTGGAATCTTAAGGACGAGACCAAAGGTGCTGGGGAGGGACATGTGGGTCTTTGGAGTCCTGTCTGAGGGGCCTTTTCTATAGCAGGTCCAGTCTCCTCACAGGTCCAGACTTGGTCAGCCTCGTTCCTGTGCCTCCTCCATCAAGTTTGCACCTTCTTCTCATGCTCTACGGCCCTGCATTTTGTCTAATTGTGCTGTAACCAGTCAGACAAATCTGGCATTATTCATTTATCATTTTTATTCTGAGTGATCTATAAAAAGTGATCTGATAGTCCTACTACAGTCTCATCCAGCTCAAATATATACGCAACATCATAAATTCAACCTATCTTAGGTTATCGCCTTCTGTGAGACCAGCAGTTTCACTTATAAACCCACCACATGTGTGTTCTTACATTGTAACTTGAACATAGCATAAAAACATTTTTCTGTCCACATCCACCCCACACATCTACAGCCTGCCATCTGTATTTCTGGCCTTAGGTTCCAATCCAGCTGTTAGTTGAATTCCAGTCTAACTGCTAATTTCTTCATGGGCCATCTCTACTCCTTCTTCAGCCACCCTGAGCTTGCGATCTCCTCTCTCTCCGTTCCTTTCCCAGGCCCTCTCCTAAATGTCATCCCATAAAGTCTTAGTGTGTATAGCCCAACACTGTTTTGAAAGTCTAGCCTTTTCAAAAATGGCAAAATAGTAATTTCCTCACCTACTTCCTTCCTGTTTTGATTGTCTTTAGAATACTGGCCAAGACCATCTACGAAGGGCGACAACTTCTCATTCTGACCCTGTTTTTTCTCCTTTGTTAAAAAATATGCTTCAAGAATTGCATGGAAAAAGGACTTCAGTGCTAGTTCTTAGTTTCTGGTTAGCTTGGTATGCTTTCAAGTTGGCGGAGATGTGTTAAGAAGTTGTCAGGGGCTTGGGGCAATTGATGTAAAAAAGGCCCTCAGGAGAAATTCTGCTCGGGATGATCTGCAGTGTTGTTGGGAACAGAGTCACTCGGAGAATCTGAAGGGAAGAGGTCCTCAGGGTGTCCCCTTCAGCCTCCATCAGATCTGGACTCATGTGTAGTGTTTCCTCAAGTGTATGTCCATTCGACCACACTGTCAGTATGTTAGGGTACATTAAAGCAAATCTTTTGGTCGATTCCAGCCTTTCGGCCTGGATCCATCCCCTGGGACCACGCCGAGTACCTTTCACGTAACAGCTCTTCAGATATTTGTAGGCAGCCATGCCCTGGGCTGCCTCTCCTGTCAGCTAAAAAGTCTGTACTTCCTTCAGCGGGCATTTTAAAGACCAGTGATGGTAAATTTCCTGATTTGAGCTGTTGCATAAGGGTAAAAGTCTTATAAGGAAACTGATAAATATGACTTGGACATGTCATACAGGTACATATAAATTATGTATTTTTTTTTCCATAGCCAAGTAACATATTTTTAGTAGATAAGAAAAAAATAAAGATCGGAGACTTTGGACTTGTGACATCCCTAGAAAATGATGAAAAACGAACGAGTAACAGGGGAACTAGGCGATACATGAGCCCAGAACAGGTAAAGTCCCTTTCCTTCCTGTCTGTATTTATGTTAATTCTTTTTTTTGTTCAAATGATAAAAACAGTAGACACCTCTTACAGAATTAAAACATAACACATAGAATAAGAATTGAAAATTCCCTTTAACTCATCTTGCCACTCCTACTCTTATCAGTTGGTTCTTTATCCTCTCAGATAATTTTCTGTTATAAAGTTATAACAGTTATAAAACATACAAACACATACACAGGTAGACTTTTTTTTTTTTTTTTTCAGTTTTTGGCCAGGGCTGGGTTTAAACCCGCCACCTTTAGTATATGGGGCTGGCACCCTACCTCTTTGAGCCACAGGCACTGCTACACAGGTAGACTTTTTAAATATAAATGTATACATGCATACATTTTCACAAGGAACTATTTTGTGTTAAGTACATCACAAAATAATATTATGAAATAATTATAACGTTTAATGTTACTATAATGTTATTTTGTGACTTTTTTCCACTCAATAATATATCATAATAGTTCCATTTCAGTATAAGGTAGATCTATCATATTCTTTTTTAACAACTGTATTGTATTTCAAAGTATAGAGATACTATAATTTATTTAAATATTTTCTTACCAAAAAGTATTTTGTTGTTGTTGGTGCAGTTTGGCTGGGGCCAGGTTTGAACCCGTCACCCTTGGTATATGGGTCAGCGTTCTACTCACTGAACCATGGGTACCGCCCCCAAAGGGTATTTATTTAGGTTGTTAACAGCTTTGCCCATTTATAGATATGTCTTTTTCCTTATCTGTGGGCTCAAGAACAAATATGTCTGTGATATTTTATATTAGATTCTTTGAGGTAAAATGATTGACTAGAATGATAAATACATTTCAATACATGCTACCTAATTATCATTCTAAAAAAGTGATTCTGATAATACCCTCTCCTTAAAGTCTATGAGAATGCTGCTTTATCTCATGTTCAGTCAGACTAGCCTAATATCAGTCTCCAGTTCTGACCAGTGTGATGAATGAGGAGTATGTTGCTATGTTAGTTAGCATTTTCTGGATTTCTTTTTTTCCCAGTTTTTGGCTGGGGCTGGGTTTGAACCCTCCACCTCCAGCATATGGGGCCAGTGCCCTACTCCTTTGAGCCACAGGCACCACCCAGGATTTTCTGGATTTTTATTGAGGCATGCTATCTTTTTATGTATTTACTTGCAATTTCTCTGGAAATTCTCTATTCATATCCTTTTCCCACTTCTCATAATTAGGTTGTGTTTTTCTAATATAGTTGTAATTAATCTTTATATATTTGGGGTATTCATTCTGTATCTAACAATATCACAGAATTCTTCCCCTTGCCTGTCACTTCTTTGTTCATAATGACATTTGTGGCACAGAAGCTGTTCAGTTGTTTTGGAGCCTGGTTCTACCACAAGATTATAAAAATATTTTGATTTTGCTAATGTAAAAAAATTAATTCTAACTTGAATTAATTTTTGCATACATGTAAAGAAGGGATGCAACTTGATTTTCCCTACATGAATATGCAGTTGTTTCCTCACCATGTTTCAAACAGTTCATGATTTAACATGTTGTCTTGGGCAGCGCCCATACTCAGTGGGTAGAGGGCCAACCACATACACTGAGGCTGGCAGGTTCAAACCCCTGCCCAGGCCAGCTAAACAACAATGACAATGCAACAAAAAAATAGCCGGATGATCTGGCAGGTGCCTGTACTCCCAGCTACTTGGGAGGCTGAGGCAAGAGAATCCCTTAAGCCCCAGAATTTGAGGTTGCTGTGAGCTGTGATGCCATAGCACTCTACCAAGGGCAACATAGTGAGACTCAAAAAAATAAATAAATAAAATGCCGTCTTAAGAGAAACATTTATAGACAGGAAATAAAACAGATGTTGCTTGAAGGAAGAGAGGAGTGGGAAGTTATTGTTTAATGGGTACAGTCTGTGTTGTGGTGATTAAAAGTTCTGCAAGTAGATAATGGTGATGGTTATACGACATTGTGAAGGTATTTAATGCCACTGAATTGTACATAAAAATGACTGAGTAAAATAAGGCACCAACAAAAGGGCAAATATCGTACGATTCCCCTTATATGCGGTATCTAGATTATTTTACTCAGCATAATGTCCTCAAGATTGCTCCATGTTGTAGCATGTGCCAGAATTTTCTTCCTTTTTAAGGCTGAATGATATTCCGTTGTATGTATGGACCATATTTTGTTTATCCATCAATGGACGCTTGAGTTGCTTTCACTTCTTGGGCTATTGTGATTAATTCTGTTTGTGGACATGATGCTATTGATTTTTGAATATTTATCTTACATATAGACTCATTAATAGTTTTTTATTTTGGTTGATTATTTTCCATCTTTTGTATTGTTTCTTTTGTTTTTCTTTTTGATTATAAATGCCCTTTAAAGATGATTTTTCTGAAAATATAACCTTCAAAATACCTCTATTTTGCCATCCAGTAATAAATGTACTGAACTGTCCAATAATTTCACAGTCTTCCTTTTGGAAAAATTTAAGGTTTTTGTGCAACGTGGAAGTAGAACACAATAGGAGGCTAATGGCTCCTTTTAAAAACAAGTTCAAGTTAATGTGAGGGGTATGTATGATTAGGTTACATAAATTGCTTTTGTAAAGTTCAAGTCCGCGTTGTAGTTGCGTCCTTCACCCAGAAAGTGTCTAATGGTTTCTTTTAAGCTATCACTTTGTTAAAATATCTCCTGCATCCTATAGTATCATCTCTAAATATTTTTTTAAATTCATCATTATGATTTTCTTTTTATTAGATGTTTTTTAAATTTAAAAACATTTTGCTGAGGAATAATTAATACTCCATAAAATGTGCAGATCTTAAGTATACAATTTTGAATTTTGACAAATGCATGCACCTGTATAACCCCCAAGCCTGTGAAGATGTGGTACCTTTTGCTCACCCAAGAAAATCCCCTCCAGATTAATACAAAAGATGTGAAGTCTGAATAAATAAATAAATTAGGACACAATACACATAACAAGAAAATTCCCTTCGGCCCCTTTCAAGTCATTGCCACCTTCCCACTGTCCAGAGGCAACTGGCCCTGAAGGATTTCTATCACCAGAGCTTAGTGTGTGTGGGGATCACACCTTTGTGTGTGGGGATATCACCTTTGTGTGAAGGGATCATACAGTACGTACTCTTCTGTATTTAATTTCTTCCCTCAAGGTAGTGTCTGTTGGACAATCTTTAGTGCTTGCTTATACCAGCAGATAACTTCATTTTGTTGCTGAGTCCGTTGTATGAATATAACACAACGTGTTTATCCATTCTTTTGCTTGTGGGTATGTGAATTGTTTCTAGACATGGTATATTATGAATAAATATGCTGTGAACATTCACGTGTAAGTCACCTACCGGCCACTATTTTAAGAGCTTTATCTGCTGCATTTCATTCAACCCCATGGTCAGACTCTGAGGTTGATACTATCCTTATCCCTGTTGTACAGTTGAGATCATTTCCATGTTGGTGGTTAATTTACACAGATAATTCATCTATTCAGTGGTAGAGATTTGAACCTATACCATCAGACTCAACAGAACTGGCTAATAAACATTGTGATATAAGATATTTTAGTTAAGTAACCTTTTCTTTGGCATTAGAAGACATGGAGATTTATGTAAGTAAAAAAACGTAAATATATTTTGATTTCTTCAGATTTCTTCACAAGAATATGGAAAAGAAGTGGACATCTATGCTTTGGGGTTAATTCTTGCTGAACTTCTTTACATATGTGACACTTCTACAGAAACAGCTAAGGTAAATAATTTTGGGGAAAGAATTAAACAACAAAAATTATTGACTATGACCTTTAAAGTGCTGCTGTAGACAGTTAATGCCTTTGTGTGGTGTGGGGATGGGCTTCAACTTATTAGTGTCTGACTGCAAATGGAATAGGAATTTACTGTCTTTGAAGTCTTGGCAACCATTTTTTTTTTTTTTTTTTTATTTTGAGACAGAGCTTCAAGCTATCGCCTGGGTAGAGTGCTGTGGCGTCACAGCTCACAGCAACCTCTAACTCCTGGGCTTAAGCAATTCTCTTGCCTCAGCCTCCCAAGTAGCTGGGACTACAGTTGCCTGCCACAACGCCCGGCTATTTTTTTGGTTGTAGTTGTCATTGTTGTTTGGTAGGCCCAGGCTGGATTTGAACCCGCCTGCTCTGGTGTATCTGGCTGGCACCTTAGCTGCTTGAGCTATAGGCGCCACCCAGCAACCATTTTGTTAATGACCAAAACGTTTTATTTTCTTTGGAGGTGTATACCTCTCATAACCTCAATGAGTCCTGTTTTAGTCAGTCAGTAAAATTTTATTTACCTACTACTTTGTGTTAGGACACTATGCTAAGTACTACCTACAAGGGTGACTAGAATGAGCTGTGTCTTGTTCTCAAGGAGCTGGTTTCCTAAAAGGGGAGATAATATGTCTTAAGAGAAAGTGTGAAGTCTGTGGAAACACCTAGGAGGGAGATCTTTCCAGCTATAGGGATTTAGCTTTCATGGATTCAGGTAAACTGGTCTCTGTAGGATCAGTTGGCTTCTAATAGTTCAAAAGAGAAAGAAGTAGATTGCAGTAGTGAATTTGGGAATAGCAGGAAGTGCAATTTTACTGGAGGATAAAAGTTACGAAGAAGTAGTGGTTGGTGGAGTTGGAAAGACAGGTTGGAGCTAATTCAAAGGAAAGAATATAAACTTTCTTGTTTTAAGAAGTAAGGAGCCACTAAGAATATAAACTTAACCTGTTTAAGAAGTAAGGAACTACTAAGAATATAAACTTGTTTAAGAAGTAAGGAGCCATTCAGTAGGCAACTGAATATCTTATGCTGGAGCTCAGGAAAGAGGACTCACCTGGGATCAATAGCTTTATTCTCTGCAAAAACAATAGAAAGGGGCTTCAGAAAGGATGAAGGGAGAGAATGAATATGTTAGATTGGGACCAGCGTTAGGGGAAGGGAGTCCTGCTTGCTTCATGGCCAAAGAAACTTTCCCAAAGATCTGGAAATATCCTAGATTTAGGGTATCCTCAGGTTTTAGTGAGTTCTGTTTTCCTGCAGTAGATAAATATTTCCCTATATTTATATATTAATATATATGTATATATGTTTTATTTTCAGATTTTCATCGATCTAAGGAATGGCTTGGTTCCAAATGTATTTGATAACAAAGAAGTAAGCATTTGAAACTAAGCAAAATTTTATTTCTTTCCATGTTTCATTTCTCAGTATTGACTCTCACTCTCATTACAGAAAATTCTTTTACAGAAATTACTCTCAAAGGATCCCAAGGAGCGACCTAATACATCTGAAATCCTGAACACCTTGTCTTTGTGGAAGGATGTCGCAGAGAAAAAGAAACGAAACACGTGTTAGGGGCCTTCTGCAAAAGTTCCTGCTTCTGACATATGATTTTCCTTTAATCAGCTGAAAAATGTGCTCGGCAATCTGTCTCAGTATCAAATTACCTTTTATTTTCATTTTTTTCCATTAATTTTTTACTTCGAAAACATGCTGTTTTCATGTGAAATCCGCAATATTTTATTTGTTAAAAGTGAACAGTCTAAATGTAACTAAATGAGTAGACCTAAATGTAACTTTTCCCCAAAACACAGTATTAAGCACTTCATTAAATACAAACTTTCATTTTAGGGTGCAGTGCATCAATGTTTTGCATACATTTTGATGCAAAGTAATTTTTAAGTTGCATCCTGAAAAACATTTTTTTTTTTTTTTTTTTTTTTTTTTATGATTTGGTGTGTTGATTATTTGTACAAGTTGGAATGCTTACATCCTACTAAGCACATAGGCTTTACCACTTTTACCCAATTATAGGATTAAGACCTGAGAAATCCAACTTGTACTTGCAATATGTCTGTGGGAAACATTCTTATATTTGATTTTTCTTTTTTTAATTTTGAGACAGAGTCTCATTTTTGTCACCCCCTGGTAGAGTGCAGTGGCATCATACTCACATCAACCTCAAACTCTTGGGCTTAAGTTTCTGTAACAGCTAAGGAGACAACCAACCCAAACAGACAACCGACACAATGGGGAAGGATATGGGTGTATTTTGTATTAGACAAAAGCTTAATAATTAGGATCTATAGAAGAATCCACCTGAAAAAAGGCAACAATCCCATATATCAATGGGGAAGAGAGAGGAACAGAACCTTCTCTAAAGAAGGCAGACAAATGGCTAGCAAACATATGAAAACATGCTCATCATCCCTAATTATTAGAGAAATGCAAATCAAAACCACCCTGAGATATCATCTAACCCCAGCAAGAATGGCCCACATCACAAAATCTCAAAATTGCATATGCTGGTGCGGATGTTGGCACAGATGTGGAGAGAAAAGAACACCTATACACTGCTGGTGGGACTGCAAACGAATACAACCTTTTTGGAAGGAAGTATGGGGAACCCTCAAAGAACTCAACCTAGACCTCCCATTTGATCGTGCAATCTCATTCCTGGCCATCTACCCAGAAGGAAAAAAATCCTTATCATAAGGACACTTGCACTAGACTGTTTATCACAGCTCAATTTTCAATCACCAAAATGTGGAAACAGCCTAAATGCCCACAAACCCAGGAATGGATTAACAAGCTGTGGTATATGTATACCATGGAATACTATTTAGCCATTTAAAAATGGAGACTTTACAGTCTGTATTAACCTTTGTAAGAACCATTATTCTTAGTAAAGCATTATAAGAATGGAGAAGCATGAGTCTTATGTATTCAATTTTGATATGAGGATAATTAATGACATGGTGGGAGGGTGGGGGAAGAGAAGTGAGAGAAGGAGGGAGGGGGATGGGGGAAAGGAAGACCAGAGAGAGGAAAAAAAATTCTCATAGCACTTTGCTTCACTTTTAAAGAATCTATGATATTAGACCCTTATGACTCACTTTAAATATTACTTGTTTTATTTTTCCTAACAGACAGTGTACTCTTTGGGGCCAAAAGCTGTGTTTTGAATACCTTTGGAATTAAGTAGGATAATGCTAGCAGTAACAATTGATGCATATTTGTTGAATTGGTCTGGATATTTCTCTATACAATATAACTTTGGCAAAATAAAAAAAAACAAAAAATACATACATATATGTATAAATTAAATGTCTATTGTGTCTAAGACAAAAATTATAAAATCTTTGCCTTCAACAGCTTATAACCCAGTTGGAGAAATATGGTACCAATAAAAGAATGTGTTATAACTTTGGAAAGCAATTTAGCATTATCTGGTAAAGTTGAAGCCATACATATCCTCAAAAACATTCCAATCCTTTGCCTAAGTATGTGAGGGAATTAGATGAGAAGAGAGGAGACCAGTCTGGGCACAGGGCAGACTGTGATTTTCCATGACTTCTGGAAAAGATAATTCCTGGGACAGCGGGTATACTGATCTATTGCTCTGCATTGCTGTAGGCAATCAGTTCTGAGGCCGGGCGTGGTGGCTCACACTGTAATCTTAGCACTGTGGAAGGCTGAGGTGGGTGGATTGCTTGAGCTCAGGAGTTTGAGATCAGCCTGATCAAGAGCGAGACCACATCTCTACTAAAAATAGAAAAAAATAGCTGGACATTGTGGTGGGTGCCTATAGTCCTAGCTACTTGGGAGGCTGAGGCAAGAGGATCACTTGAGCTCTAGAGTTTGAGGTTGCTGTGAACTATGACACCTCAGCACTTAGGGTGACTGAGTGAAACTGTCTCAGGAAAACAGACCAAAAAAAAAAAAAGTCAGTTCTGGAGGAAACTAATGCCCTCCTACCCCAGGGCATTAATCTATTAACCCTAACCCTATGAGAGATCCTCCTCCCTGAATCCATCACCTCCCATTAGACCACCTCCAACATTGGGGACCAAATTGCAGCATGAGGTTTACATTTGTACATCCACCAGGGGTCCTCAAACTTTTTAAAAGGGGGGCCAGTTCACTGTCCCTCAGACTGTTGGAGGGCTGGACTGTGGGCCCCAGCATGAGTCAGCTGCTAAGCAGGACAGGCAGTGGTGGCAAAAACACCTGGCGGGCCAGATAAATGTCCTAGGTGGGCTGCATGTGGCCTGCAGGCCGTAGTTTGAAGATGCCTGTAGCAGCACCCAACTACCATCCTAAAACTGCTTTGTAATTATGATTTTTAAAATGAACTAAATTTAGACTTCATGGAAAACGAGAAAACTCACAGTATGAGAAAATCCTTTTATAAAGGCTTATAGCTATTACTAGAGACATAACTCATAACATCCATTCCCCATCAAGTGGGAACCAAAACTTGAGCTAGGCTCGGCGCCAGCCACATATACCTCAGGTGGCGGGTTCGAATCCCCAGCCCGGGCCCGCCAAACAACAATGATGGCTGCAACCAAAAAATAGCCAGGCGTTGTGGCAGGCACCTGTGGTCCCAGCTACTTGGGAGGCTGAGGCAGGAGACTC
>NW_003852490.1:4079641-4081554 GCF_000181295.1 Otolemur garnettii
AGTGACCAATTACATCAGAACCCCTGGGAATGGGACTCTTGTATTATTTTTTTAAGGCTTCCCCAGTTAAACTGAAGAACAAGTAAATTAGGTCAGAAATTAATACAGGTCGTACTACCAATTAACTCAACTACACAAGTGTAGGTTAGCTTTTGCTATTTCTTGTATATGCTGCTTCTAATAAGAGGTTGATCTCTTGTTCAGCGCAACTTAAAAAGTAAACTGTAAAATCACAGTTCTATCCAAAGAATAGTGGTGCTCTATGTTTAACCAACAGCATTTATCCTTGGGTGCTTACTAGACTCACTCTTGAGACTTTAAAATAAATCCAGCAATTATCCTAGACTAGTTGAATCAAAATTACTAGTGGAGACACCTGAGCATAGCAAGTTTTATAAATGTTCATGATTTTGATGTCTGACCCTGGGTGGAACTCTAATAATGTGCCATGTGGTTTGTCCTTACTTTAAAAGGTAGTTTAATTGATACCTGCTAGGAAAGTTCTCCAGGGGTTTCCAAATTCCCTAAGTACTTGGATCATGTGATATTTCAGGTTCCTCCCAATTCTTAAGTTTCTTTAGCCCCAAAACTTACAACAGATCACTTACAATGAAAACTCATGATTTTACCAGAAATGGATAATCACTTCATCTCTAAAACTGATTAGACTTTGGTGGTCTTAGTAGAACATTACATCAGTCTTATTGGGTGGAAGGAAAGGAACTTCTTGGGGAAAAAAAGGGTGGGAACAAGTTCCCTGAACCCTCGTTCATTCTTTCTTAACAGAGAACTGTCTTTTTTTTTTTCTTTTTTTTTTTATTAAATGATAGCTGTGTACATTAATGCAATCATGGGGTACAGTGTGGTGTTTTCATATGCAATTTGAAATATTTTCATCAAACTGGTTAACATAGCCTTTATGTCATTTTCCTAGATTCACTTGTACCCTTGTTAAGATAAACCATAGAGGTGATTCCTCCAATCACCCTCCCTCCACCCATCCACCCCCCCTTTCCTCTCCCCATATTCTTAGGCTATAATTAGGTTATAGCTTTTGTATGAAAACTATAAATTAGTTTCATAATAGGGCTGTGTACATTGGATACTTTCAACAGAGACTGTCTTATCTGATAGGTGATATTGGGAGGAGGAAAAGAGTATCTGTGGCCCAGCCCTTGGTGGATTCCTTACCTGTGAAAGCTAACTGGTCTCAGAATGCAAAGACGGGCTCTGGCCCAACAAGGGAGAGTCCTGCAGTTCTCTCCAATCAGGGAGAAATCTGAGGAGTCTGATTGGAGAAAGAGTCAACCTTATTCCCTAATTCAGCTTCATCACTAAGGAAGCCAATCTTTTTTAGCTCCCTCTCACCCCCATCTTATTTCTCACTGTGCCCCAATGTGAAGAGGGGAATAAGAGAGTTACTTGTTGGTGTCCTTAAACCTCACAAGCATCAAATACAGCCACAAATTCTAACTATCTATGTGTATGACACTTAATGTTCTAAAATAGCATTGCATTATTTTTTCCAAGTTAGTGAACAATTTATTACTTTCTAAAATACAAAGTAGATCCTCTACAGTACAAAAAGAACAAAACATATGTAAAGGACCCTTTTCTTCACTGGCATTCCAAAAAAATTTGGAATTTCAAACTGCTGAATTATCCATCTCTAGGAAACATTAACATTTTATAGGTTCCACTTTATGGGAAATAAATCTTATTCATGATCTGCAGAAGTTGGTCCTGGGCAATTTGAAGATAGGTCTTCTTTATCTGTAATTTATATGAGGAAAATAAAAAATTAATACAACTCTTGTAGTAAACTATTCTAGAAAATAAAAATTATTCAATCTCAGTACAAAGTCCTTAAATACAAGTTAGCAAAGGCAGCTTGGGCATATATGTTAGGAGTG
>NW_003852490.1:4082240-4084690 GCF_000181295.1 Otolemur garnettii
TAAAGTATGAAAAAATTTCATCATCTTCAGGTTAATTTTAAATTGTTTCTTTTGAAAAAAAACACCCAAAAATTCCCTTCTGTGCAGTTAGTTTCTGAAAAGTCACATGTAATTTTAATAAGGCCTCAATTATTTCTAGATTCACTATTTTTTAAAGACATTGGCCTTACATTGCCATTTGAATGGAATAAAACATTTCTATTGTCTGTTAGAAATGTGACTTTCACTGAAACAGCAAAGTACATTTTATATAAATTCAATATTTTTATAAAGTACAAAGCATTTTTTTACCTTCATAGGCTGTTCCACACCAAATACAATACAAATGTTCTTGTCTTAAATAATTAGTCAATATTTGTAATTTTTCCAGTACCTAGATAGAGAGGATGCAAGTATATATTAATAGCTCACATTGAATAGAACCTTAGTTTTCTGGTTCTTAGATAACGCTGAATTAGCCTAAAGCTATAAATCTTCTCTAGAGCAGTTATTAGAGGTATCAAGGGCAGAAGTAATATATTCAAATAGATTCCAGTTTATTAGCCACCCTGAGATGTTCGTGCATCTGCCAGACACATTAAGGACTACTTGTTAACAGTCGAATAGTTTTGGCTGGCTTATTACAATCGGCATCCTTTAGAGACCCTTTCTGCCTTCAAGGTATCTATCGCCCTCAGATTAGGTGAAGATGAACACGGCCTCCTTTTGCCATACAAGGTCTCATCAGTTGTCTCCCAGTTAAGTGAAACATAGGCTTCTTAAATAGTGAATATTTTCTACAAAATTCTTATACTCAAGTAATCATAGGAATGTATCTTCCTTTCAAGAGTGAGCTTCACTTCTTTTTGATTGTTTTGTGTATGAATTACACATGCGGAATCGCTTCCAGATGTTTAACAGGAAACAAAGTATAAATTTAAATAATCTACATTTGCAGCGAATCCATCATCCAAACTGAAGCTGAGGTGAGAGGACAAATGGAAACTAAAGGGGAAAATTATATGAAAGTTTTGATTTAGGGTTAATAAAATAATCCTGTAATGCAGCAGTTCTCAACCATGGATTATTTTCCCCCTCAGGGGCCATTTAACAATATCTGGAGACATTTTGGGTTGTCAAACAGAGAGGTGCAACTGGCAACTCGTGGGCAAGAGGTCCAGGATGTTGCTAAATATTTTACAATGGACAGGACAGCTCCCCAGGATGGCCCAGGCTCCCCGTGCCAAGGCTGAGACACCTCACTACAAAGGAAATGGAACCAAAACTTACACTTAAATCTTCACTCTTATATTCATCTTCATCCTCCTCTTTTTCTTCCTCTTCCTCTTCCTCAGTCTCCTCCTCCAGCCTCAACCAGTACCATGCCTCCCTGGGAACCTGAATGTTCTAAAAATACAGAATTATTCTTACGTCAAGAAATAGCTCGACTATTAGCTAAACAGATTGACAAAGAGCTAAACCTGAGACTGTCTGTTCAGGTCAACATGAATTCATTCTTTCAATAGACACTTACTGAGTGCTGCTTTAAGAGTAAAAGCACTGTGCCCATGAACTATGTAGCTGAAAATCCAGTTAGAATACGATTTCCAAATTGCTGCTGACAGTGAGTGTAGCAGGAAAAATTTGCTATGTGTGTAAAATAATATATGCTAGGAAATCAGAAGCATCAAGAAATACATTCAGAACAAAATACTATGTAAATACAGAAAAGTGAGAGATTGTTTCTATTATATGAGGAAAATTTCACAAACATTTTGAGACTTGAAAGGAAGTTATTTTATTTTTATGGTACTTGTACATCTAAGATAAAAGCAAAGGCAGAATTGTTTTTAAACCATTCAAATTTGAAATAGATAGCACTCCACTTGATCTTAGACACATATAAGACACTGAGGATGAACTGAAAATAGGCTACGCTGCCTAATCAAATACTATGAAGAGCAGAATTTCGGCACTTACTAGTCATGAGTAACCAATATTCAAATCAACAGAGAACACGGACACGTAAAAATATTATTTAACCCTTACTAGATTTAGACCACTCAGCTTCTGGCAGTAAAACAGCCATTATTATGTTAATTACCACAAGTTAGTAGTACACATTAAATAGAAGTTCCAAAGGGTCCAAGGTTCGATAAACCAGGCTTGGAGTTTTCTTTTTTAATAAACATACATGGCGAATCATACTGGGTGCCACTGAGAGCCCCAGGGGAGGGGCTCACCTTCTGGGCATCCAGCTGCTGACAGGCCCGCTGGCTTCTCCTCAGATCTCCTTCCAGCTTCATTTCCTCTTGCTTAGTTTTCAGACGCATTCTAATCGAAAGAAAGAAATTGTAGGTCTATATTCTCTTTAACCATTGCATAGACCCAAGTAGCACGGAACATACAACAGCAAAGAGGAGAGGAAACCAAACCAGCTCCAACCCAGCTTTTTTTTTTTTTTTTTTTTT
>NW_003852490.1:4084961-4095657 GCF_000181295.1 Otolemur garnettii
GCCCCAGCCGGTTGAGCTATAGGCGCCGAGCCTCCAACCCAGCTGTTACCGGAACTGCTCGGCGGCTTGCTCCTCGGCTTGGCTTCTCATGCGGATCTTTCTTCGGTAGCTTTCTAACTTTTCCTCTGCTTTCCGTTTCAGTAACGCCTCGTGACCAAGGCCACTTTTCCCTGTTCAAACAGAAAATTCTGAGGAGAAACTTACTGACTCTGTACTTCAAAACACAACACCGTAAATATTTACAAATTAATATACAGTTCTCATTTGAGTGGAACTACTGAAAAAACATGTGAGTTGAATAGAAGAAAACAGCAGGTTGCTTTTGGTTGTTGTTTTTTAGGGATTTTAAATATAGAGTAGGAACATTTATTTTAACAGTTCTAAAAGATATTTCTCCAGGCCTGATGATTTGATATAAAAATCAAATCCATCATACATTCCCCACCAGTCTCTACACTAAGGGCAATCGGAAATGTGTACAACATGCATACAGAAACAAAAATTACAAGCTAAATGATAACAAAAATACACAAATCAACTGGACCCTAAAAAAATTTCTAACAAACTCTTCTTTCCCCACATCACCTAGAGCTTCTTTCTTCAGTCTCATTCTGTTCCTGTTCCTTTCTTTGCTTGGCCATGGGTTTTTCTTTTTTTTTTTTTTTTGAGACAGTCTTACTATGCCACCCTCGGTAGAGTGCCATGGCGTCACAGCTCACAGCAACCTCCAACTCTTGGGCTTAAGCAATTCTCTTCCCCAAGTAGCTGGGACTACAGGCCCCGCCACAACACCCAGATATTTTTTTGCTGCAGTTGTTGTTGTTTAACTGGCCCAGGCCAGGTTTGAACCTGCCAGCCATGGTGCATGTGGCCGGTGCCATAACCATTGTGCTATGGGAGCTTAGCTGGGTTTTTTTAAAGCCCAAAAAAACATGTTCTGATTTTTACAAAGATCATTAGTCTCACCTTACAGTAATTTTTTTTAAATTAGAAAAATAATACAAACTGCTGTACTTTTATTTAAATATAATAAATAAATTTTTTCTCTTGAATTCATCTAAAGTAGTAACAAAACATTTAGTGGATAAATCTATCTCAGAAAACTTGTTAGGACATTTCAACAGAAAAAAAAAAAACAGCATCATTCTTTTAGTGGTTACAATAATCCCTACCCCCAATATTTGTATGATTTAAATTTTATTTTATACACACTAAAACTTCCTTTAATTTCTAGTTTAAAATCTTTAGAAGTTTTGGCTCAGTGCCTGTAGCTCAGTGGCTAGGGCACCAGCCACATACACCGGAGCTGGCAGATTCAAACCCAGCCTGGGCCTGCCAAACAACGACAACTACAACAAAAAAATAGCCAGGCATTGTGGCTGGTGCCTGTAGTCCCAGCTACTTGGGAGGTTGAGGCAAGAAAATCACTTAAGCCCAAGAGTTTAAGGTTGCTGTGAGCTATGACACCATGGCACTCTACGTAGGGTGACATAGTAAGACTCTGTCTCAAAAAAATAAAATAAAATAAAACAAAAAATAAAATCTTTAGAAATTTTAACAAAATTTTACTGAATAAAATTTTATATTTATTCTTATAGTAAGAAATGTAACAGTACCATCAGAAAAAAGTATTTATTGAATAAATATACATGGTAGATTTAATTATAAATTTATTATTACTGGTAAATACACTCAAAACCAATTACATACCTGTTTTGACATTGAGAGGAATTGGTTCAACAATACCATCTCCTAAAAAAGAGAATGAAACACAGACAGCTTTAGAAATTCTTCCTCATCCATTGTTAAGTTATTCCATATGCAAAAACAAATCAGCCAAAAGATTTTGAAGCACTGCAATTTTTTCCTTTTTTTTTTTTTAAGAGACAGAGTCTCATTTTATCACCCTTGTTAGAGTACCATGGCATCATAGCTCACAGCAACCTCAAACTCTTGGGCTTAAAGTAATTCTCTTGCCTCAGCCTCCCGAGTAGCTGGGACTACAGGTGTTGCCACAATACGTGGCTATTTTTTTGTTGCAGTTTGGCGGGGGCTGGGTTTGAACCCACCACCTCCGGCATATGAGGTTGGCGCCCTACTTCTTTGAGCCACAGGCGCTGCCCTTTTTTTTTTTTTTGGCAGTTCTTGGCCCAGGACTGGGTTTGAACCCACCACTTCTGGTATATGGGGCTGGCACCCTACTCCCTGAGCCACAGGCACTACCCCAAACTGCAATTTTTTAATACCAAAACAGTTCTATTGAAAAATAAAAGAAAAAAAAGAAATTCTTTCTCAAACTAAAGGCCAGTACAGTATGCATCTTTACAATGCTATATACATATCACTTCCCATTTCAATTATATTTGAAACCAAAATTTGAACATCAATACCTTACATGTAATCAATTATCTCCCTTGTCTTTGACTATCTAGTCATCAGAAAGGCTGACTTGTAGTCTCCTATGCCACCTGAAGGTGGGTTTTAAGAAGTGACTACACCAGCCAAGCACAGTGGTGCATGTCTATAGTTCTAGCTACTTGAGAGGCTGAGATAGGAGGATTGCTTGAGCCCAGGAACATGAATCTAGCTTGGGCAAAATTGTAAGGCCCTGTCACCAATAAAGAAAAAAAGAAGGAAGGGACAAACTGATAATGCAGGTCTGACAGAGTGACAGACTTAAGAGAAAGCAAAGTAATTACAATAAAAGAGAGGAAAGAAAAATAGTTTACAGAAGCTACTAGACATATATAGCCTAATACATATATATTCCCTACATCTTAATAAGCAATTTCATTTCAAAAGAGGGAAGTGAGAATTGAACATCTTCAACTGGATGATCACTCAGACATTTGCCACAGGTACAGAGAAAGCAGGGCAGAGTCCTGCCATCATCCTCAATGCTGTTTCACTGTCTCTGGCCATTGTACTTCTTAGCCATCCCCTGTCACCCTTCTTTGCTGCTTCCATTGTAAGCCACATCCAACCCTGCTGTTAGTGCCTTCACAGTTAAGATGGGCTGATAAGCAGCTCTTGATGGCATGTTGTGGGGTGTAAAATGAATGTTGAGAAGATAAATATTTTCCATAAGGCTCGTTAGCACATAAGAGACTAAAAAGCTTAAGTTGTCTTAATTTCTATGTAGATGGATAAATATTAAGCATCAGCTACTTGGTCCACATTGATAAATCAGAATTAGGTGGTTCGGAACACCCGTCCATCAGTGAATGGGACTTACCACTCTTGCCAAGAGCCTGACCACTTTTATATCCCATCTTTTGGAGCAAAGCAAACCCTTTGTTTTCACAGCCTAGTGCATTCTTCAGCCCAATGTCACGTCTTTCTTGTTCTTCTTCTTTTAAACTCTTCTGCCTATTTTTCAAATTTGCTTCCTGTTGCTTTTCTTCTTTTCGACGAGCTTCTCGGATTTGCCTCAGCATTGGTAATCCTGGTCTGACGTCTTCCCTGAGCAATAATGGAAGAAGTAGTTTAGATGAGTACATGAAGTTTTCTCCCAACTTTGCCAATACTCTCGACACTAGTTATTATTTTAGCACCATCTCCATGAACATCTTTGTTACCACTGATACTACAACATAATCAGACTTCCAAGAATCCCTGTTTTAGTAGAAATGATGAAGGCTGATGCCAGGTTGTAGCAAACTAAAGTATAGAGCTGAAGAAATTAGAAATATTAAGTTTAGACTAATTTTTCTAGGAGGCTGGCAACAATGAAGAACAAAAATGAACAGGAACTAGAAGAGACTAACATGAAATTTTTTTTAAAAGGAGGAGGATTTGCCTCCTCATCTATTGCCTTGGATGAGGGCAATAAAAACAATCAAGGGTAGAAGTAAATGGTTAATGTTAAAAGGAAGGGGCTCCTAGTATATTTGTATGGAGACATAGGAGGTATTTCCATAAAGTAGGAATAATTTTCCAACTTCACACTTAAAATTAATGCCACCATTTAATAATCCACACATCTTTTACGTATCATGTTAGGTGTGCATGTTTACTTACTGGACATTGATGAAGGAATCAGACATATAATCCTCTTCTTCTGCCATATTCAATTTCATATGGCAATAGTATCTATAAATCAAATAAAGTGAGAATTACTCTCTCTCTACATATATATATATATATTTAATTTATCAAAATGGAAATAAACCTTTATGTATCCCGGCCATGAGCTCTCTCTAGAGCTCTAATACCTATTTGAGGGCCCTTTGAACATCTTTATCTGTGGAGCTCACAAACTCAACAATCCAAAGAACTCTTCACCTTTCCCCCCAACCTCCCACCTTCCCTGTATTTCCACCTTCTGTCATCACTATCTCCCCCTCGGACCTCTTATAAAGCTCTGCCAATTCTTCCTCCATAATATTCCTCACAAGCATTTTTTTCCTACGGGTGTGACCACTGCTTTAGTTCAGGCACCTTTTCCTTGGCCCTCCTCTTCTGAACCATCCTCAGCAACCCCTGCAGAGGCTTTCTAAAATTTTCTTTTATCATTATTTTTTAAATACAAGTCAAGGCAGGTTACTTCTCTATTTCAAACTCTTCAATAAACTTGATCTTGCAGGTGGTGGAGGACCAGTCACTCGAGCAAACTCTGAGATGTCATCCTTTACAATTTGACCTAAGTCTCTTTTAGGATTAATGATTCAAGCCACCTGGGCTTCTCATTGCCCTCAAACATACCACAGACATTTCCCTCCTCCAAGGCCAAGCTATTCTTTCATAAAAACCTGTCCTGACCACTCTAGGCCTCTCTCCATAGCAGTTTATGTTTAAGCTGCTCATTTGGAACTTGCCAGAGTTAATACTTCATTTATATGGAAATATTTTTTGGGAAAGTTTCCATTCAAAATAGTTAAAATCATGTAATTATTAGTTCCTACAGGATTAAAATAATTATCTAGAAAAGTGCTTCTCAAACTTTGTTATGTATACGAATTGCCCTCATATCTTAATAAGCAGAATTTAATTCTGGGGCTAGAACCTGAGGTCCTGCATTTCTAACAAGTTCCTGGGCAAGGCTGCTAGCAGCTGGGAACTTACTTGGTTTCTAACTAGAGAGATAAAGTGTACTACACGTATGTTGATTAATCCTGCCCATCATCCTTCCCTTTGGGAAACAAGCCCTCTGGCTTCCATGTGGTTCTAGTGGAGGTGTCGATATCAATACCCTCTATTTCCTTGAGCACAAAGATAGTCAATTATAGTATGGTATGTCAGCAACACGGGAGGGGATGACCTAATCAGGGAAAATAAGCAGTTTTTCCTTACATGATATTAATATGCAGGTTGTCGGGCAAAGCAGCGCTCTTCTTTGAGGTTTCTGAACTGGGGATATGTCAGGTTGGGGTATGGATGGCCATTTTCTTGGTCATATGAAGAAAATCTGTCTGAAGAATGAAGCCAAGTAGAGAAAATAGAGAAAAGCCTGAAAGCAAGAAGTCACTAAGTCTAGTTTCCAAGGCCCTGGTTTCTTTGATGCTGTGATCTAGCATCTTCCCAGCAAAATGGACTAACACATTTCTGCATTATTTAAGCTCCTATCAACTGCAACCAAGAATCTGTATAAGTACATTGTATAAAAAAAAAGATTACAGTATCAGTTTTTAATATTTTTACTGTATATCTTCTCAACTAGGCTATAAAACACAAAGACAAGTCTATATCCTCTCTACTTACCACGGCATCCCCAACATCATAAATTATTATTAATAATAAATGTTTAGCTAAAGTGAGGATAGAAGGGTCTTTGATATTTGTGATTTTGTAAAGAATGCTTTTTTCTTATGTCAACATGTCATTTTTAATCACTTTTTTAAAAATGTACTATAAACAC
Source organism: Otolemur garnettii (assembly GCF_000181295.1). Lineage (NCBI taxonomy): Eukaryota > Metazoa > Chordata > Mammalia > Primates > Galagidae > Otolemur > Otolemur garnettii. Next base: position 4,090,819 of record NW_003852490.1, read on the forward strand.
AGAAAGTACATAAAACATATGTGTATTTTACTTAGTTACTGTGAGGCAAATGCTCTTGTAACCATGTGGTACCCTCCAAGATGGTCCCCAATGATTATTGGTTCTTGGCTTGCAATATCCTTGTATAGACTCCTCCCATAGTGAACAGGATTGACCTGTAAAACCAATAGGATTTTATGGACATGATGGAGTTGACATTTTTGGTCATAATAGACACTGTTGCTCTTAGATCACTCTAACTCCAAAGTTAGTAGATGACTCACTTGAAGCAAGTCAACTGTCACATAATGAAGACACTCAAGCTTTATGGAGAGTTCACACAGGAGGAACTGAGGCCTCCAGTCAAGGGCCAGCATAAACTTGGGAGCCACATGAATGAACCAGCTTAGAAAACGTGCTTCTTCCCCATCAAGCCTTCAGATGGCTGAGCTTGGCTAACATCTTCACTAGAACTTCTTAAAAGTCCAAGCTAACAGCCTCGGTGCCTGTGGCTCAAGTGGCTAAGGGGCCAGCCACATACACCCAAGGTGGCGGGTTCGAATCCAGCCCGGGCCTGCCAAACGACAATGATGGCTGCAACCAAAAAATAGCCAGGCGTTGTGGGGTGCGCCTGTGGTCCCAGCTACTTGGGAGGCAGAGGCAGGAGACTGGCTTGAGCCCAGGAGTTGGAGGTTGTTGTGAGCTGTGATGCCACAGCACTCTACCCAGGGGGACAGCTTGAGGCTCTGTCTCAAAAAAAAAAAAAAAAAAAAAAAAAAGGTCCAAGCTAACAAATTCCTGACCTGCAGACACTGCGAGATAGTAAATGATTATAGTTATCTTAAGCTGCTAAATTTTGGGAAAGTTTGTTGTACAGCAAAAGATAATCCAAACCATCGCTCACATCAGGAGAGAGAAGAACCTCATCAGCTACCTGGGAGCCCTCTTTGTCTCCTACCCAATCAGCCTGTTTTTGTTCTAAGAATAGTCACTATTTTATCTTTAATGCAATCACTTACTTTTCTTTACAGTCCCCCCATCCATATGTGTACATCCTTAAACATCATAGTTTAGTTTACCTATTTTGAATTACAAGTTAAAAATATTTATGGTTACATACAGCATTTGTGGTAATTCACCCACTGTCTCTAAACTTTAGATTTCTCATTTGTAATAACAGGTTTTTTCCCCAACACATGATGGTTCAGCACTCACCCAGTATATCATATATTTTTATCATTTAATTATCGTTAACAACTTTATAAGGTAGGAATAATTCCGCTTTCCAATTGGAGAAATTAAAGCTCAGCGTGGCTAAAGACTTGCTCAAAACCACAAAGAATTCCGGTCTCAGTGGTCTTGCTACTGCAAATAGGACTGGTACAATATACTTCAGCATCATCCATTCCCACCACACTAAGTATAAACTTCGCAGTATATCCTGGCACAGATGGCGGTGGGTGGCTTGGACCAGAGTGATAGCAATGGAAGAGGTAGGATCTGTCTGAAGGTAGAGCTTACGTGTTTGGGTGATGGATTTTAGGTGGAGTGTGATGAACGATGTCAATACTACAACAGGCTTTGGGCTTGACTACATGGAATAGGAGAGTTAACATTTTTTAAGAGTGGGAAGACAGCAGGAAAAAGGTTTTTTTTTTCTATAACGGCGAGGAGGTGGAAACAAGTGCTTTTTCAGACGTACTGGGAGTTCCACTACATACACAGGTGGAGAGAGGGACTAAGCAGCTGGATGTACAGTAGAAAGGTGACAAGAAACGCGTGACTCTCAAACAGTTCAGTCAGGAACCGCTGATCCCTTCCCTCCTGCGTTCCTCTTTGCTACAAGTGTCCCACAGACGCGACCATCTACGGATGGGAAAGAAGCTGATGGTGTTGCAGGGTAATCAGAGCCAGACAACGAACACCGCCTTTTACCATTCTATCGATCGCCCCCAGACCTTACCTGACAGCTCTGCTCGCTCTGGTCCCGTTCCGGAGAACACGCGCGAAGTACGCGTACCAGCCCGGAGCACAGAACAGCCCGGCCTCTGCTCAGACCCAGCTTCGAGTCGCAGCTATCAATTGGAAATTTGCAGGAGGCGGGGCTAGCAGGAAGTGGTGAGTGCGCTTGCGTAAAACCAGTTTTCCGCGCACGCGCTCACTCCTCACTTCCTGTGGCCCGGAGTGTGGGAGGCGGGGCGTCCTGGTCCCTCGGTGGCTACCTCTGACCCTGTAGCTCAGCTGATCGGCCCCAGACTGGGAGGTGAGGTAGCCAGAGCATGCACTTTGACGCGCACACACCTCCTTATCCCCTAGTACATTTGCAGAGGGATGGGGAAGAAATCTGAGTTTGTAATGAACATGTTCCCCTTTTCTGTCTCTGTACTTGGTTCCGAGCCGCATCCTCGTGCGGTTGACAGCCCCAAGAACCCCGCGGAGGCCTCTTGCCATTCCCCCGCCGGCCTGGCACTACGCTACGGTCCTTGGGGTAGCCGGGTGAAGCCAGACTGTGAGCGCGCGAGGCCTGCTGGCCGCGTTCCCTGACCACCCGGTGCTGTCACTGACGCTGCAGCCTCGGGGACCGGTCGCCCCACTCCTTTCTGTGGAAAGAATCTTGGAGGCATGCACTTTGGGATCTTTCTGCTGGGAGGTTTTGACCTTTCCTGAGCTAGATGCATTTGGAGAGGGGCAGGGGGGCTATATACCGAGCGGTGGTTGTGATAAAAAGGAGAAAGGGTGGTCAGGCCCAGCCCTGGTGTTTGATCTTAGTGCTTCAGTTTGCTCATTTATAGGACGAGTTAATGACGTATGTGTTACTAGGCATATTTTTTCTAGAGTAATGCCCTTTTTGCAACATTCAGTTTTCCTTTCATCCTATTATTCATTCTTCCTCATCAAACACAGTTGTATTTGTTTTTGTTTGTATCTTTGTCCTTTAAAAGTAGCTTCTCAGGGTTTGCCTCACTTTATTTTCCCGCAAATGAAATGGGAAGTAAAGTCGTACTTTTCTTGGTGGTTATATTGATTATGCTTGACTTTTAACATTAAAAAATCCTTACAAAATCCTTTGTACTCTGTTGTTTTAAGGTGTGGATTTAAAACCTGAGTAATGGAGTTAGCCCACAGTTTGTTGCTAAATGAAGAAGCTTTGGCTCAAATCACCGAAGCCAAAAGACCGGTTTTTATCTTTGAATGGTTGCGATTTCTTGATAAAGTCTTGGTTGCTGCCAACAAGGTATGATGTTGTTTTTATTCCTAATTGGATTACCATTAAACACATAGAGATAATGTGTTTATGACTTGTAAGAAAACATACATTATGATTTGGAAAGATTGTGGGTCACTTAGGAATTTGAGAACACACGTATTCCACAGATGGGTATTTCTAGTATATTTGTTTTCTATTCAGTGGCAAAACCCAAACCTCATTTAAATCTGCTCATTGCTACTTCATGTCTCTACCCGGGCAACTCAGTGTGACTGGAGCAAAATATGACCTCATGGCTGGTGTGACTTTAAATACATCATCACCAAGTGCAGGTAGTTTGACAGTCTGCTAAACAATCCCAGTATCTTCCTTGATCTCCTTGAGGAGTTAATTATAGGGTTTTATTTTTATTCTTTCTGTTTTCTTCCTTTATAATTTCTTTGACTTAAGTAGCTTATTATCAGAGTGTTTTGTTTTCTGCTTTTGAAATTATATATATTGCTCAAATATCTGATGATCTTTGGCTGTCTGCTTAAATTTAATAGTAGTAAAAATGTGGCTGGGGGGACAGGTCCAATTTGATTAACTGGATCTCACTGTAGGCTGATTTGGTTCCTCACTTTAGTATCTTAGGTTTCTCTAGGCTGATAATGTCTCAGAAGAGACTTTTCTACTCTAGTGTGTGAAGGGTTTATGGCTAGCTGCCTAGGTTCTAGGTCTGAGACTTAGGTGAAAAGCCTAGAGACTTCAACTCACTATGTAAACTTTTACTTAATCCTCCTATTTTCAGTGCAGTTCCCCACCCCATAGCTGTGCTAGGCATCCTCTAGTCCAGAGAGGTAATATTTTAGTCTTTCCAGAGAATAAGATTCCTGTCTTCTTCCAGAATAGAGGAGAGAGTCTTAAAGCTTCTTAAACAGTCTCAACCATTTTTCCCATTTCTGGGGGCAACTTTACCCCCACCTCTAGAACCACCTAAGACATAAAAAATGATCTTTTAGAGGTCCTGTGTTATAAATTGGGTCTCTTGTCAGCTTTCCTTGTTGGGAATGCTTGGCTTCCAAATTTTGTGCTGATTCTTTTTTCTATTTTATTTACCCTTGTGGATTTGTGTATTTTGGGTGGGATTGTCCTTTATTGTGATTTTCGTGGAGTTTCTAGAGAGACAGTTAATGTGTGGATTCCCTTGGAATCTTTAACTAGGAGTTTCTGTTTTTTTCTTACTTCCCATCCGCCTGGGCATTTGTTGCCCCGACTCCACTGAAACAGCTCTTCTCCACCCATCACGGATCACAAATTGCCCAGAACAGTAATCAGTATTTTGTCTTATATGATTCATTGCATATTTTGATATAGCTGAGCCTTGACCTTTAAACACTAAAACATTTTTTATTTTGTTGTGAACTTGATAAATACAAGAGTACATAAAACAATCTAAGTTATGAAGCATAATAATATGATTATCTGTATACTCTCCACCTAAACTAAAAAATACGGTTGTTCTCATTGCTTTGCATGCTTTACGTGAAGTTCTTCCTGTTCATGGCTTCCCAGTATACCATTTGCTTTTTGATCCTCTCCTGCTTCACCAGCTACTCCTCATTCTCTTTTGTTGGCTGTTCCTCAGTCTGGGACGTTTCTTTTCTGTCTAT
>NW_003852490.1:4097891-4099043 GCF_000181295.1 Otolemur garnettii
CCCAACTCCTATCCCATATGTGCGGTTTGGGTCAAGGGCAGATGTTTTCAGAGTGTTAAAATTATAGCTATAGGGATGCATCCTATGAATGAGTCAAATAAGAAAACCAACAGTTACGATATAATGAAGAGTGCTGTGAGAGGGAAAAGAACACCTAGATAGGCTTGGCTTGGAATAGGGGGAAAGCAGTGTCAAGGAAGGCATCTCAAAGAAGTATCAGCTAAAGAAGATCAACCAGCAAAGACGGATACATAGAAATTAGATAAGGGGTTAAGATGGGAGGAGCAAAGATTGATAGGATAGACTGGGAGTCAGCAAACTTTCTAGAAGGGCCAGATAGTATTTTTGGCTTTGTGGACTGTACATCTCTGTTACAACTGCTCACCTCTGTCATAGATAGTCTGTAAATCAGTGAGTATATTTGTGTAGTATTCGTATGTATTTCAAGTGTATTCACGAATTCTGTTTAAGAATTCCCTAATATATTCTGTCCTGTGACCTCAGTCATTTTTAACTTTATTATCAGCCTATAGAGTATTGAAAAAAACATGAGATTTGGAGTCAAAGAAGTAAAGGTTGATTCTCTGATTCTACTATTTATTATGTGTATGTTTGTAAGCTAAATTTATTTAGCCTCTTTCATCTGTAACTTGCTCAGGTCACATAGCTATTAGTTGGCAATTTCTAGGATTTAGGCACAGGTCTGCCAGACTCCAGAGAATACCCTCTTAACCACTGTGTTTCACTTCTGCCCCTAAGCTAAACTCACAGCTCTTCACTTACTTTCCGCAGGAGTGATGGTGAGGTGGTTTTTTACTCCTAAAGAGATGTGCTACTATTACTTTCTTTGTCCACGTATTCCATTAATGCAGTTTAGATTAGATTTTACAGGCTTACAAATAATAGCACACTATTATTAAATACACATACAAGCAGGCACTGTGAGCAGTACAAGTGTATAAGATATATTCCTTGTTTATGGAGTTTACATTTCCACTGACAGAATAAGATAAAGATATATAAAACAGTCAAGGTCACACATAGTAAATTATACAATTTTGTCAAAATGAGTGGTTGACGTTAAGTGTTTTTTATATATATGTATATGTGTGTATGTATATATGTGTGTATATGTGTGGGTGTATATACATA
>NW_003852490.1:4100889-4102061 GCF_000181295.1 Otolemur garnettii
TTCCTTATCCTCCTTGTTCTTAAACAGTAGGGTTTTTTTTCCTTTAAAGTTTTAAGTTCACTGTACCCCAGAAGTGCATTAATGTACATGGTTACCATTCAATAAAAAAAATAAACAATAAATAAAGTTTTAAGTTACATTGGCATGTTTTTTATTTCTGTGGATTCATCTTATTTTTTAGAACCATATATAAATGGACTCATGTGAGATGAACTTTTGTGCATATATGTGTTCTGGCTGCTTTCACTTAGCACAGTTATTTAGAGATGTATTTATGTTGTAACATGTATCGATAGTTCATTCCTTGTTATTGCTGAGTAGTGCATTGTGGGGATATACCACATTCATTTGTTCCTTTATCTGTTATAAACATTTGGGTTGCTTCCAGTTTGCAATATATTTTTTAAAAAGCTACTGTGAACATCTGTATATGAATTTTTGCATAAATATATGCTTTTGAGTAAATATCTAGGAGTAGAATGGCTGACCATATGGCAAATTTATGTTTAACTTTTTAAGAAATTGCCAAACTCTTTTCTAAAGTACTCAGGCCGTTTTATGTTTCCACAAGCATTATATCAGAATTCCAATTCTGTGTCCTCTCCAGTATTTGTTACTGGGAGTCTTTTTAATTTCTATGTGGCATCTATTGTGGCCTTAATTTGAATTTCCTGATGACTAATGAGCATGATTTTAGGTGCTTTTTGCCATCCACGTATTCTTGGAGAAAGATGTGTCTAATCTTTTCCCCATTGTTTTACTAGGGAGAATATTTTCTTTTTTTGAGTTTTGAGAGTGTTTTAGAGGTCTTTATTATTGTCAAATATATGATTTGCAAATATTTTCTCCCAATCTGTGGCTTGTCTTTTCATTCTCTAAACAGCACCTTTTTGTGAAGTTTTAAATGTGTCTAGTCCAGTTTGTCAATTTTTCTTGTATGAATTGTGCTTTCTCTGTTACATCTAAGAAAACATTTCCTACTCCAAGGATCTTCCTTGGTCCCTTCTAGAAGTCTTATAGCTTACATTTAGATATATGATCCATTTTGAGTTGATTTTTGTTTATGGTGCAAAGTATGAATAAAAGGTTTTTTATATTGGCTTGGCACCTGTGGCTCAAGTGGCTAAAGCACCAGCCACATACACCTAAGATAGAGGGTTCGAATCCAGCCC
>NW_003852490.1:4102837-4107167 GCF_000181295.1 Otolemur garnettii
CTCAAAAAAAAAAAAAAAAAGAAATTTTTGCCTAATCTAGATCCTTTGTATTTTCATACGAACTTTACAGTTGGCTTAGCATCATCTACAAAAATATCTTGCTGAGGTTTTGTTTTGTTGTTGGTTTTTTTTTTTTCCTTCTTTTGAGACTTTCTGTCACCTGTGCTAGAGTACAATGATGTCATCATAGCCCACCACAACCTCAAACTCCTAGGCTCAAGCAATCCACCTGTCTCAGCCTCCGGGACTATAGGCATATGCCATGACACCTAACTAATTTCTCTATTTTTAGTAGAAGTCTCGCTTTTTCTCAGGCTGGTCTCAAACTCCCGTGCTCAAGCCTCCCAAAGTGCTAGGATTACAGGTGTGAGCATGCAGATGAGGTTTTGCTTCATATATTCTCTTCATCCTTTTAAAATAAGATGACTCTCTAGTGATTTGACCTCTCATTCCTAATTTTGGTAATTTATATCTTTTCTCTTTTTTTTTCCTGATCAGTCTGTCTAGAGGTTATCAAATTTGTCTTCTCATTGAACTTTTGGTTGTATTTCTGTTATAGTGTTATAGTTAATGTATTTCCTTTCTTATTTCTCTTTTCTGCTTACTTTGTGTTCTGTTTGCTCATCCAGTTTCTGAAGGTGGAAGCTGACATTACTGGTTTGAAACCCTTCCTCTTTGCTAAGGTAGTGGTTTAGTATTACACGTTTCTGTCTAAGTACTGTGAACTCTCTCAAGGCAGTAAGCTGGACAGTTGCAGGGTTCATCTTATTTCTCATCCCTCAAGGATAATTGTTCTTCATTGTCTGATATTCAGTATCTTCAAAACTGTTACTTCACATATTTTTTCCAATATTTTGGTTATTTTAGGACAGAGTGAATCTGGCTCTTGCTACTCTATCTCTGTAAGGGGAAGTTCTATGATGTAATTTACTTCTTGTTTTAATTTTAGTGTCTACTAGAACTCCAGAATGAAGCTGTTTTCATGTGGACTGCCGAACTGGAAAATATAGCCACTCTCTGCTTTAAGGCCTTGGAAAATTCAAATTATGGAGTGAGAGTGGCAGTGTCTAAACTCTTAGGAACAGTCATGGCTACAGCATTGATGCCAAAACAGGCAACAGGTATTGTTTGACAATCCTTATTTTGACTGTAATAGATCTTTGAATGTTTATAGAGTGCTTCCTTTTTTTTTTTTAAACAGAATTTTGTTCTGTTTCTCTGGCTAGAGTGCAGTGTTGTCATCATAGCTCACTGCAACCTCAGACTCCTGGATTCAACTGATCCTCCTGTCTCAGCCTCGCAGAGTGCAATAACTACAGGCATGAGCCTATTTGCTAATTTCTTACTTTCAGTCTCTGATGTGTAGATTCTCATTTATACCACAGTTTTAATTTTCACTTTTTGGGGACCATTATTTTAAGCAGAAACAAGGCACATTGACTTTTTCAAGTGACTCTGGCTTTGCCCCACAGTTCCACAGAGACGTCTCAGAGGTGAGCAGGTAATGAGTGAGCCAGTCTGCCATTGTCTCAACCCCTATTCCACCTCTGTGTAGTAGAAGGAGAACCAGGTGGTTCAGGTTCAAGTCCTCACTTTTATTACCTGTGAAACCCTATTTAGTATCTTTCAGGTTCCTGCTCTTTGTCTTTAATAGTAATTATTTCATTAGGTGATTATGTAACAGTTTAAAGTGCTATGTGCCAGGTGCCAAATTAAATACATTACAAAATTTAATTCTCACAAAGGCCTATGAATTATAAGTACTGTTGTTATTACCATTTTATAGGTCATGAAATTAAGGCTTAGACAGCTTGTATAACTTATGTCCTAAAGAGTGTTCTAATAAGTGTCAGAATTGAAATTTAAACACAGACAGCCAAATTCTGTGGCCTACATTCTTAATTATAAGCTTTATACCTTCTCCATAGAATTTCTATGAGTATTGTGTTTGCTACTTCATGGGAAAAGACTTTATGGAATATGAAGATATTTGTAAGATATGAAGGTGGTTTGATTCCCAGTGACATTTTAATCCATTGGTAACTACTATATAGAAAACACTATTTTGAGAAAGTTTCTTTTTGTTCATCTCAGTTGGGAATAAGAGCTGTGATCAGTTAGTAGTTTCTGCTGTGAATGTGCTGTGTCCTTGTTTCACATATAATATTAAATTTATCATCATTATTAGACTATGGGGCTTAGATTTATTGAATTGCATTTGTTTTCTAGCTCCTTTCATTTTTTTCTTAACATGTTTTGCTTCAAGGTCTATAAGAACATTGTAAATTTTAAGAAAAAAAATGTTCTTTTTTTTTTTGAGACAGAGTCTCACTATGTCACCCTCAGTAGAATGCCGTGGCGTCACAACTTACTAAAACCTCAAACTCTTGGGCTTAAGTGATTCTTTTGCCTCAGTCTCCCAAGTAGCTGAGACTACAGGCGCCCACCACAACCCCCGCTATTTTTTTGTTGCAGTTGTCATTGTTGTTTAGCTGGCCCAGGCTAGGTTTAAACCCACCAGCCTTGGTGCACGTGGCTGGCGCAGTAACTACTGTGCTATGGGTGTTGAGCCTTTAAGAAAAATTTTTATAAGGAAACTAAACCCTGTCCTATTGTAGTAAATTATCCTTTAAAATAAAACTTGAGGGCAATGCCTCTGGCTTAGTGGGTAGGGCACTGGCCGCATATACTGAGGGTGGTTGGTTTGAACCTGGTCCCAGCCAAACTGCAACAAAAAAATAGCTGGGCATTGTGGTGGGGGCCTGTAGTCCCAGCTACTTGGGAGGCTGAGGCAAGAGAATCACCTAAACCCAGGAGCTGGAGGTTGCCGTGAGCAGTGATGCCATAGCTCTCTACCGAGGGGCGATAGAGTAAGACTCTGTCTCTAAAAAAAAATAAATAAAACTTGAATTTTAAGCTAGATTAGCAAAAGATATGCTTCAGAAATATATTTTCTTATGAATTCACTTTTCTTTGTGAAAGTAATGCGTCAAAATGTGAAGCGAGCCACATTTGATGAAGTCTTAGAACTCATGGCTACAGGATTTCTACGTGGAGGGTCAGGGTTCTTGAAGAGTGGTGGAGAAATGTTAAAAGTTGGAGGATCTGTTAATCGTGAAGTGAGAGTTGGAGTTACACAGGTTTGTAACATACGTAGAGATAATTCTGTTTGTCACTTGTGAGGTTTCATGGGAAATTTTAACTAAGTTAATAGCACATACGAAGAGATTTTTAATATTGTCTGGTTCTTTTAAAGCATTTCTTTTATGAAATTAATGAAATATGTTCAGTTTTCAAATTATATGTTTATATGGAAAGGTCAGTATTTAATGATGTATAAATAAGCCTATGTCTATTATATTCATATAAATAGCTAAAAAAATTGTCCCAGATTAAACTTGTCAGAAAATCAATATGTAATCATTCAATATTAATTAAAGCTGTATTCAAGTAGCTTGCATCCTGTAGATTTTAATGTTCTCTAAGGACCTTTCAGCTAAAAATATTGGTTATTTCTTTGATTGGTTTTTCTATGGATGTGTGTACCAGTGTAATTGTAAGATTAAATCTGACTTGAAATTACAATTTAAAAATAATGATTGACATCAAGTAAGAAGCCATAATTAATGATCTAATAATAATTAACACCTATTAAGATGAAATGGTGATCATAGTCAACATCATAATTTAAGTCAAAATTACTACAGTGCTACCTTGACCTTGAACAGGAATAAAATAGAAGTAAATGATTTTATCTTACACAGAAAGTCATAAACAAGTGTTTTTTAGTTCTAAGTGTGTATCTATTTAAGATGTTAAGGTTTTCTTATTCTTATCATCTGTTACTTTCCTGATCACTACGGTAAATTCAGCTTTCCTTCCTCCCCTCACTATTCTCTTTCTGTTCTTCATGGAACAATTATCTTTAGAATTATTTTTTATCAAGGATACTTTACCACGAATTCCTATATCAAAAGTACTAAAATTCTCTGTTAGCCTCAAATGTAATTTATTCTGCGTGCTGTCATCAGTCATTTCTGTACTTTATCTGTGATTATTGTTTACTTATATAAATTTATGTGAAATTTTATCTTTATTTATAGGCATATGTTGTTTTTGTTACAACATTGGGTGGTCAGTGGTTGGAGCGTAGCTTTGCTACATTCTTGTCCCATGTACTTGATTTGGTTTCCCACCCTCGGGCAACACAGACACATGTAGAGGCTGTGTACTCAAGACGATGCGTCTCCTTTATCCTAAGAGCTACTGTGGGCAGTTTACTAGGTGAAAAAGCCCAGATTGCAGCTGCCAAAGAAATATGCCAAGCTAT
>NW_003852490.1:4107518-4111620 GCF_000181295.1 Otolemur garnettii
GGTTGAGCTATAGGTGCCGAGCCTAGTTCTTTATTCTTAATACATACTAACAGATGTAGTTTATACCTTTCTGGGCAATGCTTTTATAGTCATCTTATTGAATATTCTATTTTAGATTAAACAAAATATAATATAGTGAAATAGAGTTTCCAAAGATTTGGGAAGCATGTTTGTAAGATTACATTTTGTGTTTTACTTCTAGTATCTATAGTGATTTTACAACTTTCCTGGTATATAGCAGCCCATAGGTTGCTGTCTTCAAGGAATAATCTTATTATAGTTTTTTTGGTTGGGGGCTGTTGTTTTATAAACCTATACTTTTGTTGTTTTTTTTTCCTCTCCTAATAGGCTTATTACAGGTAGTTATTAGCCCCCTATAGATATGTTGTGAAAACTCAGTAATTTATAATTAAAAGAAATCCTTTTTTAAGAAGTGTCAATTTTCATATTTACCTGACAGAGGGGATACCATGATCACAAAGGTGGTTTTCCCAGGGCAAAGCTTAACCATTGCTCTCTAGATATGCTAACCCTGCAATTTCCCCAAATGTGGGAAATTTGACTGCATAATTTATGGTAGTGCATGGTTTAAAAAAAAAAAAAGAAGTGTCAATTTTATTAATTTTTCAGTGTAAATAGTTATTGAGTTTCTGAGATTTGCAGAGTAATAATTCAGGATTTTAAGTAATCAGGGAGATACAGTTCCTGTCTTCATGGAGTTTAGAAACCAATTATAAGGGACCTAAAGCAGGACAAACTATAAATTCTATAAAACACTTTAGTTTTATAACTGTTAGAAACATACATTAACTTTAATAAGACAAATTATATTGCCCAATAGAGATCTTTATAAATAAGGATTTAGGCTAGGCACAGTGGCTCATGCTTATAATTCCAGCACTTTGGGAGCCCAAGGTAGCAGGATCACTTGGGGCCAGGTGTTTGAGGCCAGCCTTGGCAACACAGCAAGATGCTCTACAAAAAATTTAAAAAATTAGCCAGGCATGGTGGTACGCACACTGTGGGAGGCTGTGATGGAAGGATTGCTCGAGCAATCAAGATTACAGTAAGCTATGATTATATATACTAAGCAGTACCACTGCTTTCCAATCTAGACAACAAAGTAGAACCTTTCTCTAAAAAAGTCAAACAAAAACCCTAAGGATTTAATGAATAGATATAATTAGTAATATTTTTTAGAGAATATATTAAATATTTTATAAGTTAATACAAATTTATAGATTAGTTATAGTTTTTGTTTATAGTAACTTAGTAAAACATTTTTTAAATATAAAACACTCTCTGAAAATTATGAATTGTGAGGTAAGCAGTGTTTAAAATAATGAAGTGTTTTTATTGTTTGTTTGTTTGTTTGAGGCAGAGTTAACTATGTTACCCTCAGTAGAGTGCGATGGCATCACAGCTCACAGCAACCTCAAACTCTTGAGCTCAAGCAATTCTCTTGCCTCAGCCTCCCAAGTAGCTGGGACGACAGGCGCCTGCCACAACACCTGGCTGTTTTTTTTGTTGTTGTTGCAATTGTCATCGTTGTTTAGCTGGCCTGGGCTGGGTTCGAACCCGCCTGCCTCGGTGTATGTGGCTGGCGCCCTAACCACTGAGCTACGGGTGCTGAGCCAGGTATTTTCTTTAGATATGTTAAAATAGTAATCTGGTCTACATTCACAACTTGAAAAAAAAATTGTACATTGATTCATTGAAGAAATGTTTGAGTGCCAGAAACATTATGCCCAATGGTGGAAAACCAGAAACAGACAGCATCTGTCTTCAGGGAGCCTGTTGTTTAGCAAACATAGAATGCATGCAGCTAGCACCTATGGCTCAAAGGAGTAAGGCGCTGGCACCATATGTCGGTGGTGGTGGGTTCAAACCCAGCCCCGGCCAAAAACCACACATACACACACAAAAGATACAATGCATGTATTTCCAAGTCCAAAAATACCTAAAAAGAAAAGATATCTCTTTTCTTAATTAATTATGGTTAATAATTTATTAATCTATCATATTCTGTTATTCTTTTTATTACATATTTTTATAATCTATTCATGATGAATGCAAAAAGAAAAGTTTACTGTCATTTAAAAGTTATTAATCTTAAGGTCATAGATTAGTTACTTGATTTAAAAATTCCTAAAAGCATAATTACATACAGTGATATACACGGGCATTTATGGGCTAGTTTATACCGTCAGTTAATGATTTGTCAAAGGATCTTTAGATGTGTTATGTCAAATACATTTCAACTATGATAGAAATTAAAAAGTGTGGAGAGGGGCCAGCAAAACTAATGAGAAATTTGAGAAACGTGGCAGTGAGCAGATCTAAAGCCACTTTCCTTACAGATGCACTTTCTGGTCAGTACTTTGACAATGATACCTCCAGTATATTGGAGCCCTTGAAATAGCAATAGTAATAATAATAAACATGGTAACAAGTGCATAATAGTTGTCTTTCTCCAGAGTCTGGTTTTGTACACTGTGGATTGCTGCTCTGTTCTAAAATTAGGCTGTGTTCCTAGAAGCAGTGAAATTTATTCCTCAGTATATATTTAGGCATTATCATAAAGTCATTAAACAGTGTTTTTAGGTCGATTCAGTGTTTAGTTACATCAGGTTTTTGCTGATAACTAACAAGAGTTCTTAATAGTCATCGGTTGGTATAACTAAAATCGTAAATAGAACAATCGTGTAGAACAAATTAAATGATAATCACAGTTCATTTCACCTACATTAGAGATAAACTTCTGTGTTTCCAGAAGCAGTAGTGAATGATACCAGTGGTGAGAACAAATCTGGCGCCGCGGACATTGCAGCCAGCCAGCACGTCATGGTCTGTGCGCTCCAGGAGCTTGGGAGCCTGGTGCAGAGCCTGAATGCCACCGCATCCCCTCTCATTCAGGAGGCGTCTATAGGTAGGACTTCAGTTACTTCCAGCCTGTGTTTTCACTGTTTTTCAAAGCCATGGGTGTGATTGATATTTAACTCCTGATTAGTTTTTTATTATCATAATTAGCAGTTAAGATCATTGGGCTTCATTTAATGTAAGATTCATTGTGGTAGGAAAAACTGAGTTTGGGAGACGCGTCAGAAATAGTCATGGTGATTGTTTCTAACAATTGACGAAAATTTGTTTACTTTGATTTAATTCTACATTGCCATTTGTATTTTATGGATATAATTGTACTATGTTCTTTGTAGAAAATGTTCCTTTAAAGCAGTGGTTCTCAACCTTCCTAATGCCTAATACAGTTCCTGTGGGTCGCAACCCACAGGTTGAGAACCACTGCTTTAAAGTATTCTGCAGTTTAGAAGTAATATATATGGTTTGGGGCAAAGTCATAAAACTATATATGTGAAATCATGGGTATTATGATTTCAGTTATTATGTTACATATAGTCGTAGTTTTTGAAATCACTTGGCTTTATTAAAGAGTAATTTTGATTATTTCTTTTTTAGGCCTTTTGGAGATTGTGACTTCAGTGCTGCTTCATCCAAGTATGGCTGCACGACTGGCTGCTGCATGGTGCTTGCGCTGCGTGGCTGTGGCTTTGCCTTTCCAGTTGACGCCATTTCTAGACAGGTGTGCGGAACGGCTCAACAACTTGAAGACTTCACCAGAAGCTGTTAGTGGATACAGTTTTGCAATGGCTGCTTTGTTAGGTGGAGTTCATCAATGTCCTTTGGGCATTCCTCATGCCAAAGGAAAGGTACGGCCGAGATCCTGGATTCATGAATGCCATCTGTCATGTGGGCTTTAGTCTGCAGAGGAACACTTCTGGGTTTAGTGTTGTACTGGGTGATCAAATAGCATTAGTCTCCTTTGTTAATACAGTGTCCTGCTCATGTGGGGTTAACAGACCCTAATCATCATTCGATACTTAATTCTGATGTAGGAATGATAGGTTTCCTGTGGGTATAGTATGCTATAATTTATTTTAGAGGGGGGAAAAACTTTACAGTAATTATTTAAAGGTAAGCTTTTCTTTCAGCTTTTAAAAATGTTCATGTTGCTGTATTCAAAGATGTCAGGAGAATATGCTGTTGCCATATTTAGCATTTTGATAATATGTAAAAATTGAGTGGG
>NW_003852490.1:4111909-4121025 GCF_000181295.1 Otolemur garnettii
GAGCCAAAATTGAATGGTTTTAATAAATCACTTTCCCCCTTTCTATTATACTTTATACTATTATCATAATTTTCTTCTCAGGAATCCTAAGAGTTTATATAAATATTATTTGTAACTTTACGTGGGTAGATTGGAGCTCTGTTTTTAAATTCTGATTTTTTTCTGGGCTGTGAGGCCCAAGTCCTTTCATTTTTATGAGTTCCATAGCTACTGCTTAGCTCCGGGTCCCACCTCTCCTTGCCATGTAGTTGCCTCCTCACTGTTTATCCTTCAGGAAGTCTTCTTCTCCCACCTTCTCACACCACTTTCATGCTTCACTTTTGCTCAGAGACCCTTAGAGACTTCTAGGACTCAGAAAATGAAATATAACCCCCTCTCTCTGGTAAACTGTACCTCATACTTTGCCCTCGTGCCACCTGTTCTTTCTGATTTCCTGCTGCTCTATTCAGACTGTCTTGCTTTCCTCTAGGCCTTTTCAGCCTCCCTGCCTTTCCTCTGCTAACCCCTTACAGCCACTCCCTTATTCACCTGTACCAAATTTAAATCTGTTTGCGGCCTGATTCAAGTTCCATATCTTTCATGAAGTCTCTGTACAGGTCCTCAATTTTGACTAGCCTTCCCCTGTGTATGTAAACAGCAGAGTACTCAGAACAGTGCGAGCTCTTGTAACCATTTAATGAATGCTATTGTTATTGGTAGTATTATCGTTTTTTTTTTTTTTTTTTTTTTTGAGATGGAGTCTCACTCTGTGCCCTGGGTAGAGTGCTGTGATGTTACAGCTCACGGCAACCTCAAACTCTTGGGCTCAAGCGATCCTCTTGCCTCAGCCTTCCTAGTAGCTAGGAATACAGGCACCCACCAAGACAACCAGATATTTTTTCTACTTTTAGGGTCTCACTCTTGCTCAGGCTGGTCTTGAACTCCTGAGCTCAAGCTATCTACCTGCCTTGGCCTCCCAGACTACAAGGATTACTGCCTGAGCCAGTGTGCCTTGGCCTGTACCTATTAAATGATATTCAAAGATTTATTGAACAGCTGTAACTCATCTGTCATTGAGCTAATCTTGTGGAGTTTATAGTGTTAGAGAATGAGGAAACAGGCCCAGTGAGAAGTATATTAAGAAGTAGGAAGTAGATTTATCATGTTATTAAAAGACAAAATAGTAGCACATATGCTGTATTAATTTATTTAATCCTCATATGAGGTAGGTACTTAAATTTTTTCTTTCTACCAATGAGGGAATTAAGGAAAGGGAGGTTATGTTGTACCATGTCAGAAAGATGGCAGAGCTGGGACATGAACCCAGGCAGTTTGGCTTTAGACCTTGTCCTTAACCACTTCACTGTTCAGGGTCTCCTCAGATCATTATCAGTGCACTTGAGACAGAATAGGTCTTGATGTTGCCTCTTTGAAAACATGTTAACAGCTACAACGAAATAAAAAGACAGCTTTTAAAATAAAGCACACTGGTTATCTATTTTACTTGATTCCTTTGCGTTGTTTAAACTAAAACCTTATTCTAAACTTTTCTTACAGATGGTAGTTAGTATTGCTGAAGATCTTTTACGAACTGCCGCCCAAAACAGCAGGCTGTCTTTACAGCGCACCCAGGCCGGATGGCTGTTACTGGGAGCACTCATGACATTAGGTATAAGTATATTCGAGTCGGATTTGTCTTTTGCAGTCAGTAGACTCTAAAGCAAATTTAAGTGTATTAAACTTCACATTCTGGACTTGAATGAGGTTGTAAAATGGCAAAGATGTTTCCTCATCATTTGGTAGTAGATCCTCTTCTTGGTAACTTTTGCTTAAATTTAAAGAGGAAAGTGTTAGCAAATTTCACCTTTACCATCAGAATAGCCATTTCTACTGTGGCAGCTTACTGTTAATCAAAAGAAATAGAATGTTGGGGGCAAATTCCATCCCCTAAGTGAAGACCAGCAACGTAATCTTAGTAGAGTGGTAAAGTCACATTTACATTTAACGAGTGTTGCTGGTGCTGCTTTTGGGGGGTAACCATTACGTGCTTCACCTTCCTAAGTGCTAGATACAGACAAAGTTTAACATTGTACATAGGACAGAAGTACTTGTTACCATTGTGATGAGCTGTGTCTACTTTTTAGTTCACTTTTGGCTCCTGCTGTAAAAGTTTGTGGGTATATGTCCTACAGAGTTATTCATTGTTCTAAGCATTATCTATTGGAAATTATTCTTTGATCTAGTTTTCTTTTCTAAAGAAAATAAAGGATTAACTGTTTTCCAGAAGTTTATGTTAAGAATAAGCGGTATGTTAAATGAATTCCTTAGCAACGTAAATATATGTTCCTAGTTCTGAATATGCTGCTTTTCCATGAAACTAAATTAACCATATAAATTGTCCCCCCAAATGGAGGACTGTGTGTGTGTGTGTGTGTGTGTAGAGATATATATACACACACATATATTCCTCCATTTGGGGGGCAATTTATATCCATACATACATGGGGGGTGAGATGGTATATTTGTTTATGTATATATATATGTATTTAAGAAAAAGATCTCATAGAATATATCCCAGATAGATTTTGTCATTGAGAATATGTAATCCAACATTCTGAATATAATTAGGCAATTTTTTAAAAATTGCTTTTTGTGTATGTGCTTTATATTTGGATGCTACAATATCGATACTTTTAAAGTGAATATTATACTTTAATATATATCTTACTAGTTAAAGAATATTTTGAAAATGTTAGTTTTAGGAATAAAAATAGAGTAAAATGACGAAGATTGGTAAAACTTGAGAGGGGCTCATTCTCTTTTGTTTGTAATGTATGTTACTATATTTGGCTTTATATTCTCGTTTTCTTGGTTAGGACCATCTGTTGTCCGTTACCATCTGCCCAAGATGTTGTTATTGTGGCGAAATGTTTTCCCTCGTTCTTTAAAAGAATTAGAGGCTGAGAAGGCCCGAGGTGATTCTTTTACCTGGCAAGTGACTTTGGAAGGTCGTGCTGGAGCTTTATGTGGTAAGAACTGAAAGGATTGTGTTTTCAGAAGATGTGACTCAGGGGTGGTGCCTGTGGCTCAGTGAGTAGGGCGCCAGCCCCATATACCGAGGGTGGCAGGTTCAAACCTGGCCCCAGCCAAAGTGCAATAAAAAATAGCTGGGTGTTGTGGCAGGAAGCAAGAGAATTGCTTAAGCCCAGGAGCTGGAGGTTGCAGTGAGCTATGATGTCATGGCACTCTACTGAGGGATACAAAGTGAGACTCTGTCTCTAAGAAAAAAAAAAAAGAATACATGACTCAGCATGGTCAGAGTTCATAAGACAAGAGCTAGAACTCAGGCTTCTTAATCTCACTTGTTGCCATCTTTCTTTGTCAAAGAAGCCCTGAGTTACCACATGGAAAAAAAAAATCAAGAGATAGGCAGCGCCTGTAGCTTAGTGAGTAGGGCACTGGCCCCATATACCGAGGGTGGTGAGTTCAAACCCAGCCCCTGTCAAACTGCAACAAAAAGTAGCCGGGTGTTGTGGTCCCAGCCACTAGGGAGGCTGAGGCAAGGGAATCGCCTAAGCCCAGGAGTTGGAGGTTGCTGTGAGCTGTGATGCTGTTGCACTCTACTGAGGGTGATAAAGTGAGACTCTGTCTCTTTAAAAAAAAAAAAAAAATCAAGAGATGTAATAAAGGAAAACAAAACTCAGAATTACCAAGGTTATTGAGTTTATAGTTTGTTTTTTCATAATGGAAAAACAGTTGTTTTTTAACATCATTATCAAATCGGCAAACCTTACTACATTTTTCAAACATCAACATTACAAAAATTGTGGATACAGTTGCTTTTGTCTGGGAATTAGCAGCTTGCAAGAAAGGTTCAAGTTTTGTTTAATTTAGAAACCAGAACTGTATTGGATATTGTTGTTCTTTTTTGGTTTATCTCACGGTGAATAATATTTTTCACACCAGGAGACTGATAGACGCTTAATCGGGTGGGCGGCTGGGCAAAGGCTCAGTTTTGCTCCTACATATCTAAAAGATAAGTCTTCAGTCTCGGCTCTGTTGCTGAAGGGCCAGTAAAGATACTTCTCGCTGCATCATTTTTTTCACTCCTTGTTCTGTCTTAAAGCTGCTTGCGTTGTAGGCATCTGAGTTTCCTGTAGGGTTATAGTTCTCCAGATTCCCACTTACAGAAATCTCTCTCCCAGGTATCTTCCCTCCCTCCATTTCTGCTGTCTCCCTTCTGGGTTTCTCTAATGATATTTCTTAGGGTTTCATTTTGGTTTGACATGGTTTCAGAACCTTCTACTTTTATAATAATTAAGAATTATAGGTGCCTTTATATTTGTACAATTTAATCGATTTATTTATGCTCATGAAAGTTGCTTTAAATCTGTGCTTTAAAAATTTTATGTAGCCATGAGGAGTTTTGTTGCGCATTGTCCCGAGCTGCTAACTGAAGATGTGATTAGAAAGTTGATGACTCCCATTGAATGTGCCATGACTATGATGTCACAGTAAGTAAGCAGTTATGACAAGTTCACATCCTATCTTATTTATCAACAGACACAGTTATTTATTTATATAACTCACAGTCATATTTTATACTTCCTTTTAGAATCATCCAGGAAACATAAAACTTTAATTTTGAAAATGACTTTACAAATCGCAGCTATTGTGTGGACTGAAATACAATTATATCTTAAAGTATTTCTGTTAGTAACAGTAAAGATAAACTAAAGTGAAAATCTAATATTTACTGGTCTACTTTGACAGTACATTGATACATTGCTAAAAAAAATTTATAAGTAGTACTTGTTATCATAAGCTGATATCAACCATCTTTTGATATTTCAGCATTCCATCTGTAATTAAAGCTCATGGAGCTCATCTGAAAGCTAGTGCTGCAATGGTCCGTTTAAGACTGTATGATATCTTGGCTTTGTTACCTCCAAAAACTTATGAAGGTAAATAAAATTTGCAATACCTGATACAAATTCTTTACAGTTATGTGCTGTCTTACAAAGTTCTGACCAAAGCTATCCCACTGACTCACCTCGAAAAGGAAGGTTTTCCCTTTTAGTTTTTTTCTCGTAGAGTAGCTGACGCTTGTTGAGTACTTACTGTGTTCCTGTTCTAAGTCTTTTCTGTGTACGAGCCTCTCTGACTCTACTGTAACTTACAAGACAATTAGCCCTGTTTAAAAGACGAGGAATCGAGAGAGAGAGAGAGAGAGAGAGAGAGAGAGGGAGAACGAGAGAGAGAGAAGTAAAGTAACTTGTCCAAGCATTAGAAGTAGTAAGTGGCAGAGCTTGGATTCAAATCTAGCCAGTTTAATAGAAATTAAATATTATATAAAATATTAAAAGAAAACCAAACTGTTGATTTTTTTTTTGTAATACAGTCATGCCCAAGAATTTTGGTATGCTCTGATTCAGTGTCTACACATTATTGGGCAATGAGTAGTAAATACAATAACCATGTCACATTTAATGTGGTTAAAATAAAGACTGTTTCTTCTCTTTGAGTTTTTTGGTTATTTTAAATAATTTGGGCTAAAAGGCACATGATAAAAAAGAAAGTACTGTTATTGTATATGCAAACCAGCATTAAAATATTTAATATAAATTTGTTTTAAAAAGGGAACAGGGTCTTAATTATATTGCTCTTTTAGAACATGTTGCTGCTCTTTATGGCGATTATGATTTTCATAAAAATTACTCTTTTTAATCTGATCTGAAGTTCTGTTTTTTAGGATCTTTCAATGCACTTCTTAGAGAGCTGGTAGCAGAATTCACCTTGACTGACAACTCAGCCAACACAACTACTTCCCTCCTCAGATCCCTCTGCCATTATGATGATAGTGTTCTTCTTGGTTCCTGGCTTCAAGAAACTGATCATAAATCAATCGAGGACCAGGTAGCAAACCATACAGGAAAATGCAATGGTCTTATTACATACACATTGTCGTTGACAAGAACATATCGTAGACATAAATAAGTAAAGGTTTAATTTTCACACAGCTTTCTTAGATACCTAAAGATAGCAACCTAGTGGTGGATAAATAGTGAAAAAAGGTAAACCGCAATAGTTAGGATTTGGCAAATTATCTTTATTTGGTATTCTTTGCATTTAGATATCCTGTGGGAGCTGTGGTGAAGATCAGTTTTAACTTGCTTTTTAGTTATTGGTGTTTTGTTTTGTGACATACTGGAGAGGAATGACGGTTGGTAGATTGAAGAATTAGAACCTCTTTTACCAAGTATGTTATTTCTTAGGACCTTTTTAAAATAAGTGACTAAAGCTCCCTTTTAAATAACTTTCTATGGGTTTAAGTTATTGCTAACATTTTGTTCACACATTAGTGTAAAAATATTTTAGAATGAACAAGACTTTATTTTTTTTTTTTTAATTTTTTTTAGGCAGAGTTTTACTTTGTTGTCTGGGCTAGAGTGCAGTGGCATCATCACAACCCACTGTAACCTCAAACTCTTGGGCTCAAGCAGGTCTCTTGCCTGAGATTCCCAAGTAGCTGGGACTACAGGTGTACTCCACCACACCCAGCAAGTTTTTCTATTTTCTGTCAAGACAAGGTCTTTTGCTTAAGCTGGTCTCTAACTCCTGCCTCCTAGCCCTCTTCAGCCTTCCATAGCACTAGGATTACAGGCATGAGCCATTGCACGTGGCTAAGACTTTTCTTAAAATTGTGTAAGATGTTACTGATAACACTTTTAATGCCCAAATTATGTTTTTATCTGTTTAAACTTTTTCAGATCCAATCATTCTTTTTTTGTTGCTTTTTTCCTTTCTCCCCATTCTATTCTTCATGCCCAATATTTAGTATATGAATTTCCTAAAGTAGATTTGAATATTTTTATTTCATCCTTTTGCAGCTCCAACCAAATAGTGCATCTGGGAGCGGAGCTCTGGAACATGATCCTTCCTCCATTTATCTACGAATACCTGCTGGAGAAGCTGTGCCTGGTCCTCTCCCTCTTGGAGTCTCAGTCATTGATGCTTCCGTGGCTCTTTTTGGTGTAGTGTTTCCTCATGTTTCTTATAAACACCGGTTAGTATAAAGTGAATCAGGTAATTTTAGTAAGAAATAAGTATAAATTATACTCAAACAGTGGATTTTCTCATCCTAGTTAACTCTGCAGTAAAATAAGTTATTACTGAAATAATACTCTCATAAATTTATCATTTTAAGTGAGTCACACATGGTAAACAGATTATATGCAAATTCCACATAATTTGAGACTGTATTTAAGGTTTGACCCTGAGTACTATTGCGGACTGTGTATAGCAAAACAGAAGTTTTAATACGTTAGTTTGACAATTCATACGTTAAGTTTTGACTATATCTTAATTGAGGACATCAGTTTGCAACCTATTTTGAGGACAAGTCTGTTGTTTTGTTATTGAAGAAGTAAATGGATAAGAAGTTCATTCCCCAATAACATTTGTCTGTGAAATGATTCAAGTCTGAACTTGAGAAACTAAGGTAAGTGGTTCTTTTGTAATAGAAGCATTTTGGTTTAATATATTTCATATCCACAGACTTAACATAGGCATTTTATATATTTATACAAATATTTGCATATTTATAGTGATTTTCCCAAAAGGAAAAGCAGAAATGAATTAATGCAAGACTCTCCCAGATAACTTAAAAGTTTTACAAAATGTGGCTTAAAAATATTATTTTATTTATAAAATACAATAAAGATATATTAAAGGATAATATATGTTCAAATATGTAGGTTGCTTGCTTAATTTCTTTTTAATTTGAGGAGAAAAGAATTTAAATGTGGAAGCTACTTTACCTAGATATCTTTAAGAACCTATGGTTGCCACATAAATGTGAAGTAACATTAAAGGTAAAAGAATATTATAAAGCATCTATTTTAATCTTGTTGTTTTAAATGTAAGGAAATACAGATCTAAGAGTTTGTGATTTGCGTAAAGTTATACAACTAGTTTTGAGAGCTATAACTGAAATCTAGGATTATCTAAACTTTTTACGTTAAAAAATGTAATAGGACCCAGTACAGTGGCTCATGCCTATAATCCTGACTCTCTGGGAGGCTGAGCTGGGAGGATTGCCTGAGGCAAGGAGTTAGAGACCAGCCTGAGCGAGAGGGAGACCTTGTCCCTACAAAAAATAGAAAAATTACCACATGTGGTGGTGCCTACCTATACTCCCAGCTACTCAGGAGGCTGAAGCAGGAGGATCTCTTGAGCCCAGGAATTTGAGGTTGCAGTGCACTATGATAAAACTATTGCACTCTACTCTGGGAAACAGAGTGAGAACCTGTCTGAGAAAAATATATATATATTATGTATATATTTGATATATAAAAATAATATAAAGATTCAACAATGAAAGAAGAGTGAAAGTGGGAAGGTCCATAGGCTGGAATACTTTTTTTACAGAGACAATATTTTAATATCAAAGAATGCTCATGATACCATGTTAAATTAAAAAAGTAAAATAAAAGGTAAGTGATCCCAGATTCATTTTTAAAATACAAAATACATTATGTTTTTAAAATACATCAAAACATACATATAAGCGCATATTAATATGACATGTAAGATAACGATCTAAAAGGTAATGTACCAGAGGGGAAAAGTGGTTAATTTCTATATAGTAACTTTTTGTTAGTATTTTAAAAATTAGGCTCGGTGCCTGTGGCTCAAGTGGCTAAGGTGCAAGCCACATACACCTAAGGTGGTAGGTTCGAATCCAGCCCAGGTCCACCAAACAACAATGACAGCTGCAACCAAAAAATAGCCAGACATTGTAGCGGGCGCCTGTGGTCCTAGCTACTTGGGAGGCTGAGGCAGGAGACTCTCTTGAGCCCAGGAGCTGGAGGTTGCTGTGAGCTGTGAGGCCCCGGCACTCTACCCAGGGGGATAGCTTGAGGCTCTGTCTCCAAAAAAAAAATTAAAATAAATAAATATTTCATAACAAGAAAAGAAGTTTTGTTTTTAAACAAGCTTCTTAAAACAATTTTTGTATTTCAAGTCAGGTGATAGGAGTGTGGAGGCTGTGTAGGTACCCTGTGTGTGCTCATTTCAGGAGTGTGGAGACTGTGTAGGTACCCTGTGTGTGCTCATTTCAGGAGCGTGGAGACTGT
>NW_003852490.1:4121883-4126272 GCF_000181295.1 Otolemur garnettii
CCTGTAGTCCCAGCTACTTGGGAGACAGAGGCTGGAGAATTGCTTGAGCCCAGAAGTTGGAGGTTGCTGTGAGCTGTGATGTCTCAGAACTCTACCCAGGGTGACAGCTTGAGGCTCTGTCTCAAAAAATATATAATAATTAAAAAGAAATAAATTAAGCTTAAGTCTTTTAAGGTTAGTCTCTCTAACCTTAGGGAGATTTTGATTTCATACTTTAGGTCATAGTTATGACATTAAGTCCAATTTCCTGGGGTACAAGTGAATCTTTCTAAAGGTAGAGTATCAATGTCTTAACACAATAACTAAGTAAATGTCATAAAGTCTATGTTAACCAGTTTGATGAAAATATTTCAAATTGTATATGAAAACACTACACTGTACCCCATGATTACATTAATGCACACAGCTATCATTTAATAAAAAAAAAAAGAAAGAAAGAAAAAAAAAGAAAACATTTCTGGTATACAAAAAAAAAAAAGTCCAATTCCCTGGATTCCTTTGCATCATGCCATTTCTTTTGAGAAGAATTCTCTCACTTTGTTTTATTAGAATAGTCTAATATGGTCATAAATGTTTTTTTAAAAGCTATCTCATTTATAAAATTTGAAAAAATATAAAAAGCAATTCAGTTCTAGTTTTTTATATTAAAAAAAAAGTAACAAGAGCCACGTCTTTTCTGAATTCTTCTAGTAGCTTCTGGGGCCAGGGCATGAAATACTGTTTTCTTCCATGTAAGAGTATTTTGTAAAAAGAAAAATATTAGACCACATTTTAAAATCTCCTAATTTAAAAATCTTCTAGAGATACATAATTAATTATTGTTATTCTATTGAAGAAATCTCGAACACCTACTGTATCCCAAGCACTTTGTTGAATACTGGTGTTAATATTGAAATCCATTGCAATTATGATTTTAATTTGCTAATTGAAATTTAATATTTAGTCTCTTGTGTTATTTTGTTTAATAATCATATATTCATATATTGATTTGGGAGTAGGAGATCTGGTTTGGACCAGCTATGGAAATGAAATAGAAAGAGACAGCATGGGAATTATTTGCTAGACAAGTAACTTGTACTCTTCTTATCTCTGCTTTCGGAGTCATATTTGAATGAAAGAATCACCAATGTGAACTTTATCCTCCTGTTACAGATTACAGATGTTGGATCACTTTGCTGAATGTGTTAAACAAGCGAAAGGGGTCCGCCAGCAGGCTGTGCAGCTTAATATATTTACTGCTGTTCTTAGTGCTCTAAAGGTATTTAATTTTAAAACATAAAAAATATTCTGAAATAAGATTTTAATTAATGTCTTTATTAAGCCAGGCATATCAAGATTATTATGTTTATATTATGTATGTATGTGTGTGTATATATATATATATATATATACCTCTTGATAATTGTGGGTTTTTTTAGCTTTCTTAAATTACTAGAAACTTCAAACTAGGTTCATTGTAATTTGGGGGGGGATTTTTTTTGTTTTTTTGTTTTCGGGGTCTTTTTTTTTTGAGTTGAGATCTTGCTGTGTTGCTCAGACTGATCTTAAACTTCTGGGTTCAAGCAATCTTCCCACCTCAGCTTCCTGAGTAGCAGGATTGCAGATACACACTACTTGTGCCTGGCTGGGTCTGTTGTAATTAATAAATGTTTTATATTTTAGTACTATTAAAGTTCATGTTTCATTCAGAACGTCAGATTTCACAAGTTAAGTAAGTTATTTCAGAATTTCCAAAAATGTCTAATAAAATCTGATATTCTACCAACAGTTAACTAAATTAAGTTTGATCTGTGGTTTAAACTACAAATCACATTAGGCTGTGCTATATGGTTGAAAGAATGTTGCATTTGGAGATGTGTTCTGGTTTAGGTACTAACCAGGTGTGTATCAAGTGTAATTCTTCTAACATTTTTTACCTATACTTTCTACATATATGAAGTGGAATACAGTAGTCCCCCTCTCCCATTTCATGATTTTGCTTTCTGTAGTTTGAATTACCCATGGTCACCAGTGGTAAATACTAAATGGAAAGCTCCAGAAATGAACAATGCATATGTTTTCAATTGCATAGGACTCTGAGCAGCATGACGCAATCCAACACTGTCCTGCTGTGTCCTGCCCAGGCTGTGAGTCATCTCTTTGTCCACAGTATCCATGCTGTCTACACTCCCTGCCCCTAGTAGCCATCTGTCTTAGTTATCAGACTGTTGCTATATCACAGTGCTAGACTTCAAATAACCTTCAGATTTTACTTCATAACGGCCCCAAAGCATAAGGTAGTGATATTGGCCATTTCAGTATGCCAAAGGGAAGCCATAAAGTACTTCCTTTAAGTGAAAAGGTTGAGAGTCCAGTACTCTCAATAAGGAAAGAAAAAAATCATATGCTGAAGTTGCTAAGATCTACAAAAAAGAATGAATCTTTTATCTGAGAAATTGTGAGGAAGGAAGAAGAAAATTGTGTCAGTTTTGCTATCACACCTCAGACTGCTAAGATGATGGCCACAGTGTGTAAATAAGTGCTACTTAAGATGGGGAAGCATTAAATTTGTGGGTGGAAGACGTGAACAGAAACATGTCCTGACCGACGGCAGTTGGGTTCCATACTCAGTGTGGTTTCCCGCGTCTGAGGTGTGGCTCCTGGGCTGTGCCCCATTTTCATAAAGGGGACCGCTGTAACAGACATCGTGCCTGTCTCACAGAGTTCATGCATGATACTTTGTGGCGTCTTACTGTATATTTGGAAACTTTTTATATTATTCAGCACTAAGCTTATTGTAAGGTTTTGTTTTAAAATAAAATGGTAGCAAATATAAGTATTTTAACGAACTTGTCTTAGGTCATCTAAGTATCAGGGAAAAGGGATATAGGTATGGATTACAGAAATGTGGTGTGTCCATAAAGTACATGTGCAATTTAAAATAGTTTAACATAGTAAATCGCACCTTGTATAGTACCATTTATATAACCACTAGTATATGGCCTAGAGACCGTCAACTAATACATCTGAGCTTTTTACAAAAGAAGAATGAGGGCTGAGCACGATGGCTCACACTTTCAGTCCCAGAACTTTGGGGAGGCCAGAGCGGAAGGCTCACTTTGAGGCCAAGAGTTTGAGACCAGCCTGGGCAACATAGCAGGACCTTGTCTCTAGAAAAAAAATTAAAAATCAGATGAGTATCGAGGCACATGCCTATAGTCCTAGCTATTCAGGAGTCTGAAGCTGGAGGATCTTTGGAGCCAAGGAGTTCAAGGTTATAGTGAGCTATGATAGTGCCACTGCACTTCAGCCTAGACAACAAAACAAAATCTGTCTCTAAAAACATTTTTAAAACGTAAAAGAAAAAAGGAAATGAGGTAATCGGTGGTCATGGTCTTCTTTAGTAGTGTGAAGAATAATAAACCACCTGAAATACTGCTGTACAGATTACACTTTTCTTCACAGATGTGTGAAAGCTTCTGCTGTAGTTAACATTTTCCCCAGGCACCATGGCTTGGATTTTAAATTAAGTTCCAGAACAGTTAAATGTAGCTAGAACATCATTTAGTATGGTAAACAAAGTATTATAACATTCATTGCTGGTTATTTTTAACTCATTTAGTCATTAGATATATATTGGTTATATTCTTAAGGACATAATTGTCTCCTGTGAAATTTTTATGTAAATGAATCAAAGTTTCATACTCATCAGGCTCTTTCCATCCTTAAAGTTAGAGTGATAAATTTCAACCAGTTAGATTTAATAATACAGTGTCCTTTATATGTAAAAGTAAATTTTAACTATATCTTTGGATAGAGACATTTCCAGGAATTAGTCATTCTAGGGCCGAACTATGAATATATTATATATCACATCATGTTCTGAAATCATATTTAGGAAAGTGATTCTAGACATTACTATATACATGTGAGAGTTGGCTGAAGAAAATAATATATGAAGATAGTATGTAGTTGATAAAGATTGTAGCATGTTCTTTATTTAACATGAATTTTCAATTGCCCTCATTAAAAAAAATAAATAAATACAGGGCTTAGCTGAGAACAAAAGTACTTTGGGACCCGAGGAAGTTCGCAAATCTGCTCTGACCCTGGTTATGGGGGCTCTCGACAACCCAAACCCCATCTTGCGATGTGCGGCGGGGGAAGCTCTTGGAAGAATGGCTCAGGTGGTTGGAGAAGCAACTTTCATTGCTAGGATGGCCCAATATAGCTTTGACAAGTAAGTGGATCTCTTTACTAATAAGTCAGTTTCTTTTGTAGGCAAAGATGTCTCTTAAGTAATCAACAATTATTAACTGAACTGTTTTCCACATAGTATGTAACATGTCGCATGTGACAATACTTTGTCTTTTTTCATATGATCTCAATTTTTAAGTTAATAATTGATTA
>NW_003852490.1:4126431-4126826 GCF_000181295.1 Otolemur garnettii
GTAATGGGATCAGGAAGAATGTTAATAAGGACGTCTCTCAATTATGTGTCTCCTTTAAGAGATGCTTTGAAGTTGTTTTCTTCCTTCCCTTATTCCTCATTATTCTTTCTGTCAGTTATTTACTTCTTGGAATGAGCTTTCTTGTTCTAGTGTATCTAAATTAGCACTGAGATGGGATAAAGTGAAAAATGAGGTTTTGAGGATATTTTTGCATATTAAAGAGTAATTGGGGGATTCAAATAAGAATGATTAAGATGATAAGATGCAGTTTTCAGTGACCGTGCAGTTGTTGTTCACATACCTAAGTAGAGAAGTTAACAAGCCAAAGGTGGGCTGGTCCAAGTGCAGTGGTGTTTACAACTAATTGATCACAAGCAGTTAAGATTCCTTTGTTC